>NW_028277037.1:3957613-4262045 GCF_059951505.1 Python bivittatus | reverse complement strand
TTTTGCTTAAATAAGAGTTCTACCCAACCATTAACGAAGCACTCATTTCCCACTAGTTTAGTGAAGAGAAGATCATGGCATGTATTTTTATTTCTACAGAGAAAGCAAAGTAAGTTTAATGGGATTCCTTCTCCCCAAGTTATAAGGAGGTCTGAATAGTATATGTACTAAATACAATTGTTTTAAATGGCACTTACCAAACTGCTGGGAAATATTGCAAGGCAGGACATATACGGAATCAAAATCATTCATTTTTGATGGCTAACATTCCTCACCTCTTTTATTACAAATGTAGAAATCATAAAACAATCAAACATCATAAAACAATCAAACTTGTGGCTTCAGGAGCATTTAGTTGATAAGATGCTTTAAAAGACCAAACAGTACAGAAAAGACTTCTGAAAACTATCAGCTAATTAAAAATTTGAGAAACTTCAAAGTATCTTTCAAACCTTAAAAAATATTAAGTTGTTCTCATTACTGAAGCCTCTTACTTATTGTAAGGATCCTTACATTGTAGCCTATGTCTCCTTTAAGCTTTGTGAATAGGTTTTGAGGCAGCATGCTCTGTCATAGCTCAATTCCAGCCCATCTCCACCACGGATGAAGTCAAAATCCCCTAAATGTCCAGCACTTGTTAACAAGCCAGAAGAATCAGTGATCTGATCATAACTGATGAAGCTGAGAAAGATCACCCAAAGTAACCATTCTCTCTAAAATGGTAGAATATACGCCCTCTAGATCAGTGTTTCTTAAACTTTTTTTCTCTCAGGACCCCTTCCCACTTTTAAAAATTATGGAGGACCCCAACAGAGCTTTTGTTTGTATGGGTTACATTTATCGATATTTACTTATTAAAAGTTAAAATTGATGCATTCATGGCTGCTACCATTTCTCACAATTATTTAATGGGATTTTAATATTGTATAATTTTTCAATATAGGCTGGCAAATAATTTTGATTTTGCAGACCCCTGAGAGGGTCTTGGGGGATCCCCAGGGGTCCTAGGACTACACTTTAAGAACCACTGCTCTAGATATGATTCTACCACACATTTTAGATACCTAGCCTTCTTCAATATGATGTTTTCAAGAAGCATTGGATTCAGTTCCCTCTGGTCAGAACAAGAATATAAGAATCACATAATGATAATAAATAAATAATGTGAATAGTATAATTCCAAGATCATGGGAATTATACTAGAAGGCTAGGTATCTAAAATGTGTGGAAGAATCATATCTAGAGCAGTGGTTCTTAAAGTGTAGTCCTAGGACCCCTGGGGATCCCCCAAGACCCTCTCAGGGGTCTGCAAAATCAAAATTATTTGCCAGCCTATGATCAAGAAAAGCATGAACTTCAAAGAGGGATAATATGAGATAATGTTTACAACTATTTGTGATCCTGCAGTACCATGATCTACAATGTGATCTGAGCATCATCTAAGTCCTTTTAATAGATAAGAAGGATGTGAAATTCAATGATAATCAGCTCTCTTAAGGGATAAACCGAGTCACATGTTCCAATCCAAACACATGCCTTAGTTGTCACCATCTGGGTCTGCTCTTCCAGACACAGATTTGTGGAACTGAATCATGCCCCAATCCAAAGAGAACTTGTGGACTTCAGAAAAAGCGTTGTTGATGCTTGCAAAGCTGGAAGGCACTACAATATACTGCCAGAGACTTTGGCCAGATAATAGAAAACTGATAGATTAGACTGATAATAGAAAATTGGTAAAGATACAACATAATTATTACTGTTTCCAGGACTGGTTGTACAACAAAAATCACCCCAAAGAAAGGTGTACAATATTGTGGAAGGCTGGAAAGAATAAAGAGTAAAGATCTTCAGACCACTCTGGCATGGGCTGACGTCAGTGAGTCCATTGCAAGGAAAACACTGAACAAGAATGGGGTATATGGGAGGAACTATTGCTCTCCACAAAGCACTTTGCCACCTGTTTCAAATTTGCTGAATAATATCTGGATTATCCAGCTGGCTATTGGAGCAACGTTCTGTGGACAGATAAGACAAGTGGGACTTTCTAGCACTGCTGAGAAACATGTTTGTAGAAAACAGAATACCGCATTCCCCCAAATAAAATTCATATTAACTATGAAGCACGGTGGTAAGAATTTCATAGTTTGGGGATGCTTTGCAGTCTCAGGACTGGGGTGGCTCACACAATCATTAAGAAAAACAGATTCTGGATTGTACCAGCAAGTTCTACGAGAGTTTTGACTTTAAAGAAATTAAAGGTACTTAAAAACCTTAGGAAAGACTAAGACAGATCAAAGCAGGGAAAGAATGCAGAGCACAGCTTTTGGAATTCTTCCCAACACTTTAATACCAACTGGTCATGCAACCAGGAGGGAAGAGAAAGGACTTTAGAATGGAGATGTCAGCAAGCATTCTGAGCTGTTGTCCAACTGCCTGTCACTGAAAGGAAGGACACACGGTGTACTTCTCCAGCTCTCATTTTAGGACCCTGTCCTCACAGATCCACAAGCCAATGCTTTAAAAAGGGCTTGGCTGCAATAAAAAATGGGGTGGTATCAAGGATGAAGAGAGATGAATGGGTAAAAAGAAGAGAGATTACAAGAGCCTTCAGAGCTGAAGCCCTAAAGATGCTGGGGAGGAGCAGAAGGCACAGTGATGAGCAATATTAAAGTGGCAGCAACAGCCCAGGAAACACCAAGCTGTTACTAAGACTTCAAAGTGTGTAGAGAGTAAAGAGGATGACCTTGATGGAGATCAGAGAGATCTATTACAAACTCAATGAGGAGAAAACCATGGCTTAAGCCCAAATCATACCGAAGGTATGCAAAAACATCTCAGACAGACATCCTCCTAATTCACATGAGTATAAGAAGGGGAGGAAGTAAAGCACAATCAGACTTGCACGATTCTTTAATAGTCCATATTAATAAAAGTAGTTTTAGTCTTCTGTGGAGTTTATTTCTTGGCCTGGTCTCCTTAGTGGGGCTGACCAAGTGCTAGCAATTCCTGAGCTGCCTAGAGTGCTGGCAGCATAAATACAACCCAGGTGCTCACAAGTGGCATTTTTGGGGGTGCAGGGACTGGAAACTCAATAAAAGCCACCTCAGAGAGGCAGCCATTACTACCACCAGTCTGGAAAGCTCAGAATGATAACTAAAGCTGTTTCCTAAAACAGCTAAGATGAGACAACCTCATTGTTCCACCTAGTATCCAGCTGTCAATGTGCCATGCAAGTCATCTCCTTGCTACTGAATCTTTATAAGTCTTCCAAATACACTTGAGAAATACTTAGGTGTCCCTAAAATCTTCTGCAATTAAGAATAATGATCTTCTGCTCATGGACTCTGATCTCATTGATCAATAAACTTCAGAACAGACTAGTGTTATGTCCAGAACACAGTAAATAACCTACAAATCTTTCAAACTTGTGTTTGAAAGTTCTAAAATATTTATCATTAAAATACTGGGAAGGCTGGATTCAACTCCCTGACCAAGAGTAGTGTGCAAAACATTTTGAATTTGAAATTTTACAAGCTCATAACACACTGCTTTGAATCCAAAACAGCTGTTCCAACACTAGGAGTGTTTGATGCTATTCTGAGCTTAATGCAACCCTGTATTGACTTAAAAGTAGGGCTTTTCAAGATCAAAATGTTTCCAATTCAAAATGTTTTATACACCCCATTAAGCTTGGGGATTGATCTTAGATCAGTCATCCTATTAAAAAGGGAACTATAATTGGGAGCTGGGATATGTGTTCTGTCTTCATCTCCAAGATATCTCTGCACTGGCAGGGAATGTTATTAACCACATTTGATCTATGACTGTTACTGTCCTCCGTGTAATCAATTATCCTTATTGTATTGGATTCCTGATCTCAATGTAGTTAATACTAACCTTCCTCAGTTCCTCACAATGTCTGGGAAGAAATGCTCTCTTGACCTAATCTACCCAATATGGTTGTTGTGGGGATGAAAGTGAGTGAGAAGAGCTAGCTATGTTATCTTGAGAACACTGGAAGACACCAGAGGCTTCTTTGATGGGCGCAGTCTTTCTGAAGAAGGCTTAAAGAAGAAGCTCACAACAACAACAATAATAATTCAACTTATATCTTGTCTTTCCTGTGAAAAAGTAGGCCAATGTGCCTTTGTCATAGAAAGAGCAGGAGCATCCAAAACTGTTAGGAAGATTGGCTGGTGTGGGTCTTCCGGGCTGTGTGGCCATGTTCTGGAAGTTTTGTTTCCTAACGTTTCGCCAGCACCTGTGACCGGCATCTTCAGAGTGCAGGAGCACAGACAGGAGCAGTTCTCTCTGTGCCCAGGAGAGAACTGCTCCTGTCTGTGCTCCTGCACTCTGAAGATGCCGGTCACAGGTGCTGGCCAAACGTTAGGAAACAAAACTTCCAGAACACAGCCACACAGCCCGGAAGACCCACACCAGCCATCGTATACCGGCCGTGAAAGCCTTCGACAATACATTGTTAGGAAGATTCTTTATCATCTCCAGTTCTGGACTTGTGAAGCCAGTCACATTGCTTAACTCCCAAAATGGACAACATATCCTTTCATATTTTGCTTTCCCTCCAGTTAGGTATATCAATGACCTCGGGTAGCTCCACCAGCTTACAAAAATAAGAGAAAAAAAATCTGGAATTATTGGGTCAATGTCCATTTTTAAATATTCCCCCAAAACTACATTTTTTTTTTCTTCCTAGCATTTTTCCCTCAGGTGCACGGTCGGCTTTTTTCAGGTCAACTGAATGTTGATTCATTGCTTGCGACAAGAATTGACCAAGTGGCTTGTCACCCAAGCCTGACATGGTGGACTGAGAGTGACTGGTCCAAAGTCACTGAGTCGGCTTTCATGCCTAAGGTGGGATGAGAACTAACAGTCTCCTGCTTTCTAGCCTGGTGCCTTATCCACTAGACCAGTGTTGTCCAAACTTGGCCACTTTAAGATGAGTGGACTTCAACTCCCAGAATTCCCCAGCCAGCCATGCTGGCTGGGGAATTCTGGGAGTTGAAGTCCACTCATCTTAAAGTGGCCAAGTTTGGACAACACTGCACTAGACCAAACTGGCTCTCCTTCCCCAGTAGCTACATGGACCATCAAAATGAACCAAGGTCAAATAGTTATCTTCCAACAGAATGAATGACAACCTCTTCCCACCCACTCCCACTTATCTACGTATTTGGACCACATACTCACCTATAGCCTGAGCAAGCGCTATAACTACCTCCTGACATGTTGTAACTTCTGTGACTCCACAAACAATCCTTTGGACTCCATCAACCCACACTTTCAGCTCCATAGTTTCCAGATCACGCAATGGCCATGCATACAATCTTCAAGATGTCAGGTCACGTTTACAGCTATGTCTGGTAGTGCCAACATGCTGGTGGCAATTATTACCTGAAAGAGATGGGGGAAAAAGAGCTATAATTTAAGTTATGTCCAAGATAATATTTCAGGGGTTTAAAGCACCAAGTTTTCTCCCACATATAATTTATGCTTTTAAAATGCAATCCCAGTGGAAACTGCAGACAATTTTTCAAGAAAACAGATTATTTTAAAAAGGGCAATATATTCTACCCTTTCTTTCAAAGCATATTGGATCCATTACTAGCCTATTTTAAGAAACTGGTTGAGCTGATATTCCTATTATTAAAAGCAGAGAAACAAAGACGGCTTAAAAAGTAGGATATATTGTAACACGTTGCTCATTAAAAGCCGTTCTTCCTGTATTTTTAGATATCTTTTCCCCCCTATTTAGCTACAATTTGTAGCCAAAGGTTGTTATTTCAAAGAAAATTACTAAAAATTAGTTCTTTTGGCATATGGTTTTATTACTGGTGTGGTGGTTACTAATAGAAACATCAGCAGCACTTGGATAAAGCTTAACTATAGTGCAGATCAATAAAAGTAGCAATAGTCCCTTTCTACGTGTGGTAGGTCTTGATGTAACATATTAGCACCATATTTAGAAAGGTGTCCTGTAAATTAATTCAACTGACCTTACAAGCACTAGGAGTAATTTCAATGCTGCCAACAAGAGTTCAAGGGCAAAAGCTAACACAGCCGCCAGTTTCTTGTGCCATCGTAAAACAGTGTAATAATACAGAAAAGTGATGGGCAGGAAAAAAACAGCATTACCTACACAAGCCCCCAAGTGACTTTGATCAGCCAGCAATGCACAAATGGAAATGTCAAAAGTTCAACACCAAAGGAATTTTATTCTGAGTGTTTCCAGAATAGAAACACTCAAAACGTGGACCTTAATGTCAAGTACAGGTACTTAAGATTCATAGCAGGTTCTAGAAGTAGTTACCACCACCACTGGCGTTGGAAGACATAACTAAGTAGCACCACCCAGTGTTTTGGATTAGATATGGAACATTGGAGCACATTTGCCAGAGTTGTCTGCAGCTTATTAAAGTGGGTGCATCTTTTTTCAGAGACGTACAGCTGTTGTGGAAAGCTTCTGCTGCAGCCATGTAATTGCAGAAAAAGATGCTACTGCTTTAATGAACGTTGAGGATAGCTGCTACATTCTTGATCCCATGCATTCCAACCATTTCTTCCCAATCAGATCCAATATACTGCCCAGATCTATAGCTAAATAGATTCCTTTTATTTGGAAGGCAGACAGCTGATGGCCTGAGACAGTAAAGGAAATAGATAACAGGCAGGTCGCAATTAGTGCAAGTTCGAATAGTGTGAAATTCAATTTAGGGTGATTTATGAATTGATACTGAGTTGCGTTTAATGCAAGGCAAAGTTCAGTTAGTGCAAGGCTAGAGTGTGCGCAGTTGCTGCTGGGGTTTTAGATGCTAATCATCATTTGGGGAAAATAGGAAAAAGGACAATCCCTTTCGAAGAAAGCTCAAAAAAGAAGCTCATTCTGAAGAACTACAGCAGAATACAGGAGGTAGCAGATATACTCTGGAAGTGGGTTTATCCTCTTTTACTGTTATAAAGTATTTCACAAATAAGCATATAAAAAATGTTTAAAAATTTTAGTTGCCTATTTCCATCAAGCTGGAACCAATTACCCTATTTTCCATAGAAATATCACTTTGAATAAGGCGAATTTGAATAATGCGGCCATTTTGTGGGATTCATTAACTGCGCTAATTGAGACCTACCTGTATACCAATCTTTACCTTCCAAACATATAGACCCTCAACCAGTCACATTCCCACAAACTTACTTAAGGCAACATACATAGAAATGCTTTTGAAATGGAGCGCTCTCCAGCAGTTGATAGAATCATCTGTGGCTTCAATCATCTACTGAACCTAGCAGACCCTTCAGTTACATCTAAAATAGCTCTCTGGATACCAGCCATAAACTACTTTTTAGAAATACTTTTTAGCATCAGGGATTCAATTTATGGATGGAAATGACTCATACCCTAATATGTGTCTGTCTATGTAACAGGATGATGCTTGACTTTAAAAAAGAAAAAAAAATGTCCAACAATGCGGTGACTCTGTCAAACGTTTCTGCTGGTGTTGAAAACGGCAGGTTTCATTATTTCCTGCTAGTTTGAATACTCTCTTATTAGATTCCTTTTGCAAAGGGCTCTTAAAAAGAGGACGTTTTTTTTACTCCAATGATTGTGGAAACACATTCCCTACTCCAAAGGAAAACCCAATAATTATCTATTATGTAATTTATTTATCTATCCATACACTGCATGCCATCTACTCCATAGATTCTAGGAGGCTTACATTCCAAACAATAAAGTCACAAGAAAGTATCAGAAGTTAACAATACATCATATCATCGTCTAATCCTTACTGCGGCACACACACTAAATTGCAACGGCGAAGAAAATTGAAAAATGAATAGCGCTGAAATTTCACAATTGACTTACAGTATTATTGTATATATTGCTTCACAATCTGGTCTCCTATGTCCCGGCCTGCATGAAAAGTACTGTCTAAATGAACATGTCTCCTGCTTTAGTGGCCTATTTTCCTTCTGAGTGGGCAGGAAAAAAACATACATCTCTATTACCCAGATCATATATTAAATATATATATCATTTTAAACCGTAGGAAAACAAGAATGTTGGTGACATAAAGCAGTTTCAGCACTAGACTCCAATATGACAGTTAACCCAAACCGGTAATCCTTATCCAGAGCACTGATTCACCCATACTGCATCTTTCTGTGTGTATGGCTGAATTGCCATTATAGTGGTGTGACAACTTATATGGAGCTGGTACACCATCTCAGTCAACATACACTGATCAAGTAAGACCAGCTTGTACCAGTTAAACAGCAGATAAACCTCAAGAGTATTAAGGGATAAGCCATCCATTTTAAAGTTGTTTGGCAAAAGAGTATCACAACTTGAAAGGAACAGATGTTTTAACCAAAACCGCACTGCCATTTTCTTGGGTCTCAATTTTTTTTTTTCTTGCACTGTTTTGTCTATGCTCTGTTTTTTATATCTCTTTCCCCCTCCCCCATCACGTGTGCAAAAAAGATGTAGCTTTTCCACCATCTTTATTTGTAACTGGGTTTTTACAAGCTAGACTGGCTTCTCCTGCCTTATTTTGTCACCTGCTAAGACCTCCAACTTAACACAGGACAAAATTTAGTTGGACCTCTCTGCTGTGTGTTTTTCACCCATGTTCATTTAGATCTCTAACTTAAATGCTTAAACAACATGTCCTTTTCGTTTTCCTTCTAGCCATAGTCATAGACTGGAGTAAATCAATTTTTTCTCTTGTAGGTAACTCTCTAGAGCACCCAATAGAATAGGTCCAAGACCTCATTTGGCAACTATACAAGGTATAGCAAGCAGTTTCAGAACTGTGTAAGCACAGAAGTAGGCAGAAATTTAGCAGCTAAGGAAAAGCACAAGATCTACCTAGCTGCCTTGGAATGACATCCGAGAAACCTTTATTATTATCAGCCTTCCCACAACATTTATTTCTTGATGGATTCAAAAGTTGAATGGCTCATCGCCCTGACAATACCCCCCCCTTTTATTGTCAAATTAATTCAAGAGAAAGAGGAGAAATTAATGGAACAGGTGGCCCACTTAATTCTATTCTTTTAAATGCCACTCTTAGGCTTAAAGTCTTAGCACCAAGTGTTTGAAGCCTACCAGCTTAATCCAGGAAGACCGATACATGAACGGTTAAAATAAGGTTTCACCTTCCCAGGTCCAGGACAAGTGCAGAAGTATTAGGTGATGTGCTGAGTTCTGAAGAACTGTGGCACAAAGGAAAGAATGTTCTGAGCATAACCGCATTCAGAATGAAGTTGATGCAGGTTGGACTTGAGACCAGTGGAACGGCTTGTCTCCAATGGCTTGGAGTTGTGGGTGCTCCATCACTGGAGGTTTTCAAGAAAAGACTGGACAACCATTTGTCTGAGATGGTATGAGGACTCCTGCCTTGGTCAGGGGGCTGGATTAGAAGAACTCCAAAGACCCTTCCAACCAGAGAATTATGGTTCTACTCAAAATTCCTTGCTGAGAAACAACCTTGCCTTATACCCTCTTGGCTCTTAAAGAGAGTATAAAGACTACTCCGCACACCTCGCCATAGAAGTAGGAAAGAACAACATATGACAAAAGGAATCTGGTCATGATCTAACTCTTGAAAAGTGGATTTCTCTCACTGCCATGAGTACGGCGAGAGCTGGAGAAACCAGCCAGATGTTGGTCTTTCAAAGACTGCCTTTACCTTGTGGTAAAACGTACAGCAAAGACTGCTGGACTGCCCCGTGTGGAAATAAAGACATTCACACAAGCAGCCCATCTTCAGAGCAGCTTTTATTTCAGCACCCTGTTAGATATTAAAGATTCCACCCCGTGTCTGGATAAATGGCACCACCTTTGTTTAAGCAGCAATGGCATTTTGGGCTCGTACAGTCTTGCTAGATTTCTTCCCCCTTCTGGCTGATGCAGCAGACTGATTCCTTGGACAGTTGTTCTCCCGAGTGAGAACTCCTCCAAACAGAGAGTGGAGTTCAGAATCGTTGCTGACCGCTTGATGTAAATGCCCAGGGGCAATTCGCCGCCTATGATCACCTGCAGCAATGTTTCCGGCAATATCCACAATGTCGTAAGTCAGGTACTGAAGCACCGCGGCCATGTAAACAGAGGCTCCCGACCCGATGCGTTCCGCGTAGTCTCCTTTCCGCAGGAATCTGTCGATGCGACTGACTGGGAATATCAAGCCTGCCCGACAAGAACGGGATGTTTTTGGCTTCCTCCTCCTCCTACAGGATGGCTCAAGTTCTTCGAAGCTCTCTGTATCACATTGACTGTCAGACATGTTCTAGTCCTGCTTCCCACTCAACCCTCAACTACTTTTCCCCACCGAAAACAGGCTGCCTGGATTGTGACTGCTTTGGATGGTCTTGCTGCTCTGCTTCCTTATTGAGGTGGTCTTTTTTTAGTTTTACTTTGCCCTTCTGCCCTCCTGTCTCTTTTGATCTTCCTGCCTTTGATTTTCCTGGCCTTCCAGGTTAAGCTCTCATTTGAAGGGCTGCCAGAAAAAAAAATATCTGTGCATAATTTTCTAAAGCCCTTTTATGACATCATTAATGAGGAGCTACAAGGATGCTGATAGGCTGGAGTGCAGCAAATAGGATGCCATGTGTATTGTTACCCAGGCTGAAGATAGGGAGGTCCTGGCTGATGAGATCATTTCTAGTATTCCTCTGGTGGAGCTGAAAGGCCATCCCTCAATGCATCATCTGCCTCTCCTGAAACATGATTTTTAACACCAGCAAGTTGCAAAAAGATTTGACACAGTAAAACAAGGCACCACAAAGTGTCCAGCATATCACTTTGGAGTTTGATGCCTCAACACCAAGACAACTGATCTCCCTTTTAATATTCACCTCAAAAAATGGCATTTTATAGGAAGTAGGGAAAGGACAAAAATGGAAACCTGGAGATTTCATTACAAATTTAAGTGCAACCGTGATGTATTTCATGTGTTCAGGACAGTTTATAATTAAAACAACCCAGGATTTAAAAAAATAATCATTAATTCAGAAAGCAAGCTGAGAAAAATTAAACCAGATAAAAATCCAGCACATTTTGGTTTCTGATCTTCAAAGAAGGCTATTTCTGCTCAATGGGGATGATGGGATTGTAGGACAACATATTTGAAGAGCCAGTCTTGGAAAAGATAAAGCTGACACACTCTGTATAGTTTAAAAAGAAAAAAATTCTCTCTTTCTATGTTCCCTGAAGTTGTAAAGTCTTCAGGCAAGATTTAAACCTTAAAAAAATCTAAATATTAACAAGAAGTTTAAAAAAAAGAATGCAAGAATAAATTTGCTCATTGAAACCATCAAATAATGATCTGAGATGTCTAAAAGTTTGGATGTAACTTACTACCATACCAGACACTTTCTGAAATAGGTTTTTCTTCTTTTTTTTAAGGAAGGTCAGAACAAGAGGCTCCATATCTACCTGCTAAAGGAAAGTAGTGGCAGAATTCTGCCATCAGCTGCAGGTGAAAGAAAGTTGTCATCTCATACTAAAAAGATGGCTTCCTTTGACACCTGGTGACTTCATGGCATGCACATAGAGTTTTCTTGGCAACAGGCATTACAGCCTTCTGTGTTGTTCTGTTTTTTTCAATTTCACGATCTAGTTTACAGCCTGGGAATTTCTGGGTGTCTCCCATTCACATATTAACAAGGTCTGATTTTTGAGAGGAGACAAGCTTAACCACTAACCATCCAAGTTAAGACTAGATTCAATGAGAAAAACAGAAACAAACTTTTTGGAAGAGGTGCTGTGATATTTTAAGCTAAGAATTTACTGCTAAGTAATTATTCAATGTAACTTTTGAATAAACGAACAATGGGTTTGAGAGGAAAACTACATAATGCTAGATTGATAAACTTCCTTTGCTGGAAATATATCAAGTATCTTTTAATAAATATGGCTGGATCAGTGGAACAAACATCCAAGACAATTCAATCAGCAAATATTTTCAGCATATGCTGAAGAATGACCCGTCTGTGGAGGAGATTAGATTAACTGGACCTAACAGGTTAAGCACAAGGAGTTGTTAAAAGGGTATTACAAGTAAACTGAGTGTAAATGATTATCCCCTCCAGCATTGCTTCCCTCCTCTCCCCTTGTCTATGACACAAATCTCTCACCTCTGTGAACACAAACATAACACAATGGTTACTTTTTTTTAGCACATTGCAATTGTTAATTGATAAAGTGCCTGCAAGATGTCTTACATGTAATCTACATCAACACAATCTACCTATCTTCCCCTCCCTTCCACCCCAGCCTCCCCCTCCCCAATTTAAATGCTACCTCAGTCAAGCCACTCTGCATCTGATGAGGTGAGCAGCTCATGAAAACATATGCCTTTTAATAAATTGTCTTAGTTGGAAAGGGAGCTATTGAACTCCTGATTTTTTATTTTTTTTTTGCCACTATAGACTAAAACAGCTCTTCTACAACCTCTGTGAAGAAGGTACTTTCCTTGTTACAACCTGGAAAAGAACGTGCCAATTACATCAATCCTCTACAAACTGGTGTTCTCCAGATATTAGTTCACATAAAGCCTAACCAGCCTTTGATCGTGATTGCTAAGGAAGATGGGAATTTGTCTGCTGCATCTGAAAAGCACTAGGTTAGCATGAAGAAGCTGAGCTGACTGGTCTCTTCAGAAATGTAAATTGGCCAAGGGAGTGGAAAACTACCAACGGATCATGAACCTTTTTAGACATCCCCAAATACGTAAACGTTCTGTGGAAGAATGGAAGTTTAAAAAGCAAATGAAAACACTGAAATACAAGTAGTCCATCTGCAAGAAAGAAAAATACAAAGTTATATTTTATTAGCCAGGTTTACAAATGTTGGAGGAATGTTAGACTATGTTATTTATCCACAGTGTGTCATAACTCTTATATATATATATACAAAATGCAAAAACGTTTTAAGATTTTACGCAGGAACTTGATGGAAAACATTTGTTCTGCATTTGGACTGCTCTTATTCCAAAACACTAATGAAAGCATCTGCTTTTCTTCAGAAATAAGTAATTTAACTCTTCTTTCACTGAAACCAAACATTTCTTTGCACGGTCACGCAGGATACCTGCCAAAGTTATCCAAACCCAAATGCTAATGAATCCAAATGCTAAAAGGAAAATTTACCCTTAAAAAATGAAAGCAAGCTTCAGCACATTGTCTTTCACTATATAAAACAGCTGGGTAATGATTGTTTAAATTTAGATTTTAATATAAATAGGGGTACTTCAAACTCTTAATAGAGAGAACAATAAATATGTCCAAGTATTTGGTAGGGGAGGGGATGAATGAAATGATTAATCATGACCTCCTCCTCTTCTCTGCCAGAAACCTTTCCAACTACAGCAGCATAATTTTTCTGCAGTGGGGTGTTTTCAGATTTGTACAAGAGGTGGTTTTTGTGTTTTAAAGGCTACATTCTGCCAATGTTACATGTCTCACACATGTTTATGTCAGAAGCAGGCGAGTAGTATTCCCCAGATGTTTCTGGACCACACCTCTCATTATCCCTAGCCAGAGATTATGGGAGTTGTGTTCAAGGACACATCTGATATTGAGCTATCGAATCTCCTAAACTAAAACGTATGGATTCCATATTGCCTCAGCTGCAGCATTCTGAACAACAGAACACAACTGGCAAATGGTTCCAACTTCCCAGCCCAGTTTTAATTGCTTTTGCCTTAAGAAGCAAAGATGTAAATCAGCTTCTTCGTCATGTTTGCCCTTATTTGGTGCCTCTCTTTGCGATATGAGCAATGGTTACTACTTTTGGAAAAGACAGCATGGGCATGAGCAAAAAACTCATGCACAGCTCTGCTTGTTAAGTCAAGATATGGGTGGGCACATTAAAACAAGAAATCAGTGTAGATTTGACATCAAGCCTTGGATTATGTGGGCTGTAGGTTAGAACCCAAACCATGTTACCAAACAACCCAAGCAAACAATTTTTTGAAAGAGCTGCTTATCTGCTTTTCTTCACTTAGTTAGTCTCATTAATTCACTCCTGTTCCCATGATGTGGCACTCTCTGAAGACAGAATAGCAGCAGGTAAAACTTTAATCAGCGGATATCACAATTTGCAAATACGAACATTATACAGAGAGTGAAGCTTCATTAACTGTGCCTTGCCATCATGCAAGTGAACCCTAGCATGTATATCATATTGTAAGGAGTGATGATGGTGGGGGAGAACGAGAAATAGCAACCCCATTATTGAAGAGAGCGAAAATCTCCATCAACAATGAATGCGTCGTCTTTCAACCTGGCAAGCAAAAAGCATTTTTTTCTTGCTACTGAGATATGCAACTAACATGTAGAATTCTCTGCCTAGTATTTGTTCTTTAGCAAAACTATTTTAGCAAAGTACAACCTAAATACACAATGCCACCTGCACAAAGACGTATTTAACACACTAAAGCCAACATTTTAACAGAGGTCTGAAAACTACAGCGAACTACACTTGAACTTTAGCAAGACTCAATTAGTGACTAAGTGGTCAAGTAAAACAGATAAGCAACTTCTTTTAAAAAAACTAAAACCCAGCTAGGATACCTCATTAAGTAAACTGGAGAAGGGTTTTAAACTTTTAACATGGGGAGCATTCAACATGCTTAGGCTATTAAGGAGCACAAATAGTGGGGTTATATGTCCCTAATGCTGACAGGGATTTGTCATGTTTTGTTGGAATTGGGGGATTTCTTTCTTTCTAAAATAGCGCTTTACCTATTTTAGAGCATTTAGTCCACTTTTTATGTGTTCCCTAAAGCTCTTTGCCATCACGGTACCCTTAGATGGTAGGATTTGAGCAACAATATGTTGACCATCGAACTTGGATAGAAAAATGTAAGTATCAGCATCTGAGGGTGTGAATTCAAACCAGGCATGCATCACACAGAGTCTTCTTAACAAGATTTATTGAGCTGAAAGTGATAGAGTCACAAGAATTTCAACAGCTAAGTTATTTCCACTACAACGGATTTATCTCCTCAGATGTTAAACATCATTATTAATAATGGATGAGTCTATACAACTATCTCCTGATTTTATCAGACCAAGAGTCAACCCTGACATCAAGTGCACTTAGGGTAAAAGCAGGCCCTGGTTGTACTTGCGGCATAAAGCCTGAGAAGTCTTTGCTCCATTCTGATCCTGGTACAAGAAACTCTCACAAAACCAGTGGAACCTATAAGAAGTGCAACACAGTTAAGAAAAAATGTAGTTGTATGTTTCTACATCTACATCTAACATGCCATAGGTTTGGTTTGAAGGACATGGTCTCAATATTTAATATAAGACACGTGTGGTGTGTGTGTGTGTCTGTGAATTTTTTTTACCTACCTATGAATTCTTTGTAACCCCAGCATTTAAAAATCTAATCTTTTATGATAAAAGTAGGCAATCTAAGGCTAAAAATTCAGTTTTGTGTGATGAACAAGGCTCATCTGAATTCTAGATTCTAATGGCTATCAAGAAAACAAATACAATGAACATTTTCATTCTGTTATATATTTCACTTCATCTTTACCCTATGGTCAAAAATCCAAAATAGTCTCTTTCTCAACTGAGCAAATTATAAAGCAGAATACAAACCAAGCAATAACTCCAAAAGGTGAGACTAAGCACAAAATGTACAGATAAAATGAAACCAATTAACTTTGGGACACCATTTTATAAATATGTGTAAGTGAACAAAAGATTCTGGCTCCAGTAAGAATCGCAGTTCTGTTAAAACTGGATAGTAGAAAAATACTCTACTCAGAGATCTTCTGAGGAACTGATTAAGAATAAAATGTATCTTTAACAATCTACATGACAGAAGCTAAGGAAGGGAGGGAGGGAGGGAGGGATTTTACAGCTTCTACACCAGAGGGGAAAGGTGACTATCACGTGGTATACGCTCTAAAATCATCAGTTAGTAAGAGATGGAAGAGAATTCAATCTGGCTCTTGAAAAAGCATAACAGAATGTAAGTATCATTAAGCTGTCCAAGTACTTTGCATTTCATTTGTTCATATTATTATAAACTCCAATGAAAACTGGAGAAATAGTCTTATGAGATGCTGAATAAGAACATTGGAAACCAGAATCTAAGATACAGGGATAAAAAGAGGGCCCTGCTGGACAATGTTCTTTTAGAGGAAGAAAGTGAACTTTCAGCCAAAACAAGACAGTTTTAAGGGGAAGACAGTAACAGAGTAGACCAGAAGATGAATTTGCATATCCAACTTGCAATCAGTATCTAAAAGCTGTCGACCAAGCACTTCCCTTTCAGTGGAGGGAAAACCAACCTCTAACCGGGCAGCAGCAGAAGATACACATTTAACCATGCCAAAAACTAGAAAAAACTTGTTTATTGGCTGAACTAAACTCCGTGGTCCACAGTGGAACCCTATATTCAATTGGGGTATAATCCTGGCTTGAAACACCTACAGAACAGCTGATCAAATTTCATATCATTTTAGTGATGGCCAGATGATGTGATGAAGAGCTTTTCAATCCTAAAAGTATCACCAGTTTTGGAAAATGGAAATAATTTGGAGGCCTAGTAGCAATCAAAGATTGCTTTACTGAAGAAGTATTTTTTCCAAAGCAAAGAAATAAACAAAATTAAATGTTTGCATCTCTGAACAAATTCTAACTGCAAATATCTGAGTGCTGACAAGCACGGCACAATATATTAACTAGGAACAAGAAACAATGGTAAACACTATAAAAACTCCCATGTCTTTTGCACAAACCTTGGATACAAAGTTGTTTTTAAATCAAGTTTATCTTTTCAAACCTGTGCAAATGGAAAGTTGCTATGTAGTTTGCATAAATAACCCCCACATAGTTCAGTATGGAATAAAAATGTATTGAGAAAAAAAAGCACATATCCAAGTTTTGTTTTGAATGTTAATCTTCTAAAGTATGTTTTGAAAGAGAACTGCTCTTACTGTGTGGTTGACAATAAATTATGATACTGTTTGTTTAGGATGGGGGTTGAGCATTAGATTGCTAGATGTCAGTAAGACTAGGATTTACTACATAGTTTTTTGCTCATGGAAAAATACAACGCTGTTTCAATCCTAGAACAAAGATAAAAACTGTTCTTTATAGCTTTGTACACTTCTGACAGCAGACTGAACACCAGGTCCTCTTTCATTGTGAAGTGCAGTGGAATTCTTGTAAGATCCATCACTAATTTTTCCTGTTTTATTAATGTCTGATATACAATTTTAGCATTTTATTGGTTGTTTTTCAGTAATAATTCTTTGGCTCTGTTACCAAAACAGCCAACCCATTTGTGTCCACATGGTTCGTCCCATTTCCTGACTGAATGCATCTTCAACTGGCCACTGATTCTAACCCTGTTTTCATTATTGTTAAATTAATAAAATGGGCAGTTGACTCTTTAAGATGCTTGAAGTTACTAGAATGGATCTTGCCATACCCAGGGAAAAGGAGATTAAAAAATATCAGGAGAGAATCCTGGTAGTTAGTCAGATATACCAGCAGCTGAGTAAAAATGGATTTCAGATTTGTTCCCCATCATCCTCAACTTTTAGAATTATCAGATTATTTCTCTCTTTCTTTCTCCCCCCCCCTCAGATTTCTAAGGTTTTGATGCAAGAAGGCTAAAAAGAAAAGAAAAAAATATTCCAATCTTAGTGTGAAAAGAAATTACTGGTCAGGTCCCCATCTTTTTTTCTTTTTCCAGTGGTGCCAAGACATTACTATTCTGCAATGAATTGGAAGGGGAATTTCTACAGTAATTTCACAAAGTAATTCATATTGTATTATAGTTTAACAGTATCTACTGTCACATATTCAGAATCATTGGACTGCAGGATGCCAAGGAAAACAAATCTATGTTTACTTTGTTATCCGAAGGAATAAAGGACAAATGAAGGGATAGAAAACCTTAGCTCTCAAACCAGGGGCAACACTAATGCTAACTCAGTTCTTACATGGATGTTTACATCTGCTAACTTTTGCACACAATGTTCCTCTTGCAGGGCAATCCAAAAATCTGCATCTCTACTCATCCTGCAGACTGATAACAGCATTTCTCTGGGATTATGTTTCCCCAACCCTGGTCCTTCCTGCATTTCCCACCTGCCAAATTGATTTAGGATGACAGATAATTTCACAACTCGGGGTTGCAGTTTCATTCTGTTATAGGTCCTGCTGCTAAGATAGGGGAGAATTCCTGGGTTAATATCCAAGGGATGGGAGCAATTATTTGACATTGCAACAATTCCAACCCGCAAAAGAGTTGATGACTACAGTAGTGGATACACCAGCCTTGGTTTCCAGTTTCTTCCATTTCAATACATAGGAGTTAGTTTCTGTTTCCTGATCATCCCTTCTAGCTTTCTCTGAATTTGTTTAAATATCTTTAAACCCTAAAGTGTGGACACAATACTCAAGGTAGCATCTGACCAAAGCAGTTGATGCTGGAAATTGTCGGAGGTCCTCTATTACAAAAGTTATCTTTTTCCTTAAGCTGTTGCCCTTCCAGACATGTTAGATATCAATTCCCCTAATTCCTAAGCAACTGTTTTTCCTCAAGTTAGCTTGCAGATCACTGAGAGCTATTTTCTCTAACCTCAAAGATGATCAAATCAATGGATAAAGAAATGTGAAGAAGCCTATGTAGCTTGTTCTCTTTTAAGCTCAGAGAAGCAATCTGGAATCAATAAACCTCCCCTATACCAGATGAGTGGGTACAAACAAAAACTTTCCCATAAGGATCTTCACATACACACACAGGCACGCTTGTATCACAGTAATGATCCAACAGATCAGTGAAAACACAGAGTTTTTATCTCTGTTGGAACTATTATATTGAGAATCCTGGACTTACAGTTTGCTTTTTTCTTTTCCTTTTTTTAAAAAAATCCTTTTGCAGACTTACAGTACCCAAGGAAAGGAAATGACTTAAACAACCAATTTCCATCTGTGCTGTGTAATTTCCATCACAGAGAAGAGAGTTTTAATAAATAGTTGTTGTCTGAGGAAAAGATCAATTTTAGAAAACAGATTCATGGGCAACTTTATTCATCTCTGGCTCAGTGCACCATTCCCATTACTCTTTGCCCAGCAAAATTACTTCTCTAAAAAGCAGAGCACACTCATTTTGCTACTGGCTTTCTGCTCAGTAAATCTTCCCTCCCTGCCTACAATTATTTGACAGAAGCACCAGGACGACAATTTGTTCTACAGAGATGCTCCAACTTCAGCAGCCAGGGATAGAAGCAACTTTTGGAGCAAAACCTTCAACGCTTCAGATTTGCACTTTGGAAGTATTTGTAAATAAATCTATTGTTTTTATCATCAGTGTGATTCTTCTAACTGGTAGTAAAGCCACAAGAAAAGTGATTATTTAGAGCAAAGGATTTGGGATTTTGGCAGTGAAGGTGACACTGAAAATAATTAAATTAGCTTAATAATTCTAGGCATGTTACTTCTATGTGAACAGAAGTAGTTTCATCCAAACAGGAGGACAGCGTACTTCAGTTAGTAAAACAAAACGTTGCTCCTATTCTGAGACTGTAGTGCAAGTGAGGGAGATGCAGAAATCCTGACCATACCGCTCATTAATGGCACAGACTTGTAATGCAGTCCCACACATACCTCTGCAGTGGTCTTAATCTGCTCAGTATCTGATCTAACAGTTATCCTGTCTTCCAAATTATTCTGGGAGGAAGGATCTAACAATGAATTTCACCGAGCCACAATTTGCAACATTCTTTGAAAGAAATTTTAAACCATGAATATGGTTAAAACCTATTGTTTATACTATACAATATATAGTACAATAGTTTTTCTACTGTTCAGGTAGTGTCACCTGATTTGACCAATTAATGAAAACTTTAAAGATCATGGTTTAGGATATCTTCCCTCCTTAAACCTCAATTTGGACTGCAATCCTATGGACCCACGATCAATATTACGGAGACCACGGGATTTCTTCCTCCAAGACTCAACACCGGGAAATCCAGGGTAGCATTTCCTGACCAGCTGGCTCATCCCTGAAGGGAAAAATTAAACTCTGTACCTCAAAGAAGGTGAGCCCTCAAAGCAGAATAATCCTGAATCCTTGGCATACTCTCCCATTGCCTCCAAAAACTCTGGCTAAAAATTGCAGGCCAACTCACAAGCTGGCCTACGTATATCCTTCCTGCAGCTCATAATCAGAAAGTTTTAAGGCAAAAAAAAAAAAAAAAAAAGAATGAAAGGAAAGGAAAGGAAAGGAAAGGAAAGGAAAGGAAAGGAAAGGAAAGGAAAGGAAAGGAAAGGAAAGGACAGGAAAGGAACGGAAAGGAAAGGAAAGGAAAGGAAAGGAAAAAGAAAATCTGATGTTTCTACATCTTCACGCTGCTGGGATGAACTCAACAGGGCACTGTGTTTACCAGACAATCCAACATCAGAACCTCCAAGCAATCTAATAGGGTGGCTCGGGCAATGTTTTGAAATAGCAGTCATGCAAACTACAAAATTAAAAGGCTTGATAATGAAATAATTATGTGTGGAAAACAAAACAAAGCCTGTCAGTTCTGAATAATGTACTGCCAGCCTGTTATTTTTCTGTCTTTGAAAGCTGTCAAGTAAGCATAACCTTTTCTTTACTTAATGAAAGAAAATTAATCAAGCTAAGCGAAATGGCATAAGCAGTGGGGAGAGAGGGTACAGCTCTACAAGCTTTACAAATCCTCTAATGGAATGGTGAAACAAACATAATGAAAACTAAACAGAGGGAATGAAAAAGTAAACATCACAGATACTTAAACTCTCTTGATAACTTAAAAGTCAACTAATCCAAACATCTGGAAGCTGAGTATATCCCTAGCTTCTCAACCCTGATATCAGTTATCAACCAGGTGAGAACACTGGTTTGTTCATGTAGTTTTTCTGCTTGGATTCTGAGCTCCACAGAACATATAACAAACATACTAAGTCTGATGAAACACAAAAACAAAGCTTTTTATTCTAGCCAGTTTGGGCTCTATGTTCAACAAAAGGGTTTTTTCCCCACAGATATGCCAAGTGAGAGGTCCATCTCCATCATGTTACATCGTCTTCTGTTTTTTGGTCTGGAATGACAGATCCAAGTGTTCTGGATATAGTTCACACTTGCACCAACCTTCCAGAATATGTTAACTGCCCATTCCAGAGGAAACGTAAAACTCTTCCAGAACCAGCCTGCTCCATTTTGACCATCTCTGTGGCTCCATGTTGTGCATTTGTGACAAGCCCATAGTACAAAATAAACTTTAATAAGCTCCATGGTGGAACTGTAGTCCTTCTGGGTATCCTCATCTTCTCCTTATTCAATGAACCTTATGCCATGATGCTTCGATGCTTGTAGGCAATAATGGAATACTGGAATCAATAATTTCATCCAGTAGAGGCCAGTTTCCCGTGTTCCTCAACAGAAGTGGAAAGATTTCTCTCCCTAATGTGTCATTTCAGAACTCAACTTGCACAGAAGAAATAAGAAAATTGATAGCTGCTCTGGGAGAGTACTGTTATGAGACATTGTTATGTCACTAACTGTACTTAAAAACTGCTCCCCCCCAAAGGCTTTCCATTTTCTTGTCTTTCCTTAAAACGACTCTTCAGTAAAAACAGTTACTACCTCTGGCTCTGGAAGTTGGCCACAGCTGAAATGTAAAGGAATCATTTCCTTTAAGGGGTAACATTTTCTAGTCACATCCTCTCAATGTAAGAGGACAGCTATTAGACACCAAGAGTTTACTCAGAGTATAACCCAGTGTGATTGATCCCCAAATAAATCTGCGCCAAGCTCCCTCTTGAGACATAAATTCCACTCTTGTAGTACTGGGCAGGTTAAGAGCCTCCCAGGCTACTATTTGGATTCTTCACTGTATCTTGAAATTAGACACAAGCTGTTGTTGTGCAGTACAACTGGCTGAAGTAAAATTTTTGCTGGGTGTGAAAATTAAGCTTAGCGTTTAAACATTGGTAGCTTTTAAACCTCTAATGGTAGCCACTACTTTGGGAATTTCTAGTAGGCCTTTGCAGACTTTTCAAACAGAACCTATTTAGTTTAATGTTGTTAATGTTGTTTGGTGGTTGCTTGTTAGAAGTTAAAATACTGTAAAAGCTGTGTCAGCAGTTCAGCATACAATGGGCGTGAGTGAGGAAGCATTTAAGAGGCATTTAAAAAGCCCCTTCTACCTTCTCTGATATAGCCCCATTTCCTCTTAACATTGATGCTAACTTAATCACAATGTTTATTGGAAAATTAGTCTTTCTTCTGATTTTCTTGCAGCTTGAATTCAAGGCACAATAATGAATGTACTACTAATCCCTTAGTACTTTGAAACAAGGAGATAAAGGACCATCAAGGCTTGGCATTAGAGCAAACATGAATCTGAAAGCAAGTAAACTCTTATGCATATATTTTTGTTTTAAATTCTTAAGTTTTCTATCCTGAAAAAGAAATCCAATATGAATATATGCCATGGCCAATCAACCTTTAAACCAAAATAATTTACTGAACTACTTCTTCAGTTATATAAATTAAAATAGGTCGATACCATCTTTCAGCAATGGAGATTCCAGGAAAGTGTCAATAATGCTTTTTTAAAAAACTGAATATAGTGTAATGAAATATTTAGCATCCATAAGAAGGCAACAATAAAAGAAAATCAAAACCAAGCTTAGTTATGCAAATGTTACAGTCCCAAGGATGGAGATGTGTTGGAAGTCAACGAGATCCAACCACCATTGGCCTTGCTCCAAGCAGAGTTTCTAGGATGGGTTTTGAGATCATAAATGATGGAGAGACAGACCATCTAAGAGACTGGATGAGCATTGCAAGGCCAGTCAGAAAGATTGAGGAACAGCAGGGGATAGTGTGGGTAATTTTGAGAGCAAATGACTGAGAATAGAGGAAATGCTATAGAAGAAACCTGAGCAAGCAGCTTCTGATGTAAAAAGAATTGGTGATTTATCTGTAACTTCTTCAACTGGTTACTTGAATACTGATTTCACATCCAATGAATGACAGCAACACTTGGACCTTTGAAAATACAGAGTTTGGTGGGAGATGTGTCATGTCTGCTATGCACATTGTAGCATCTGAGCAACCTCAAACTAACATAGGAGACCTTGGAATTGACAGTGGTGATTGCATTTACAGTAAGTAGGGAGGATGGTAGTTTGCATGAATTCACAATTGCTACTTGAAGAACCTTAGTTACAAAAAAGTAGTAATCAGTTCTTCATCATGGTCTCTGTGATTCACATGAACCGGTGCCTAACTAGTTACTTGCCAGGAGGTGCAAAGGTGCTTCCATCACAAGAAAAGAAAGTGTTGTGCTTCCCAAAGCTGCATCCTTTTGGGTACAAAGGCTGAGCCTATGGTGCCATATGAACGTGGCTGAGACCGCGCTGCTGTCGATGGAGCTCCAGAGATGGTACATTCCTAAGAAAAGCCACCAGGGTACAAATTGCTCTAGTGGAATTCCCTCTAACAGGAGATGGACAACATTGATTTGCCAAATTAAAACAAAGGTAAATAAGAGCCATGACCCAATTCTGCTATAAGGATAGGAATGGATACTTATTAGGCCCTTCATAATAAAACTGACTACCACTATATACAGTAGGTATTCAGAGCTTGCAGTGACCACTGCAGGAGTTTCACAGGAGCAGTAAAGGAAAAGCAGTGTCCTGGATCACGTGAAAAGATGAAACACACATAGGAAGAAAGCAGTGTCCCTCTGCAAGGCACAGAGGTCATTCAAGAACCATGAGGTCTGGTAAGCACCCATAGATTATTCATGAAGAAACCATCTGGGTCTCTCTCTCTGTCTCTCTCTCTCCTCCCTCCCCTCCCCTCCCCATCTACCTACCTACCTACCAAGATTGCTCTGGAGAACATATTAATGTGGTACTATAATTGCAGTTAACAATGAACTGAATAGTGATCAAGCAATAATGATCAAAATTTTAAAAATCTGGCGTGTCCAAACAAAGCTTTATGCATGCACAAAACCTACTAACATGAATCACAGAGGTTACAGAAGCCCCCAAAACAGTACATGAACTGGTCAAAGTTAATCTTGGTTTCAGTTATGGGGTATTAACTGCCACGATAAATGGTAGAAAAGGGCCAAGATAGCACCTTAGGAGGTAAATGTCACTCTAACACAACTTTACTCATTATACCCAGGATATATGTCCCCATCCTCAACAGGCCTGGAGGCTGCAGTGTCAAAAAGAACAACTTAAAAAAAAAAAAAGATACCTAGCTAAAGCACTTTCTCTCCAATATGAGCAGCAAGAAGGGTTACAATTAGCTACTATAGGTTGTTAAGAAAAAATAGGTGAAATGCTCATCCTAAAGGGTATTAAATACAAAAAACTATAGGGAGAATCAGACCAGTGAGAATGGAATTCCAGTTTTCAAAACATGGAACAAATAGGAACAGAGGACCCTTGATTATCACGAGTGGGCAACTGTATACAGCCAGACCCTCTCCCTCATCAACTCTATTAATTACACAATAGAGTTCTGATAAGACACGTAAGATCCAGGAAAGCTTTATACAAAGCCATTTTTCAAGTATTTGGGGTCCAAGCCATTTAGAGTTTTTAAGTACCATCACCTTGAACCAGACCTGGAAGGAACAAAGCAAATCAACACATCTTTTTTTAAAACTAGGCACTGTAAATCAACCTAGTCATACCAAATTAAAATTCTGGCACCCAATGTCTCGTATTCCTTAATTTCCAAGACAGAACTTAGCTTCCAAAAGCATTCACCATGTTCAGACAATGTAGCAGCTAGCACACTTGTCCTAACTAATGAAAAGCAATCTGGGGCCTCAAGAATACCTGGCCAAGTAGTGACAATGTCGGAATGTTCCGCAAAGCTTATTTGTATGTGCGTGTGCCTTCGAGTCAGTTTTTGACTCCTGGAGACTGCCTGGACTAATCCCTGTAGTTTTTCTTGGCAAGATTTTCAGAAGTGGCTTGCCCTTGCCTGCTTCTTCTTCCTAGGACTGAGAGTGTGTGACTGGCCCAAGGTCACCCAGCTGGTTTCATGCCTAAGGTAGAACTAAAAGGAGGGACTAGTCTCCCAGTTTCTAGCCTGGACTAGTAGGCTAGAAGGACCAGTAGGTTAGAAGGACTAGAAGGAGGGACTAGTTTCCTGGTTTCTAGCCTGGACTAGTAGGCTAGAAGGACTAGCAGATTAGAAGGACTAGAAGGAGGTGGCTAGTCTCCCGGTTTCTAGCCTGGTGCCTAACTGCTACACTAACCTGGCTCTTTAAGCTTATTTAGCTGCTGTGATATCACTTCCCTTCCTGAACATTCTTGTGCCTCACCTGTTGGCTAGAAGTTCTGCTGAAAGCGACCATTTGTTTGGAGCAATTGCTCAGTGCTTAAATCATACTGGGACCTTTGCAACCAGGCACCAAAAACAAGCAAGCAAACAAACAAACAAAATTGGGGAAGGAAAGAGTTCTCTTATTTCACCTCCGAATAGCTGCACTATCTAGGTATGTAGAGGAGAAGGGAAAAGCACAAATATTCGCAGTTATTTTTCTTTTCTATCTGGAAAAGATAAGCAGTTCCCCAAATTTACATGGCCAAAGGCTCCTTTTTCCTGCATTAAAAAAGAACTGTATAACTGCTTGTTTCTCAAAATAACAGGCGGTAGGATATTTGATGAAAAGTCTCTGCACTCTTGATGGGGTTTGGTGAAGAACACCCTGGGTTAGTTCACCACTGTCAATATTTATGGCAAATCCCTATGGGTGGTCCCATCTAGTTTCTTTCTGCCTTCTACACTAACATTTTAATGGAACAGAATTTTAATAAATGGCCCCCCAAGCACTCTTTAGGACAAATCCCCCAAGAAAATCTTAATTACATTTCAAAAAGACGTCAACTTTTTAAAGTAAAACAACCTCGGTTTTTTCCCTAGATTTTTAATATTTTTATTATTTTTTTAACAAAACAATCTTTCATCTTAAGGAAAAATTTAAAAAGAAATTAAAAGTACAAACAAAAATGCAAACTAAGAAGAAAAAAGAAAAGGGAAATAAGTATAAAATATAAGTAAAACAATTTTCTTGAACCTTTAGACAACTTTGGTTCCCCGGTGCTATCACTGAGTTATGGGATTAACGTTACCCTAGATATACAATTTTTGAATCAATAAAATTACAATGTTTATTAAAGGAATTATTTACAAACTGGGCTATAGTATCATTTTTCAAATAACACACAGAAATACCACAACTCTCCTTATGATATACTCCTGTTACTTTAGAGTCTTTCTTGAACTAATAAGTTCTCAAGGGCACTTTCCTAAACTCTGCAAACTTCGCTGATGCAGTAGAAAAGCCCCCCAGCCCCCAATTTCAATCCTTTTTTGTTGTCTTTAGCTTTTGCTTTCAAGGTGATGTAATTTCCAGATCTGGTACCTTACATTTCCTCTGAACTGACCTCCTTTTTCCCTTTCTGGCTCTGAGAAGTGAAGCCAGCTTTGAACTTGGTCATCATCTCACAGCAGAGTTTCCTGCAACCTCTGGCTCTAAGTCGTTATTCAAATAGGGTTCCCCAAGGCTGCAAATCTTGTTTTATTGCTTTCAAACCCAAGCCTCATCAGCAACTGTTTTGCCATTTTCTATCCATAAAACAGAGAGGTTTCATCCCCCACTCCCCCATGTTGAGCTCAGGAGAAATATTATTCTTGCCTGCTAATAAAGATTTTGGATGTTGCTTTCTCCAGGCAGGTCCTCTACTTTTTATCCCTAATCTAGCTATTAGGAGGATCTCAATTATATTTACAATAGTCCACAATGTCAAACACATTTAAGAAATCTGAATTCAAAACTTTTCCTATTAGTATGTGTGAAAAGAGGCTCATATATTATAAAATATATAATAGCCACCTATTTAAATGTCACCAAAAGTAACAGCATAGAAAAACAGAGCATAAAGGTTTTTCACCATAATCATATTACATCAAATATATATATATATTCTTGGATACAAGAGTGACACGAACTAAGAGTCATGCCAGCTCGGACTTCTCCTGGATTAACAAGGTCCATGTCAGATGTTGGGGAACTGGGACAATCTGACAATAAGTGGGCTACTGGAACAAACAATACATGGACGAGAGAATCTGGAACTGATGGATATACACACAGGCACCTATGTACACACACACACACAAAATCTAATAGGCTGAACCAATGTAAGATCAACACACAGTGTGAAAAGGAAGAAAGACCAGCGTAGTATTTTGCGATGAACTTGATGGAAAGAGAAAGGAAGCCATACAAGGTGATAACATGCCATTGTTCAAGAATGCGGTCAACAGCTTACAGCTCAGGATAACTTTGTCCATTTTCTATGAGGTCTCTCCAGTTAAAAAAGGAAAAGGGAATTCACAAAAGTTAATACAACTACAGAGATTCCAATGGTCTTCTTTTGTTTTTAAGCAAACGGACAAGCCTGTAGATACTTTCTAACGCGTCACGGGCCACAAAATACCAGCTGATTTTTTTCAAGTTACAGTAGAGTGATAAATTGAAGAAATATTGAGCAGACTCAAGGGAACTGTATAAAAAGAACAGCCAATTTAATAATTGAAGTATGCATAAAATATTCAAAATATTATTTGTTTTTAAAAAGATAAGCTCAGGGCACCAAGGAAGAGCACATGTAAAATTACTTGCAACTAGATAAGCCAGGAGAGGGATCTGGGGGTTGGAGCAGACAGCTTAATGAAAGTGCCGGCTTAGTGAGCTGCTTTTGCTGCAAAGAAGGAGGAGAGAAAGAGGGAGAAAATTGCATTTTGATTGGGAATCACAAGGAAAAAGAATCTTGATAAGAATTGCCAATATTCTAAGCTGTTGGGAAACTGTGTTGAGGCTACATTAAAACATCAGATCTAGATGTAATTACTATACCTTAAAAATATTCTTCAGCTTGAAAAATGTGCAACCCCTCCCTCAACATTATTATTATTACTTATTCAAATTTATTATAGTTGCCCAGGTCTGATGGACTCCGGTTAAATGCTTTGAGCAATGCTTCTACAAAAATGCTGAAAACGTTTAGGGGACTGAACAAGGGGGGAAAAAAGTGAGTAAGTAAAGACATAATGGGTTTTCCTTCAGGTGACACATAAGACTTAGTCTCAAAGATAACTAAATATCTAAGTTCCTGAATGGTGATTTTATCAGCCTTTCACAACTTAAGAGTTAAAGAGTTGCCTCATCCAATATTGACAAGGATAATGCAGAAAATAGAAATCCATGAGCCAACAGCTGGTTGTCATCTTATGAGTTAATGTCAAAAAGACATTCACTTCAGCAGAGAAAATGCTGCTTTAGTATCAATAAAATAAGTTCATGATTCGTGGCTTAAGAGAAATCAGTATCCCAGAGAATACACATTTCCCAAGTAAGTTACTTGGGTTTTAAACAGAAGAATCAAGGTGCGGGGAAACTCTTGATGCAAATGGCTACTTACTCTTCTCCCTAATATTGTGGTAAAGGAAGATCCTTTTGAACCGAGCTTGAGTCTGGGTGATCACATGGATGTAACCACAACAGTGTGGAACAGGTTTGCATTGTGTTGTTCTGGGATATCCATTGAAATAGGACTTTCTAACAGATATGGAAAACCAGGTCAACCCAGACTTTCAAGTCAATTCAGAATGGACCTGGAGTTCATGAATGAACTATATGCAGCCACGTAGCCAACAATGATGGCCTGCTAGAGGAAGAGTCCAACTTATGGCTTGAACATAAAATGAATTAGAGTCAGTGTTTGGATACAAAGCTCATTTCCTTGGGTTTGGCATGTTGGTTTTTGACACTTTTGGCCAGCGCTTCTCAACCTTGGCAGCTTTAAGATGTGTGGACTTCAATTCCCAGAATTCTCCAGCCAGCCATGCTGGCTGGGGAATTCTGGGAGTTGAAGTCCACGCATCTTAAAGTGGCCAAGGTTGAGAAGCACTGTTTTAGGCAAAATATTTTGCAAATGTGCAGGCCTAGTGTGTGCCCCAAAGGATCCTACACAGAAAGGAACTAACCTGACACTTTATAAATTAACTAATTGTGGGCTGCTTACCATAATATTCTATTGACCCAATTTTTCAAAAGTGAGATGGATATAACTAATGTTGTTCCTTGAAACCTAGAAATATGCTCATTGAGAGCTAAACAGAAAGACAAACACAAAAATTCACCAGTTCCTACCCATACAGACAAATCTGAAATAGCAAAAGATCTGAAAGTTCTTCATTGTCCCATAAAAAGCAACTGTAGTTGAGTTAATATATCTAAGTCTGAGCAACAGGACACATGACTGTTAGCATCAAGTCCTATTTTTCTTCCTTCTAGTTCTCAATGTCTGTGTAATATCATTGTCTAAAGAAAGATGCCAGAGACCTTGCAAACTTGTTCACTCTTTTGGGTTGTTTTAGCTAATCATAATAAACGTATTACTTTCCTCATTTATCCACAATCCCTTTTCTTATGTCCAGTGAAGGTGTAGAAGGTTAGAAACACACCAAGTCACTCTCTCAGAACTATCATATTGACTTTTACCATTCTAAGTTTATATGCAAATGGAAAAAGACTAAAAAATAGCATTTTCCCTGCCTTTGGTAACTCTGCAATTATAGCACAGGAACGAGTTGCATCAGAAAACAAGTTGAGTCAGCAAAAGCTGTCAAAAATCTCCAAGCTATGTTTTTTGTTTTTTGACCCAAGCTGTATCTACTCTTCATGCACACTTGGGATAGCAAGATGGATTTTCAGCATATTGCAGATACAGTAAAGTCAGCACTGCTACTCTAGCACCATTTTTTACAGATGCAGGCAGGGAATCTCTTGGGTCTCAGTCCCAAGATACCCCAATCTTGTTTCTTCATCCTGAAAATCTTAGGGCACATTGCTTCTGTTCTCCTTGGCTATGGAATTTCTTCAAGGAAGCTCCTCTGAAGGACGTTCTTCTAAGTTCTTCTAACTTCCTTCTAAGGAAGTTCCTCCAGTCTGTTCTCTTTAAATGCCTGGTTATATCATACACACACACACACGCACACACACACACACTTTTGCAGGCAAATTAACTTTTCATATTTTAAATGACTTTCATATTTTAAATGACTATTTTAACTTTAAACCTTTTTTGATAAAAGGTTTCTATTCATTACTCAATCTTGAATTTTATTCTGTTATTGCTAATTGATGTTTCTTGTAGATCATAGTATAATTAATCCAGGAAGCATGTTTTACAGTACTTAAGGGGGGGGGGAACCCACCTTCAACCCTGTACATGTTGGGGAGTGGGGGAGGAGGAAGTGTGCCCTAAGACTGTGTGCATGTGTTTTCCACATTTCTATTTATGAGAAGAGAGCAAAAGCACCCATGTAACCACCCAAAGTCGCTTTTTTGTGAGATGGGCGGTATCTAAATTTGAAATATAAATAAATAAATAAAACCCCTTTCAAGCAACTTTACTCATTATTATAGATTTGCCCAAAGTGCTGGTTGAAGATCCCAGATCAAACAAATCAAACGACTGGCATGAAATAACAGTTTAACTCTCCAATCTTTTCATGAAAGTATAGTTATTTTCAGATATTTAATATTACATGACTTTGGTGCTGAAAGTATATAGATGGTTGTGAACCTAAAAGCCTTTGAAAGATTTTACAGAAAGCTGTAGGTATCATGATGTACCGATATGGTTAAAATTAGAATCCCATGTCACACAGAAACTTTTGCAAAATCTCCATCTGGCAATATTGCACAAACCAATAATCTGTAAGGTCCTATTTTCAATTCTATGTCATCAACTGGTAGAGGAGGCATTCTAGGTTGAACAAGCTAACCGCTGCTCACAAGCATTGAACTTTCCCACACACATTTTCCCACCCTCCTTTCATGCTGTGCAGCAACGTGATGCAGAGCATAACCCTAACATTGCACCATGCTTTTTCCAAACACAGACAAATTTCTAGTACCAGTTTTGCAAAAACTCCTTCAACATAATTTTTACCATTGTAACATTGATCATACTTCTGGTTTTTTTTTAAATAGCACCATTTTATAATGCATGCTTAGCAATGTAGACCAAAGGATGGGGGTTAAGCAAATCCCTTTCTCAATTTTGCCTTCCTACAAAGGTTTGCAGCAAAGCAACTTTCAATTCAGATGTAACAAATTACTGGGTGGGTAGGAGGAACATATGCTATATGCCACTGATGAATTGTTCTCCAAAAAAGTCTATCCTTTTTTTCAAACCAGTAAAGCATACAGAGAAAATAATTATAACAGCTAAATGTTAAATGATATAATTCGTCTGGATTTTTCGTCTCACTAACCTAATGGTTTAGAACAGATTAACACAGCTGTACATAAAAAGATATACCCCTGACCTTGGATAGGACATGAAGAAAAGGAAGACTGAAACAAGGTCACCTGCTCAGGCAGTTAATAAAAGACTCCTCACCAGCCATGTCAGCAATTTTTCTTTAGAAACAAGGAAATAAACATTTTGGAAAAATCTATAATAAGTCTGACCTCCTTCTCCTCCACTTCTCCCTACAAGTTTTCTCTTACACCCAATCATCTTTCTGTGATTGCACAGGGAAACTTTGTGTACAATCCTGTAAATTGATCCAGCTGCTTTAATGAGTTGTAGGCAATGTCTGCATTCCAAACCATCTCTTTCAAAGGTCACTGCACACCCCTACAATTACTGTAGATATTTGCTAAAATTACATCTACATATAAAATATACATAATACTTTCAACTACAACATAAAAAAAGAAATTAAACTTTTCTCATTCTAACAAGTTATCTTTAAATATGCCACTGATTCTCACAAGTGTTTTGACAGCTGTTTTTCTTCTGCCATCATCACACTCCCCTGAACTAGGCTTATTTTGCATTGGACAAATATTCAGGATTACATGACAACCTTCAGTTTAGCAAAGTTCCTACCTATAAGAATCAAAGTTCATCTCATAGTCCTCAGCTGCCACAAAGGGCCCAAAATGTAGTTGTTTATTGCCATACTAAATTTTTGACATTTATTTATGAGGATTATTATTTCAATTTCAAGGCTGCCCAACTCCATGGTGATTCTGGGCAGCTTACAAATTAAAAAGAAAAGAAAACAAAGTATATCAAGAAAAACATGACTGACCAGAAGACAACCCAAAAGACCAATCAGCAAGAAAACCAAACCAAAGGGGCTCAACCACCATCCTAACCCTACTCCCAGGTCGTTGGCAGTTTGCAGAAAGTCAGAAGAGTAGGAGCAGTAAAAATCTCTGGGGAGAATTATTCCACAAAGCGGGAGGTCCCACAGGTCCTAGAAGGAATGCTTCCTAGGTCCCACAGAATGACACTGCCTAACTGTTGGGACCTGGAGCATGCCCATTCTAGCTGACTTCAGCAGACAGGCAGAAACATATGGAGACAAGCAGACCGTCAAGCTACCACGTCCTATGCCATGGGTCAAATTGTTTACATTTTTATGCACATATATGTAAATGCTATGGAGACAGAGCTGCATTTTTTGTTCTGAGTCTTGTTGACCAGCTATGTCCAAAAAGGAAGCAAATGTTTTACTCTTAGTGTTCCATTAGATTTACAATTAACCAACGAAAGATCCCAACAGCTTACTGCATTTTGCAAATTACAGCAGCACGCACTGGTTTTTAATCAGATTGGGACACAGTTTCTAATGATATCAACTCATCCACAGTGACATCACACTAGAAGCCCTCTGCCCAAGTACAACATCCGAAGCCCAGCCACTCACAGCAATCCCAGACAGCCAGGCCTCATGAAGAATGATGGTCTATACCCTAGAAAAGGGAGTGGTGGTCTTGTGTTAAGAAACAACTGATTTTTTGTCAAGTTAGTGTGATCTTTCCAGCTAAATATTAACATTTGTAGAGATAGGTGAGAACCTCAGAATATTAACACAGAGCCAAATCTTCCTGGCATATCATATCCAATAGTAGAGAATCTACATGGCTCAAGGTTGTGAACTGTTGGTTTTTTTGGTGTTCTTTCAGCTTGGTTGTTTTCCTGCAGATGCTTTGTTACCTAGCCTGGTTGGTTGTTAGGGAGAACGTACTTTGGGTGGTTAGTTTCCATCCTTGACTTTTGGATAGATCTTTTAAATGGGATGTAGACGGGGCTTATCTCTTTGTGTCTGCTGAAGGCTGATTTGTCAGAAGTTGCTATACCCAGATAAGCAAGAAACAGCACCAGATAAACAATCAGAGAAGACACAATCCCCTAATCAAGGAACCATAAAGGAAGAAATCACACTCCAGCCAACACTGGCTGGACACACTACTATATATATAAACAACCAGCAAACTTCATTCTCTCCTGCACGGATGATGTTACCTGGCACGATAACAAAATGTCAGCAGGAAAACCACCAAGCTCAGAGAACACCAAAAACCCTCCTCAACTATCAACTCTTGCTCCTATAAGTATTAACTGGATGGTTGAAAGCTAAAGTCTTCTCTGCATGAATGCTAAAGGGAGAAATTTTCACCTTCCCAGCTTTTGATGTCCATGTTTAATCTCAACTGTATCAAAATGCAGATACAACATTGAATGTTTTCTTCTCTTTATTTGAACTGTGTGCCTCACTTCAAGGGGTTGACCTAAGAATGAGATGTACAAATGGATTAAATAATGAAGAGTGGCAGAAGAAAGCTGCTTTCCATTATTTGACTCGCTCGCTCTTGCATTTCATTCTTGCCATGACGCATCTTTCAATCTAGCAGCTCCTCCTGTGCCCTTGGCAGAAACAGAATAATATATTTTATTGTTTCTATACACCCCCCCTCCTTTCTGTCCATAATCTCAGAAAATCTTTTTATCAGCCTTTCTCTATTTTTTTTTTAAAAAAACCTCTGAGATGATTGCAGCCAAGTGAAAGTTGATAGATGTAATTTGGATTCAAGCATTTTCTGTTCTTGCAACACAATGTAGCCAGTCATTTACAGAAAACAGCAGTTCAGATATTCCGTTGCTGAGTTCAAGGGGGCTCATTTCAGCCTTTCCAGATTGCATGCTTCTTTTTCCAAGAATGAGATAGAGTTCTGAAGTCACAATGCCCTTTTTTAAAAGGAAAAGAAAAACAACAGCATACTTACAGGAAAGAGACAGGAATATCCTGTTGCGTTACGGTTACCAAGATTCCAGACTTTACACAATGTTTTTTCTCCCTTGAGCGCTTTATTCTTGCGTTTTCAAATACAGTATTACAAGCAGAGTTGAAAACTAGAGGAATCAGTAGGGAAGCACCCGCTTAAGAGAGGCATAAATCATTTGTTGTTTTAGTTGGTGATGCAAATGTCATGCATAAACATGTTCAGTCTTTTTCTTTCAGTCTTTCTCTTCAGTGAAACGCATCCATTCAGAAAACCTTGAAAGCTGTATTGTCAGACCCACTGCAAATGTTGTTATCCTTCAGTTAAACTGATGTTACAGTCTATATTCAAAATCTTTCTGAAAAAAGAAATCAAACTGGAAATTGCTGGAAATCAGACAATGCTGAAAAGCCACTACAGTTTACCAGGAAAACTCTGCTATGAAGTGAAAACCCGTTTTTCTGAAATTTTATTTTCCTCCAATCACCCGCTTCTAGTCATCAGCTGTTGCTTTCAACCGGAAAAAGCGTTTACTCACGTGAAAATGCTTTCAGTAAGTTGGAAAAAAAAGTGGTGGTATTTTTCTAATGCGGAAACATTCAAAACATAGGAAAAGATCTCTGTGGTAGAGGACTCACTAGCATGAATTATCCCACATTCAGTTTTTAGCATCTCCAGGGACATGTCCCACCACTGAAAAACACAATCAGCCGCTGTAGGAATATGCAGTAGCAAAACAAAACTGAACTGAGATGGCCCACTGGTCTCAATGACACAAACCATCAATGAAAAGTTCATTTCCAACTCAGCCACACATGGATTAGCTCTTATACTTGTATCCAAAAGGATAACAACAGTAAGAATCAAGATAACTTGCCCTGTGTTACTCTGAGTAATTTAGGGAACTCTTCACTGCTTGGAAAAACAAGTTTCCCGAATGCATGAGACATTTTTCATATGAGTAGCTAGCCACTGAGTAAGCTAATTTCAAATGTACTACTAACAGGCAATTTTATGTTTTGTGAAGCAGCAAGGATGAAGACCAAGCAAAAAAGCACTTTTAAGAAACACTGTAAAGTTCAAATAGCGCATTTAAAAAAAAAAGATTATCTGTTTCTCATTCTAATATGCTGACAGGAAATTTTAAATCATATCTGTCATCATTCCTGGGCTCACAAACTATTGCTGTGCTCAGTTCCATCTGCTCTACATTGCAAAATCGACTCCTCTTGTTATTGGCTGTTCCACCAACACCAAAACTTGTTTCATAAAAATTAAGGGTGATTTAGCACAGGAGAAATACTGGACTCACTGAAAAGAAAAAGAAGGTGGCTAATGTTTTGAATATAGGTTTATATAACAAACTGCTTCAAGTTCAGTTGAACAAAATCATGGCAATAATTCTACACATCTTACAATCATCTGGTTGGGCCGACATAACTTTGCAAGGAGACAAAAGCCAGCCACTGACAGTGTTCACTAATGCAAGTGTATTTATTTTCATTGAAACTTACTTTAAATTATTGATTTTAATCTTTTGTTAGGTAACAGCTATAGGAAGCCAATAATTAATTAAGATCAGGACAGTATCATTTTATTAGTATTAATCAAACCTGCTATCATTTTAACTTATGAATTAACATAAGCAAGTATTATTATCTTTCCTTCCCCTGAAAGTATAGTAGTCGGTTATTAGATGAAAGCCTATGAAGAAAACTACAAACTCAGCAGTTTGGCTGAGAATGAGACACTTGTCCTAATATAAGCCTGTTTTACCTCCTTAAAAAAGAATAAGTTAGAAAACTGAATTGGAAAGTTCAGAAGTATTTAAATAGAGACACAAAACCATGGTTCAATTTGCAAGTGTAAATTAGAATGGCCACACTGAAGAAGGTGGTCCCCATGACTGACCGAAAAAAGAACAAGGCTTGTTTTGAAACAGTTTGAGCTCTGTGTTTTATTTTAATTGTACATAGGAACATGGAGCCCAGACAAAATTCAGTCCATACCTTGACAAATTTGTTTTCTCAATGAGTAAGTAAAGGCTCCTTTAAGTTCAGCATAACTGGTATCTTCACAGACAAATCTATGTAGCTTTCTTGGCAACAGTATGGATATCTCATTGACTTCGTCTGCAATTTTTTCTTTTTTAAGAACTTTTTTATTCTAGCCCAGTGTTTCTCAACCCCATCAACTTGAAGATGTGTGGACTTCAACTCCCAGAATTCTCCAACCAGCATGGCTGGCTGGGGAATTCTGGGAGTTGAAGTCCACACATCTAAAAGTAGATGAGGTTGAGAAACACTGGTCTACATCCTCAATGGCTATCAGGAAGAGTTTAAACCTGTAGCCCTTAAACTTTTTGAGACCAAAACCCTCGTCCAGATTTTACAGATGGCACAAGTTGGGCTTTTCTTTCAGAAACCCCCTCTAGAGGTCTTATAAAGTACATTTCTCAGGTCATCCTCTCTGTCTCTAAAGGCATTGCCAATGCAGCTCTCAAGCTTGAAGCCAAGATGCCTAGTACTAAATATAGGGCTTGGAGCTTAGTAATGTTGTGCTGGCTGAAATTAAAATTTCTGCCACTCGGGTGGCACCGTTAGTTCTAACAGATGACTATACTTCATTATGGGCTACATCAGTGGAAAATAAAATAAATTCCATTGGATTAACCACAAATTACTTTCTTGCTGCTGGCTGTGATCAGGCCAAAAGGTTTATTTATCAAAGGCTGGAGGACAGGGAACTTCAAACTGAGACTAGCTCCTTAAAAGGGAGCTTTATAGCTCATTACTAAGACGACATAGAAACTTGCAAATTATATGAGCACATTAATTTCCCCCATCCCCCACTTAAGGGAACCCCCCTCCCCTAAGCCAAGCCTAAAATCTTACCCTCAGCACTTTTAAGTGGAAGACAGAATAAAATCTGTGTGTCTGAGCATAAATGCAGGTGTGACTCTGGAGAGACTGAATCCAGCATGTACTTGTCTACTGTAATTTGTACAGAGAGACTGGTGAATTTTATTTAGCACCTATTATCCAGCAATTCCCAGGGAGCATAGATTAGTTTTACACTAAACATCTTCTAGTAGATATAGAAGATATCAATCAGATACCAACCAAGATATAACAAGGAATCTAGCTGACCATTTTTGTAGTTGACAACAGTTGACTTTAGTGGACTAATAATACCCTAAACTTTTTATATTTTATTACTGTGTACTTTCCTGGGTGGAATGTGACACATTTGTCTCATTTTTCTGTTTTGTTGTTTGGGATGACTGTCTCATCTTTGATCACATAAACAAACATTTGTCCATAAAATTCATTAGGCATTTCTAATTTACAAAAATAAAATTAAAAATCATAAAGAATATGAGACGACAAGCTCATGAATTACTTCTGTAAAGTAAAATTCAATTTAAGTCTATATAGTATATTTCTATAATAAATCCAAGGCAAATTTTCCAATATTTTAAAGCTCTGCCTCCAAATGAAAAATATACACTAATCCTGTTTTAACTAACAATTAAGTGTAGTTTACTAAATGGAAGCAGATATAAATATTAATAAATCCTGCGCACGCATGTGTGGGAGGGTATGTATACATATATGCATATGAGAGAATAAAAAACTGTAGTATCTCAGTAACAATGAAAATTTTATCTGGAACACTAGTTTAATAAAAAGCATCAACCAATAGCTTTTTATGGCATAAAAGAAATTCAGAGAAATGCTGGAATAGTCTTCATTTCACAGAAGAAAATGAAAATAATTTATGATTCTTTTTGAATGACACCTTTGCATTTATGCATTGAATTTTTAAGAAGCTTTTCTGAAAAAGGCAAGCCATGTGAATCAGAAATGGAGAAAAAAGTGTAGAGATTTGTTTTAAGATGCCTGTCTTACACAGCACCATTCTTCCGAGGGGAAGAGTATGTTCTACATTACACAACAAACCTTTTGGAATAAAGAAATTTCTCTTTAAAATACCCATGGAGAAATTTGCAAGGTTTCCTCATCCTACTGTAAAAGAGCACTTTCTTAATCTGCATTGTGTTCTCTATCATTTCTTAACATCTGGAAGATACTGTGTGTGCATGTGTGGGAGGGAATGTATTTGTACATGCATATTTATATAAGAGATCAGAGACTGATGCCCTCAAGACTATTTGGACTACAGATTCTATACAATGCAACCAACTTAATTCAGGTCTTTGAACAAATGACAGATACTTGGAGTTGCTGATAAACCAGGAATACATCTGTAGATTTCTGAAAAGGGTGAATCAGAATTTGTAGCCACCTTTAAATTAAATCTTCATGGTGAACCTGAACAGCATTTCCTCAGGAAGATTTTAGATACTGGTGACACATCTGTGAAGGCACAGATCCTTCCTCATTTCTGGAATTGTACAGTAAAACTCCACTGACCTAGCATCAAACAGCTACACAAAACAGAGGAGAATTGAGCCTGTGTACAGAGTTCCAGCCCTGTATGTTTCCATCCCAGGAATGGAGGAAGCTCTGCTTGAGTTCACTTGAATATGAACATGACCTGAGATGAGAACAAACCAAGATTCTGGATTGTACCAGCAATTCTACTCAAGTTCAAGTGACTGCAAATAAAGTTTGCTGAACTCATAGAAGCTGGAGAGAGGCAGAGATGAAGCAAGGTGTGTAACCACTTTGATTTATACATATTTTCATGCCAATGCCTGAACACGGTTACAGGCCCCAGCAACAGTTATTTTGTGCCTTTTTTTCTTTTTGGGGAGTGCCTTCAAGTCAGTTTTTGACTCCTGCTTACTGCAGGGACGAGTCCCTGCAGTTTTATTGGCAAGGTTTTTCGGAAGTGGCTTGTCATTGCCTCCTTCCTAGGGCTGAGAGAGAGTGACTGGCTCAAGGTCACCCAGCTGGCTTCGTGCCCAAGGGAGGACTAGAACTCCTAGTCTCCTGGTTTCTAGCCTGGTGCCCTGAGCACAAAGGGAGTCAGTTTGGTGTAGTGGTTACCTCCCACAAAAGAAAGCTCAGAGTGCACTCAGTCAGAATACATGCTTATAATTTTGAGCCAGTTATTATCTTTCCATAATCTTTGGAAAGATTATGAACCTTGGAGTTAAAAATACAGCATAAGCCAATGTCCAAGTTTATTCAGTTTTATTGGCCATGTCATATTTCAGCTCCCTGTGAACCAGCAAGGTTGTCTAATGGCACCTAACATTTCTTCACTGGCATGGAAAAACAGTAAACTGGAACTGCGCTACAGTATTGGGGGAGCAGGATTATCAATATAAGTTTCCTGCAAAGGCTTGTGACCTCACAGTTGTTTTCTTGGCAACACTACAGAAATGGTTTGCCACTGCCATCTTCCAAGGCATATGTTTTTTACTTCCCAGACTATTCCCCAAGGATTCTGTGTTGGTTTCCCATCCAAATTCTAATCAGGCTCAAACTGCCCAAGCTTTTGAAGATCAAGGAAGACTAGATAGGTATAGCCACCTAGGTGGGCTTCGCTGGCATTGACATGAAAAATGCCACCCAACACCCAAAGATGGCAAATCAATAGATGCCCCCAAATACTTTCTCATCTTTTATGTAGGGATTAACCCTTAGGTGTGATTTCTTGGTAGAAAAAGCAGTATTTAAGATGGGATTCTTGATGAACCATTATTGATCAATATAATATCAACTTCTTGATGACAAATCTTCCCTAGGACCCCTAAACAACAAGCAATCATGGCAAATGGAGCACAGCACACAAATCCCACCATCTGGCAGTCACCAGCTTAATAAGATAGACTACCAATTTTTAAAAAAGTATAAAAATGTTGCAATGATGACAGCTGAGTTTATATTAAACCAGCCTTTCTCCATCTTGGTGTCTTCTGGATGTTTTGGAACTTCAATTCCAAGCTGGACACCAGGTTGGAGAATGATAATATTAGACAGAGGATGTCATGAGTCAGAGAATTGTCAAACACAATAAGACTGAAAGGACTAATGCTCGCCAAGTTCAGCCTTGGCCATTTAACCAACCCCACAAAGTTCTTGTTATGTAAGCCTTAAAACACTGTTTCACAAAACAGAAAACATTGTGGAAGGAAATGAATCAGAGCACACAGACTGGGGAGGGGGGAGGGAGAGAGCATGAACACACTATTTGAAATTGACTAAATCTGGCATAGATGGAGGGTATGATTATGTTCAGACTTATGTCAATGCCACAGAAATGGCACATTTCCCTGCCGAATTTGTTTTTCTCCCTGCAACAAAAGATTAGCCTGTGTGGTGAACACAAAGGAGAGTTTTGAAAGGGATACTTAGTGTACAGAGAATATTTAGATTCCTGTCCAATATGATTCCATCAGCAAGAGCAGTAGATGAGAGATCACCGTTTTACCCGTTGTGGACCCAGAAGGATGCTCTGTAAAACAGAGGCTAGCCTTAAGATCGAAGGAAACATGGAGGCGGGAGGAAGGAGGGAGAAGATGCTGGCTAGGTCCCAGTTCAAAGCTTGGGCACAGGCCAGATGCCTTGTTCCAGTTTCAATCAAACACTTCCCACTAAGAGATTTAGTTGCTCAGCTAAGACTGGAGCTTGGTAGTGTTTACATGAAAGAGAAATGTTTCCTATATTGTAAGCATGATGGCCCTCTGAATAAACTGAGGGATCACATTGTCCAAAATCCAGATGAGGACAGGATCTTCACTGAACAGCAATCTTATGTCAGAATGGATCAAAACAACCCCCTCTCCAGCCCTTTCCTTTAGCCATAACCCATCTGCAAGCTTAATAGTGGGACATATCTACAATTCTCCTCTTTGGTTTTGTTTTCTTTAAACTTAAGCTTAAAAGATCACCTATACAAAGTATTTCAAGCTACTAGCTCTCCAAGTACTTATCCTAGTTTTACATTAATTTCCTTATGAATCAGATCTAAAGCTAAAGAAAAATAAGGCCACCATGTTAGATTGAACTAGACCAGCACAATTTTTGGCTCACAAGCCCCCCTTTCCCCCATCATTCATGCAGTATGGCATATACGGTAGTCAACAGTTCCTGACAGCAGCAGATAATCCACAAACAGAATGTACAATATGGGTATGGCTAATAGGTTCTGTTTTCTTAAGTACGTATGGCTAGTAGACTGTGTTCTTCCAAAAAAAAAAAAAAAAAGCTGAACTGCTCACAGTAGTAACTGAAACTTACAATTCAGAACTAAATTTAAAATCAGCAGCTTAAATTTAACATAGTGATTTCAAAACCATGGGACTCAATAAAGGCAAGGTTAAGACAGAAAACATTTCCATCAAATTAAAGGACAGCTGAAATTTGTCAAGCTTATAGGACATTTCAACATTGCAACTATTCTGCCCTTCATGCAAATGAATAATATCTGGAGAATATTACATCATAAGGTTTATCTTCCAAGAAATAAAAGAGTATACTAATTTTACCAATACATTTATTGTAGATACAGAAATCAAACAGGCATCTTGAAAAAAGTTACAATACCTAAAAGATAAGCTTTTACTGCTGCTCACCAAACTGCACTCCCAATCTATCTATATAAAATGCTTAATTTAAGTGAGATAACCTCAACCACTGTTTTTATTATTTTTTATTCCAGAATGTTACCAATTTGTATTTTTTAATACAAAAAATACTTTAAGGGAAGAAGGAAAGGAAAATAACCCTGATAATTCACATGACCATATAGAAATACATAAGCACATTCATTCAAGATAAATTTCACAGGAAATGTGAAAGGAAGTTGAAGGTATCTCACTCATAGAAAGAATGGCTGGAAAAGAGTGAGAACTCCAAATCTGGCTTTGGGGTTTACCCTTCCCAGGGACAGCAATTTATAATAAAGCTACACAAAATAAATCTAAGCAATTTAAGAGGGCCACATCCTCCAAACTTTCCAATAACCTAATCTAAGCATGAGAAATTTCTTTACAGAGCTTTATGTGAAATTAAACTGCAGCCCGAGGCTTATTTTAATACTATTTGTTCCTGAAACCTTGAACTAATTTCAGTAGTTTAAGTTACATTTTTCCATAGTTAAACTGAGTTACTGGACTATCTAGAAGGAGGAAATTTATCGAATGGGACATCTTTTGCAGTAATTTTTTAATAATATCCTATAGCAGGAAGCTGAATTATAAAAAGAATATCGTTATTTGTGTAGGTCGCAGCAGGTAGCAACACCTGGACTGATCTTGAAAAATCTAAGCAAGATAATGCCAGGAAATAACAGAGGTATATACTAGACTGGAAAATAACTCTTGGAAAAAGCAAATAGCAAATCATTCTGGGACTCAGCAATTCTGCAGGGCTAAAGAGAAATCTGGAAAAGGTTCTGTGGTATAGAGCACTGTTTCTCAATCTTGGCAGCTTGAAGATGTGTGGACTTCAATTCCCAGAATTCCCCAGCCAGCCATGCTGGCTGGAGAATTCTGGGAGTTGAAGTCCACACATCTTCAAGCTGCCACAGTTGAGAAACACTGGTATAAAGAGATCTATAATTTTTTATGTGTTGGGTGAGATGTGCATACACTATTTCTGATTCTTACCTTTCCCTTACCTGTAGTTTCCCAGAAATCAGGGCAGAATAGGTTTGACCCTAAAAGAAATAATATTTAAGCATGGCAATAGAAGAAACAGAAATATAAATTGCTCTTCCATCATTGGTAAATATAAATATTTAAAGCAAAGCATTTATGCAAACCTAGAAGAACAAACATGTAAACAATTGACTCACCCACCTGGATTGCTCACTTTATTACAAAAGGACATAAAGCGAACACATAAATAAGGAATAGCCTGCTAGACTGCCAAAGTTTGTTTCAAATATAGCTGCGGTGGAAGGAGATCACTGGAGTGCTCTGTGATAAGCACATGCCGATCCATCTAAAATCAAAAGTGTACAGAATGACGGTCCGCCCAGTAGTGCTGTACGGCACTTGAGTGTTGGCCAGCCACCAAAAGTGTTGAGTGCCCTTTACATGCCATGGAGATGTGCATGCTCTGTTGGTCATTAGGCATTTCCCTTCTTGACGATGCAGTCCGGCAGCAGATGGGTGTTGCACCAATAACAAAAAATGCAGGAAAAACACCTACAGTGGTATGGCCACGTTCCAGGAGCAGCACCCCACACTGTCACCTGCACCGCCTACCACTTTAACACTGATGGCAAATGTCCACATGGAAGACCAAAGCAAAGGTGGCAGGACACAATTAATGCAGACGTGAAAATTATACAGCTGGACCTGGTTGCTGTGTTTGATTGTGTGAAATGATGTTCACTGATCCAAAAAGTGGACCCTGCATCTGTGGGAAGATGCTAAGATGAAGAAGGATGAAATGAGTCTTCTAGCCATCTTCATCTGAATACTGTACAATTCAAGCTATCCAAAGGTTTATATTTGCCTATTCTTGTAGGCCATAATTTGTGCCACAAATTAATGCCTTTGCCTGCTGAAAACTATCGTATCTTGGACCAGAAGGATTGATAACTACATATAATACGTTACCATGGATTTGTCATATTACATTCAAGAACACAACATGTGTTTCCTAAGAGCGTTACTTAAAAACCCAGTGTCACGAAGGAAGACTACAACTGATGAGGAGAGGGGAAACAAATGCTTAAGGAAACCAAAAATTCATTACATTTTCTACCCCCTAACTTTAAGGCCACAATTTTAAGAAGGCAAACATATGATCCCTGGAACTTAGAATTTAGCACATGGTTTCAATAAGAGTGGAAGTCACAGCTGATGGTCAATATTCCAGTTGCAAATTCTTTATTAAAAAATAAAATAATTCCCAAATGCTCTTGTTTTATTCTGCCAAAAAATGGGGGGGGGCAGCAAAAGCATCACCCAATATCTCTCTTTAAAGATGACTAGCATTCCTTGTGTACTGGGTTCTATTTCCATCTCTCTGTAACAATTTCAGTGGGTTCCAAGAGAATGCCCAAATAAATTGTCCTTGATAGATGTCCACCTCTTCTTTGGCATTCTCCCCTTTATATCCAAATCAGATGCACGATCCCTCACTTCACTCTATGGTGGGTACACATCTACCTTGCCTTGTTTTAATTAAACATCAATATTTTTGTTATTGATTGCACTCTATACCATTTCTACCTGAACTCTTCAGGTAGAAAGAATACTTATTACTTCCAAATATAATTTACTATGCGGCGATTGAGACTGCGTGACACCCTTACCAAGTTCCTGAACTCACTCATACATTCTCTGGGTTGCCTGTACCATGAAACAGAAGCTAATCAAAACAGCTATGCTCACACACCAGGCCAAGCCACATAAAAAGCCACTTGATCTTTAAGTGATTTGGTCAGTTAAGTTGCAGATTATAAAGAAGCACCATCATTTTCGTTTCTGCAGTTAAAGACTACTGCATTCTAAATCACTGTTAACCTCAGTGGGAAACACAGACATGTAGAAATGTGCATCACTTGCTTCTGATGGGGGTGTGGGTGAGAGGGGGGTTTGCAGCTTACTGCAACTGCTCAGATGTAGCTGCCTAAAGATTACTGTACCAATTTCCCATTTCCATTCCCAGTGACATAAGCTAGTAGGTTTTTATTTATTTTCACAGCCCTCTGAAAACACTAGCAGCTGTCGTTCAGGTGCAAGAAGTCTAAAAAGCTTTGAGTTCCACGGAAATGGGCAGTACAAAGTGAAGACTATTTTTTTTAAAGAATTAAAATAGTTTATGCCTTGTATTATGAGATGTAGCTGGGAGGGTTAAGATTACCTGGATGCCCATCAAGGCACATCTTAATGCACTTGCCTGCTGGAATATTTTAGCTCCTACAGAGCGATTACATCCTCTTTCTGCTAAGAGCCAGTTTGGTCTAGTGGTGAAGGCGCCAGGCTTGAAAGCAGGAGATGGTGAGTTCCAGTCCCGCCTTAGGCATGAAAGCCGGCTGGGTGACTTTGGGCCAGTCCCTCTCTCTCAGCCCAACCCACCTCACAGGGTTGTTGTTTTGGGGAAAACAGGAGGAGGAAGGAGTATTAGGTATGTTTGCCCCTTTAGTTATTTATAAAAATAATAAAGGTGGGATAAAAAATCTAAAACAAAAAAAAAGGACGCAGTTATATATTCATAGTTAGAAGGGGGAGATGTGTGCAAATTCACATTCTGTCAGCTTTTCCTCCCCCATATCTGGAGGTTGAGTCAACCTCCAGAAAATTCCACTTGGATGACTGAGAATCTTCATCAACATATTCCTCCCCCATACAATTCACCAGGGAATATGTGAACAGGTACATGTCTGGTGCTCCAATAAAGCCAAACAGCACTGGTTGTTTAAAAAAAGGGCACTTCCGCGTGGCTACCACTTTCACTCTCCAAACCTTTGGAAGCAGGTTGAAAGTGACTACATTAGTAGTTGCCTTCACTTCTCATTGGGAACGCAAAGAAAGAGTGAAAGTTCATGCTTCATCCTGAGCTGTTGCCTGTCTAACAACAATAAAAATCATCTCATTAAATGACTACTTCACATAAAAGAAAAGAAAGCCCCAGTCATTTGGTACTTGTATGTTGATTACCCCACCCATAAACTGACGGGAGATCCTGACAACATCCTTCTTTATTTCTAGTCTTCTGAAGGGAGCTGCAAAGCCATCAATCTAGCATTTCCCTTTCAGGACCTGAAATTTTGCAGCCGGGAGAAGAGGGTCCCCTCCTTGGAAAAAGGAGTCCCACCATCAGACAGCAGCTCTCCAACACAGCCCCCCTCCTTACTGCCTTTTGGCAGAATTATTTAAAAAGTCCTGTTTCAGTGAATGGTGACTTATTTTTAATTGCCTGGTTGATTGACAGTACTTTATTCTGTTGATGCTGAGTTGCATAGATTTTATTTTTAATTTGCAAACCACCTGGGGTCTTGGGAGTTGGGCATTACGTAACTCTCTGCAAGCCCATCAACAAATGCAGGGGATGTCATGGGAACCCAGAGCTGTTTTCCGATTGTTGCAGAATCCTTGTGTAGAAGTGACCTAAATGTTTGGGAAACTCCATATATCAGTTTTGCATGGTACGGGGCCCAGCGTTCCCAGCACTGTTTCCCCTCTTGTCTTTACAGTAGAGCCAACCTTATATCAAGCTATCCAGCTGTGGTTATGCTAGTGTCAAGTCTAGTGCTAATCTAACACTGCAATTCCAAGCTGGATAGTGAAAACAATACACAGACTTCACAATAATCTTCAGTGACTTCTCGTATCTTTTTTTCCTCAACTGAATAGCAGCAGCAAAGGTGACTTTCTATTTCACTGTTGTCATGGAACACTGTTCTTCCTTCCCTTCAAGGACTTTCATCCTAATGGCATTCCAAGAGTTATTCATGGTTGGGTATCAACAGCATACCTATCATACCATAGTCTGAACCACTGAATGTCCTCTCCCAGTGGCATCGTGCAAATATTGAAAAGCAGAAGAGAGAGGACTGATCCTGTGACACTCACAAGTGAGCAGCCCAAAAGATGAATTCTCCTTTCCCCATAACCACTGACCAGAACCTCCCACTGAGGGAGGAAGAAAACCACTGCAAGAACCCCAACCCCAGGAGGATACCAATCAATGGGTATGGAAGGCCACTGAGAGGTTTAACAGGACCGGGAGGGATGTGCTCCCTTTGTCTAGGTCCAACAAAGGTCATCCGCTATAGTCAGCAGTGCTGTCACAGTGCCATGACAGGGTCTGAAACCTAAACTAATCTGGCCTAACCTGTTTTATCTAGAGTATTCCATAGCTGAGCCATCACCACTATCTCAACAACCTTTCTCAAAGAGGGAAGGTTGGAGACCAGGCAGCAGTTATCAAGAATGACTGGATCCACTGAAGGTCTCTTCAGAAAGGGGCACACCAGACTTCTTTCAAGGCCACTGATAAAACTCCCTCTTCAAGAGAAGCTCTGACAATCTCCCAGATGCAGTCAATAGCACACACCCAGGATCCCCAAAGCTAGGAAAGGCATGGTTCAAAGCCAGAGGTGGTGGAGGTCATATTAGAGAAACATCCACTTCCTTGGAGTTTGCAGGCCACAATGAATCCTCCATAATATCTTGCCCCTATCATCACACTGGACTCTGCCCATATGGAATCAAGACTCAGGTGAATCTGAGTGACCTTTTCAGCAAAATGCTGCACAAATTGAACACAGTGGCTAAAAGTGCAGCAGGGATCTTCTTGTCAGTTCCTTCCCAAAAGTGAGTCTGCCAAACCAAACTGGGCGACAGCCTGCCAAAACAATCAGGTATTTCAGATACAGGCATTCATATCCAGAAATCTCCAGAGCAGGACACTTGGTCATAGGCATGATATCTTGAAGCACGAATCCTGGCCTGGCCTGGCTGGTATCAAGATTGCTGATGGACCTGAAATCCAGGAGGGCAGATTTCCAGATACCCAGAGAGGGTAACATTGCCATCCTTAGATAACCAGGTCTCAGTAATACGTGCCTTCCTGTTTGTCCATTACTAAATTATGTTTGAATGTGTCTTATTGCAGATAGACCCAGGGTTTACCATCAGCACCTTGAAGCCAGGAATATCGGTGATATGGCCACTAGTTTTCCAGTAGAGGGAGCTGAGTTGGAAGTGGAAGTACCCACCCAATGTGCCCTTGCCCTTCTCCTGGAATAGCTTATTAGGCCCTTCCCACTGCATATTGAGAATATCCTTTTCAAGCCTTTAATGCAGTCAGGTGATAGATAAACTAAGATATTTGCATAAGGATGGAAGTGTTTCTATCTCATCCTTGCACAAGTATCACCTTCTGATGTTATACTTCTCTAACTGGAAAAAGTGCTTCAAATGTTCCCATTATGACAAGAACCAGCACTGCAGGTTCAGGAAAGAAAAACACTATATTCTGATCTGTTCTCAAATAATATTCCTCTCTCAACTTTCCACTTGTACTTGGAAAACCTCAAGGAAGTAAATTATTCTTACTCAAATAAGTAAAATTTATTAAGAGAAAATATCTCAATAAATCAGCTTGCCATAATAGAAATGTATAATCATCTATGATTCTCACCCATTTCTGCAAATTCTCTACTTAAGTAAACACTAACACGTCCAAATTTATTCACTACATTTTACCACTACCCCTCCCCTCCAAAGACACCACGTTGACAGTCTAGACTGGGATGCATGTGATTAAATGAAGGCTCACCAGAACTCTAATTACCTATAACTATTCTAATCTAAGAATTCAGGCTCCAAAATTAAATCTATTCCATTGCTGAAGCTTTAGAACAGAGTTTGATGCAACAATGCACAATGTGATTTCAATCCTACTGGAAAACTAGCCAATACAATCAGTTGCCATGCAGCTAAATGTGGACATGGCTAATTTCTAACAGGACCAACTGAAGCTGATAAAACAAAGAAAGAATAACTCTCAGTTGTTGCCTTCGATATTAAAATCTCAACTGAAAATGCATCACAGACACCATTCCCATGACTGTATCATTATCTCTGATACCATTTATCTGCATAACAAATAATTGCCAGTGCTCTGTGCTGAACCCATCTTCTCAAACATAATGTTCATTTCTACCTGCCTTCTAAGATTTGTTGACCTTGCTATCTAACTCAAACTCTTAACAGGATAGTGTCTGAACGATAAAATGTTAGACTGCTCCTGGACCCACCATGATTTTTGGACTGAACACTTAGGATTACCAAGTTATTTACTTTGCTTCATTATTCACCACGTTCAACATCTATATATACCCAGCCCAAGGCCAGGTCAATATGTTTCAGAAATGAAGCACAGCCTCTTGCACATATTACTGATCCCAGAACTTAAAATATATGCCAGTAGGCTTGATACGACTGCTACTTGCCTCTGGTCAAGCTTTTAACTCCATATGAAACTCTATCAGAAATGTCAGAAGCAATTGAAAAATTGCTGTCTATCTTCAGCTGAGACATGACTTCAAAAGAGAAGGAAGAACCAATCAATATTAGCAATAGATAACCTGGTCAAAGAAAACCTTGCTGGAGGAAACACTGAGACTACACAGTTATGGTAGTATTAAATTATATTGTTTAAAAAAAATAGGGTGAAATTAGTGTAAGCTATGATAAAGGATGTTAGATAAGGCATCATCATGCAACGTTAAAAAATGCTAAGGACACATAAATGTTATTACAGTAAGCTTGATGGGAATATAAGATAATGCTCAACAGGATTTTCCAGGAGATTGTATTTACTGCCCCATCTTTAGGTGATCAGATTTTGTTACAGCACTTTAATACCATTCTTTATTAATTAACCATCTGTTTGACAATGCAAGAAAGCCAGACTAAACGCAAATCAGACCCCTGTATAACCTCTATTATTTAATTTAAAACACCCCCAGTAATTAATTTTGAAAAGTAGTTGTTATAATACTAGGTTTTATACATTTTCATTATCTAGTTTTATCTGATTACTAAAAAGATTAAGAGAACATTTTGATCTTCCCATTTTATGAAGTGGGGAACCAGCTAGAAAAAGAACATTTAAAAGCTCAAGAGGCCGCATGTTTCTAACAGGGCTTTTTCTTCTCCTTAAAATGATATAAGAATCATAATTGTGGGAAAGCTTTAAGAATCATAATCTAATACCAGTTTAAGAAGACTGCCAAGAAGAAAAGATCTTTACAACTGTTTTAATGTTACTGTAAACACAGCCTACAAGTTTTAGATTACAAAAATTATATACCAAGGAAAGATTACAAGAAGTATTAGGAATACAAACTAAGCTCCAAAATCCAAAGACCTGGGAAAAATATTGGCTGTTGTGCACTGCAAGATATAATTAAAGATTACCCCATATTTATAGCAACAGTAATTACATTGTCTGTTTTAATAGGTACTTTTAATCTGCTTGAGAGAAACACACCATTAGGTCACTATTCAACTCTCTCGGGAACCCTGATAAATGCAGTAATTTAAGCATTTACATTCAAACAGATTTACTTGGAAAAGACCACAAAGAATCATTTTAGTGAAACAACATAATCCAATTTCACTGTTTAATTTTACAACCACCAGAAGACTTCTTGATATGTTCTGAGTTATTCTTTGTACAGTTACATATTAATTATGAACATTTGCACACTTCTTGGTGTGCAGTGATGTATGCAATAACTCCTTTAACTAAAAAATAGTTCCTTAAACAATTTTTCTCTATTCCTCTACGTATCTAGATAAATGGTCTTGAATCCACTTTACTAGATGCATGAATGAAACAAACTGAAATTGTAACATATCAGGTAGAGAAAAGAAAAACAAGGGGTAATGAAATGGAAGAAATGTAATCAGGACAGCTTTATAAAAACAAATATTTGAATCAGCTGTCAGACTGCATATATCCAGAGCTAGACAGGGGTTATGCTCATCTTTCACCAAAAATCTGAAAGTCTAGGAATTTCAGATCTGCATCAGTAACAGTCCTCTTCTGTGAACACTGTTGCCCTAACCTCTTTGATACGTAACCTTCTTGGTCATATCTTCCATTATGTACTAAGCTACAACCTCCCTAATTCTTAACTGGCACATTCATGGCTGTGCTTTTAGGCAACAATGGGATCTGAACTCATGTTCATGTGGCAGTATCACTATCTAGCATGTTTTCCAAACTCTAGAAATGGTGCAAACACAAATTGAACTCAAAAGCTAAAAATCTGCAGTACCTATATATTTATCACTTATACTCAGTGTTGAGCAGAATGGAACCTGAATTGTCCTTGGATAGGAGATGTGCAGAAAATCTCAGGGTGCAGACTAAACTGGAAAGATGAAAACATCTGGCAGACCACTTTGGTATTGTGCCAAAAAAGGACATTGGCCCAAAGAAAGCTTTTACCTTTATCTAGATGCAATTACCTCTAGAGAAAAAATCCACAGGCTTTATCTTACAAATGTTCTCCTAGCTGGTTGAGGATAACAGACATGTATTCTTTCACACTGAGGGCAAAGTCATTCTGAAATCAACTGGTCTCTCTTTAAACAAAAGATTTTGACTACTTCTCTTAAAAATTATCAAAAAGTATTACCCCCTCCCCAAAAAAGAGCCAAAGAGTGGTGAATAATTATTTCTGATGATTAGTCAGAAAAAAAAAATTTAAGGATACTTGTAAGAGAGAGGACTAATTGAAACATGTTTTGATAAAGACTCCCATCAAGCTGATGACTTCAAGGATAGTCCATGTAACTTTCTTGATAACAATGCAGAAGTGGTTTGCCACTGCCTTCTTCCTAACTTACAGTTCTTGAAATTTTCTGGTGATTTCCCACCCATATCCTAACTATGTCTGACCTTGCTTTAGCGTTTTTCAAGTCAAGGCCATCTAGGTGCTCCTTAAAAAAATAAATTAGTGTAAAAGGCCTACTTGATATTGTTCCTATGCTATTTTTGGATCCATTTAAAAATCTAATGCAAAAATTAAGGGGAAATACTTTTGAACAATTATTTCACTGTAATGTTTCAGCAGTTTCTACAGAATTCTCATTTTTACAAGCGATATAGAAATTCTGACACTGCAGGCTGCAATTTTCTTCTCCTTTAATACAAAAATACATTTCCCATGCTCACAAAAGTTCCTGAATTATTCTGATGCATATATTTTTGTGGTGCGATCAAAAGTTGCTTTGCTGAAATTAAGCTAATTTAAACAAATGAAAAAGGCTGAAATATGCATTAGAAAAATCAACAGTGCTAAAAGGTAATCTGAATCATTTTCAATACAGCAATGCATTAATACAAAAAATACATGAAAAGTCTCTTCCTGCTACCTATTTCTCTTTCTCTTGTTGGAGACAAAACATCTTATTCTCTTGATGTGGACCATTTTCATCAAGAGAGATGACCTATAGTGAGAAGGCACATAAGTGAACCCACATCCTTTCACTCTGTTTCTGTTTAGCGCATGAAATGGATTGCTGTTTGCTACTGCTAAATTCCAAAAATGGAAATCTTATATTCCAGAAAAATCTCATGGGGACAGTTTATGTCCTCTTGTGGAGAACAATGATAGCAATCCAAGAGTTGTATGACTAAAATCCAGGTATTGTTCCATTTAGAATACAGCAGCTGATTTCAATGGGCATACTAAAAGCAAAATCAAGCAGATTTTACCTTATATAACCCAATCAAGCAGCTTTAAAAGTCTACTGATGTTTGTCACACCTTCATAAAGTTAAAGGCGAAACTCTTTAGGCAGAATGTTTCAACAACCTTCAGAAACAAAAGTTCTTCTAATAGCTTCTATCATGATGTGTTTCAGTGAGCACAATATCAGTATGGGGACCAAATAGTGAATATAGTCAGGGGAACCAGGTTAGTATTTAGATAGGAGAGCATCAAGGCTTGTCAGGATTGTAAGACTCCCCGCCCTCGCCCCGAAAAAACCCTGAAAGAAGGCAAGGGGAAACAACTTCCATATTGGTTTGGATGGATGTGCCCATGAAGTCACCAAGAGGCTAAACTCAAGGTATCTTCATGGCCAAATACACTTTAGCCCTGTAACAATTGTTCACAATACATCAAAGCTCTCTCCCTTTGCCTCTCCGGTATATGTCTGAAACCTTTCCCAAGACCAAAGTCAGAGTACAGTGGTACCTCGGGTTACGAATTTAATCCGTTCCGTGACTCTGGTCGCAACCCGATTTGTTCGCAACCCGAAGCAAATTTTCCCATAAGGTTCAATGTAATTACTGTTAATCTGTTCCGGCGTCCGTGGACCATGCGTCCAGGGTGGAAAAACGGCCGCGGACCACGCGGCAGGGCAGAAAAACGGCCGCGGACCACGTGGCACGGGCAGAAAATGGCCGCGGACCACGTGCCATGGCGGAAAATGGCTGCGGATCCGGTTCATACCCCGAGGCGGAGTTCGCAAACCGAGGTAAATTTTTGCGGCCGGAGATGGTCACAACCCGAAAAGTTCATAAGCAGAGGCGTTCGTAACCCAAGGTACCACTGTAGCTCTTTTTGAAAGGTGGAAAGAGAATTAAAAATGAGGAAAACAGCAGCAGATGACAAGTCATAGCACAGGAGAAGGAACAGCCACAGAGAGCTTTGTTTTCCTGTTCCCAGAAAGAAAAAACATTGGCTTCACCTTTCAGATGCCTCAGGAGTAAGAAGTGAGAAGCACACTGTGTCCTCTGCTACCTACCAAAGTGCAAGGACTCAAACAGATAACTCAGCTGCAGATGGATATGAGTGTCTCCTTACAACTCATCACTTATTCTGACACTGTCAAACTTGTTTCACTCTTCTGTTTTTTCTCTCTATGCTTCTTCTCATTGTTTCTCCCATCCACTCCCCCCCTTTTTTTCCCCCATCTGTAAGCCTGGGACATGGATTGCCTCTATCCCCACCCCCCTTTTTAAGAGGTGAACAGCTTCAGAAGATAAAATACTGGCCTACAAAGGAAGATAAATTAAATAAAAGGAAGTAAACCAATGAAGGATAGAATGCAAGTTTATAGGGCTTTTCACAAAGCACATTAGTGCAAACCAAGCAGTTTTCTGCAAAGCATTAAAGCTTTTTCAAGGCCTGCACAGCTGTCCAAAAGCTTTCCTCAGTTATCTATGGGGGCATGCTGAAATAGTACTTCTGCTGGAAGTGCCAGCAAAGCAAAGTGTTGAACACATGCACCATACATGGAGACACAGCTGGAGGGGGCTTTTAAGCAGTTGCATGAGCCTCGCAAAGGATGTAGCTGCTTTAATGCTTCAGAGAAAGGTGCACCATTCTTGCTAATATGTTTTGCAGAGCAGGCCACCTGAATGCTTTGCACAACTTACGGCTTTTGCGTTCAGACTTACCAACCCAGCTACGGCTTTTCCTTGGGAGAATAATAAAACTTAACATAGTGCAAGAGGCATCACACCACTATAGAAAAATTGAACAAACTGAAATGTGAAACTAAAATATAAGTAAGGCAATGGAAAACAACTGTATTAAAGAGGTTTCTCCAACCTAATGTCCTCCAGAAGAACTGAACCACAATCCCCATTAATTAGAGCAACAGACCACAATGCTGAAATGACAGTGAACAGGAAAGGAAGAAGGGTCAGAGGAGAAAAAGCTGATCAAAAACTAGCAGGAAAGTCATGTTGCAACAGACACTTGCTATACCCCATGACCAATTTCTCACTACTTATAAAACATTGTCTGCTAATATGATGCTGTAAAGATTGATAGGGTTTAAAGATGTCAGTGTATTCATGAATTATACTGTACTTCAAAAATTTGGAACATACTATTACATTAAGAATTATGGATTCACTGAGTGGGAGAGGCAGCAAAAAGATATTCTTCTTCAGTGCAAGATGATTTAAAAGATTACAATCTGGGAACCTCAGTATGTGTTTGTTTTCTGTTTATGAACTGACTACTGATGTACTGGAAAGACTGATCAATATTATTCTGTGTGGTCGTGGTTTAATGATGTGTGTAAAAATGGTGCTGAATAATCTTTTAATATGTACTGTGTTTTTGTTGTTTCATTTGTTTCCATTTGTTTTGGGGGGTTGTTTTTTTCTTCCTCCCCCCTTCTCCCAAAATACCCCCTCTTATGTGGAATCAACTTGGAGAAGATGGCTTTGTAGGGCTACAGCCTGCACTCTGAATTTTATTCAGACACCTACTGGGAACCAATGAAGCACCCCAATTATGCTGTGGAACTGACTTACCCATCTGTGTGGGGCTATGGAGTTCCTCACCAAGTGTAGTTGAAGCATCTTCAAGGACAGCCCCAGGGGGAGTGTATTATAGTAATCCAAATGCATAACAATACAGTAATCCAATGAACTCAGTTGTATCTAGGGCAGCGTTTCTCAACCTTGGGAACTTGAAGATGTGTGGATGTCAACTCCCAAAATTCCATGCTGGCTGGGGAATTCTGAGAGTTGACGTCCACACATCTTCAAGTTCCCAAGATAGAGAAACACTGATGTACAAACTACACAGGCATAGTCTTTTCTTTTGTGATGAGTCTTAAGTGTTTGGGTTCCAGACAATGCGAAGCTCAGGAACAAGGAGAAATAGGTCTACATTGTTGGATGAACATTACCTAAACTGACATTAGCCAGGCCAGCTCCACCCAGAACAAATTCTTCTCTGCTATCCCTGAAACATCCACAAATTCCCATTCTATCCTTCATTACAAGGGACTATTCCTAAGTTGTAGTAATCACTGCAATAAGATGTATAATATTTTTGTTTCAATGCTACTTAAGGTCAAGTCTCCCATGAATTGAGCTCAGGCCATGCTGGCGGGGAATTCTGGGAGTTGAAGTCCAGACATCTTCAAATTGCCAAGGATGAGAAACACTGATCTAGAGTAAACTATAGGTAACCTAGGGCTCTTCATATGTTTGAACTTAATCTCCCAGTTTTTCCTGCTGGCATGCTAGCTGAGGTTCACCTTTGCAACACAGGGAGTGAACCAAACTCTTTACCCCAATGTAAAGTTTGGGCCATAGACAATTAATGCTATTGTATAGGAGATCAACAAGTTATGATAAAGGAAGTCAAGATGGTGGCCACAATGTTGTGATCAAAGTCCCACTTGTTCTTGTGTGATGTACATAACAGGAGGAGCTTTGATCACACCATCCCAGCCATCATCTTGACTTTTTTTTTTTAACTATATCCTGCAGAATCTTCTGCTATCATATATCAGCATCTCCAGCCTGCCTCCCCACCCTGCCACTGTTTCAAACTCTCTTTCTGAGAAGAACCGAGAACCAATTTAGGAGACTACTCAGCTCCAGCCTGTAGGACAACCATAGTATTAGAGAAAACAGATTCTCAGAGGATCACTGCACACCCATTGCAGAACCGAAGTTACAGCATGGTACCTTTTCAGCTACCATTACCTTCCTATTTTTTTAACAGAATCAACTGATCAGGCAGTGGGGTGTAGTGATTCAGGCCAGGCCAGGGGGACCTGGGATGAAGTCAAGGATGTTCACTTTGGGCCAGTCCTACCCAACAGAGGGGAGGATTGTTATATACTGTGCTTTGAAGTCCTGAAGGCAAAGCAAGATATAAATCTAATAAATAATATTGGGTGTTAATTTGCTTTTGTTATTGAGTAGCTCTGAAAGCCAAAAGGTAGGATATAATATAACAAACATTAATATCTACCCATATTTTAGAAAACTGACCAGAAAATGTATCAATTCTTGCTATTTTCAGTGTACATTATTTTAATGCTTCAGTGTCACCTTTACTGCATGCTTTCCTAGTTGAAACTGGAGCAATCTTCAGTTGCAATGACCAACTGAGCCAGACAACAATCAATGGTCTTCAGTTATATCGTTAAAAAAGAGTGCAGGGTAGTTGAGAGTGGAGATGAATTTCTTTTCCTAATCTGCCTGTGTCTGTAAAAGTTAGCATCCTAACAAAGATATTCCAGCCTGCTGTTAATGTTTTCTCTCTCTCTCTCTCTTTTTAAGGCATCTGATGTGCACTGATTACCTTGCTAGTTTAATTCAAATGAAGGTTTACTGAGCCTTGAAAGGTTATGCACCAATTTTATGCAACAGATTTGGAAAGCCTGCAACCCAAAGCACATCAGGACCCAAATTACTAAGATTACACAATGTCTTGATCAGGATAAGTGACAAAAATTCAAAACATGGAAAAACTTCCAGGCAGAGTAAAGCGGGCATAAAATAAAATGAACCCAAAAAGGCAAGGACAAACTAAAGATAGAGGACCAAGGGGCAGCCAAAGTACATGATCTACATACAAACAAATACACGAGGACTTTCATGTCAGCAATTTCTTTCAATAACACAAACATTGTTAAAGAGGGCAGCAGTTATTCAGGAATTATTAAGATTGTGCCCTGCTTCAAATCTAAAGGCAAGAAGCTTTTCACAGAATATCTGGATGCACATAAAGTACCAGTCTACAACTCCTTATTTTAACTGTGACCTGGAATCACGTCTGCTTTTTTCTAGATAACATTATAAAGTAAATGATAAAAATGCTTCTTAAATATTTAACTTTGTTTTTCTTTAACTTTTTTTTTCTTCCTAGTGTTTTCCCGCAAGTGCGGGATCCTCTTTTTCAGATCAGCCAAATGAAGACAGATTTTACATAGGTTTTACATTAAGGGTTGAGAGGTGCACCTGAGAAATAATAATAATAATAATAACAACAACAACAACATCTGTTGTTGTTGTTGTTGTTGTTATTGAAATTGAAGTTAACAAAGCCTGAAGACAGGGACATTTATGCTCCCAAACATTTTCAAGACCTCTTCCAAACCAAATGCAAAGCTTTGCACAGCATCAGTAATTGCCACCACCAAGCTGAACAGCCACTCTTACACAACACGGGGTGCAAAAAAAGCTACAGTACTGCACCGCACACTAATTTCTGTATACACATATGCAGTCGCTTCCTGCCTTGATAAGATTGCTCCCAACATAAAATCAGGAAGAGTCTAGTAGCACCATTTCTGGGTAACAAATTTTAGTAAAAGACATAAACTTTCATGTGGTGCTTTGTTAAAATCCAAATAAAAACCTAACATGTTGGGAACACGGAAACCTGCCTATGAAACTGGCTACTTATCTGAGTGGCTGGGAGGACGAGGAAAGACAAAGATTTGTGGGGCTTCCCAAAGTTTTGCTAGAGGGGAAGAATGGAGAGATGGGCTTGCTCCTTCCAGAAGCTCCAAGTATTCTTTCTTCTCCGAGAGAAGATAGAAATGGACTGTTCTCTTTGCTTACTTTCCTATGACAATAATGGAATGGAAGAATTTAACATGTTCTGGAGCTTTTACTATGACCTTCCTTCCACAGGGGCCAAGTGGACTTCTTTAAGGTATGCATTTTCACTGTTTGGAACTCAGAGTAGAAGACTGTTTCCCATGGACCAGAAAGTCAAACCTCTGAGCTATCTTCAGAAGGACTTCTGCTTATCTGAGTTTACTCTTTAAGGAAAAACTTGCAGACACCACATCATTATTACTGAACCTGTTTCCTAACTCAAACATAAATGCTTTAGTTGTAAGTCAGCCACTATATTCACTGATAAATGTTCCTACAATTACAGCTGTGCTACACAACCTTTTATATATCTACTCAGATATGAGACCCAGTGAACTCAGTGAGAATTATCGCCTGGTAAATATTTCCAGTTGGACTTAAGCAATTCAACCAATGAGAAAGTAAACCCTACTGATCCGCTTTAGAAAAAGACTCTAATCTTGAGCACTAAAATGCTAGGTAGGTAAAAGTAAACTCAACTCAAAGGTCGTGATTTAATTTATAAAGAGCAACACATTGTTTTTATCCTTTTCATACCTCCCCACTTCCTAAGTACTTTAAAACACACCTGATTTTTCTTAGCAACCAAACTTTCAGAAATTATAAATTCCTCTTTCATTTTTTTTCCTCTGGTAAATTAATCTCTGAAATTCATTAAAGGAGACCTTAACATTCTTAACGTTGTTAAACATGTAACAACTTTTTTGAAGCACCAGTTTTCATCGAGTGACTGCATCTGAACAAAAGAGAGTTTGCTTTTTTACACGCATAATCCCTCCAAATACTGCTGAACAATGACTAATACTATAATCCTCTCTATCAGGGAGGTGGGCAACCTTTCCACAGCCACATTTGCTGCAGTGTTGTGGCCAAGCGTTCCACTGGATAGAGTCCTGACCTTCAAGTGGGTTGGGCCAACAAGAAAATAAACAAAGCCACCCCCATATATCCATGGACCTCACTCCATTCAAAAGTATTAAACACTGCGAAAAGTGACTTTTGAAAGAGAGCAGAAGGGCCATTTATAATAAATTGCAATGGTAAATTTCAGCTGTGCAGACAGGAGATGGCTGAGAAGGGGCAAAATAGCAGTTGGGGGCTGCACGGTTACAGGCAAAGAACAATCTCACCAAACTAATCACAATCCAGTAGGGCAGAAAATCGTGTTTTTCTTTAGACATCTTTCTCAAAACAAGCGAAGATTTTTCTTCTCCTTCATGCTAACCTTATTCAGCCAGTCTATATAATTGCAGATGTGTTTTCATTGAAACCCTGTAAATTTATGGAAAAATAATCTGTTTTCAGTAAGCAGATCTGGACTGAGCTTTAAAAGAGGGAAACCTCATAATGAAATTTCTACTAGATTAAATATTCATAGCACTAAAAATAAAATCCAGTCATCCTCACTCTCCCACACACTTCTGAAGTAAATATTTTATGCTTGTACAACAGTTGGGGAGGTCACTGCTGATTTCTGCCAAAACGCAACAGTTTGAGATGGCAGATTGTTACTGAGGTGCGACCTAATTCTGGAATATTTTATCTGTACAAACCTGAGCATCTTTCACGTAGCAAACCTACTTCAAACTCCCCCCACCCTTAATGTACAGAGTTCTCCTGCACCAACAAGAGGGGGAAATTTTGCTGTCATTTAGATATTGGAGCACCGCTCTCCATTTAAATGGGACTGGGTGGTTGATGGGGCATCTGGAGCTGCCAGCACTGTCTCTGTAAGCAATACCAAAGCACCAAGATTGAACTGACGAAATTCACTGGCAAAATGACCAAATCTTCAGCAACAAGGAGTTTGCATAATAAATAAGAAAATACCGATGGAAATAGAACACAAAGCCTTTGTGAGGTGTCTTGTCCCTTACCCCACCAAAATGTGGTTACAGCTCTTTCAGGGAGACATTCAAAGACCTCCTTTGGCTGGTGATCTGAAGCCCTCCCAAATGGTTACTTCACCCTGTAAAGTAACAAAAACTGCCAAGGAGAGGAACTCATAGCTAACTTTCTCTTTTGCTTATCGTCATAATTTCAGCTACAAATCTGAGATGTGAGGGCATAGCCAAGGAAATTGTTCTGGATAGCAAGACAGCAGATCTTAATTAAGAGATGCAAGTCCCAAGCATTTTCTTCAAAATAATTTCAGAATTTAGACTGTCCTTGATTTAAACTGGTTCAAAGAACAATCCTTTTACTCCTTCAGACCAAGGAAAAAGGAAATCTCCCTCTGAGTTCTGACTCAGAAAAGTAAATTGGATTTCAATCCTACTTGCTTAATCTGTAGGAAGTTCCCCAATCCTGTACTTCTCTGACACCAGAATGGATAAAAGGGCAGATTTGGAAGTAATAGTCTGGCAATCCAGTGGATGTTTCTCATCTGGACAATACTAAACTCAGCTTCAGGAGACAGCTTCAAACACTTAGGATTCAATGGAGTGTCCTAGAAGGGGTGTCATTCAAGGAAATACCCATAACACACAAGAGATGGGAAATTCCATTCCCCTTACTGCCAGATGAACCCAGATCTTTAAAACTGTTGGGATGCTCCATGAGGGATGCCTATCTCTTGAAAACTTCTCAATGTAGCTTACATGGTCTGTCAGCAAGGATTTCCTTGGGTCATTCCAGAAGCTAAGCAGGGTCAACCCTGGCTTGTATTTGGAGGGAGGATTACCTGAACATTCCAAGGTTGTGGGCTAGATTAGAAAGCTGAAAAAGAACATGGAAGAAGGCAATGCAAATCACTTTTGTGTGTTATTTGAGTGTGTATGTGTGTGTGCACACACACACATTCTCTTAACACAGAAAGTAACATTTGCTATAAAATAAGAGACAGATTGCAAACATCTTTACTAAAAGAAGGCATACGGATACGCTAAGGTGGAAGAGGCTTAATTACTGTGTATTGTTAAAACCACTTTCTGTGTTCTGCCATGATGCCACACTCCAAGTATGACAAGAAGAGAAACAGGCAGAGATTACACAAATGTGTCTGGCTGCTCCAAGTTTATGGGTCAAAGAAGATTGTTTGGTGCAATTTGAAGATAAATTGGAATGCAGCAACAGAAAAGGAGAGACAATATTCATATATACACATATGTATACAAAGGTCTATTGCAACTTTGTAAGATCTTTCTCGTCAAACATATAGATATCTACAATGCAATTTCACTAGGGAAGCTTTTATTGTATAATACAGTCCACTCTTATTACAGAGGATAAAAAAATCATAGGTTTTAATACATAACATTGCATCTACGGTGTCTAGACATGACACTGGAAACAGCACCTAAAAACATTTTATACTGCTATTAAATATGCTTATCCCAAGGACAGTAACTCTCTTCCTTCAAACTTTCTAACTAATTCAAAGTTTCTAACTAATCAGCAGAACACATTTGCAAAATTCTACACGTACAGGCTGAAAACCTAAAGATAATGACACACCAAGACAAACATTAGCCAGCTGAAGGGGTGGCTGAGTGACAGCTCCAAAAATAGGCAAGTAGAAATCATGCAAGAAAAAGGTTATTTAAAAGGGGATGCAGAGAATGCAGTGAGAAGAGGACGGAGGGAAAGAAAGCAGCACGCTATGCTGGGGACACTCAGAATCTCCTAAGAAAATAAAAGAGGATCTTCACATCTCAGTCTTAATCTCGCTCCACCCACCAATTATGCACCAAGGTCTTAAACGTCTCATTTCCCAATCTGCTCAACCAACCATTTCTTAGGAGTCTGGAAAGTCAGTGCCAAAATGGCTGCCACAGTTGATCTTCATTAGTGTGTGATGACACCATGGCAGTTTGATTCAGGAGAAGGCAGTCTTTCGAGACAGCCTGAATCCTGATTCCTTGCAATTTTTTAACATGATGGTACAAACTTCAATGGTATGAACAACAACTGGGAGTCAGTGCAAATTTTTCATGGCTTATAAATCTGCTAGTTTCTGAAGTACAGAACACATTTCCATAGAAACTCTTTTGCCTCACCATGGAGTGTTACCAACTTCATCACTCCATCTTACAGGAATATGATCCATGGAGTGAGCTTAGCATATACAATTGCTACTATAAAGCTCTCTGCATGACATGTTGACTTTGAAAGAACAGTGATTCATGTCATTTACTATATATGAACTGGTGATTTATTAGTTAACGGCATACTTGTACACATGGAAGCACCTAAGTTGGCCTTGGCTGTTCTCAGAAATTAAGCAGGGCCAACCTGGTTAGTAGTTGGATGGGATACTGCCTGAGAATTTCAGGGCTATGTTGGCTAAACTGAGAAGTCAACGAATGTTTTAGATAAAGACAGTAGCAAACTGAAAGAGTATATTCGCAAGACCCATTTAAGCCAGTCCAAGTTTGGAAGCAAAGAAAAAAGGGAACATGGATAAATCAAGCTGGTTGCCCAAAGTGTGTAGGACTGCATTTTTCTCAAATGTTTCCCAGCACTAAAAGTTCCCCAAAGAAGAGTCTACCTGCCTTTTTAGCAATCCAAAAAGAATTGGCTTCCATCACATGACTCCCGCTAGGTTCAAATCATTCATTTTCTCTACTTGTACATTCCCAGACATTCTTGAATCACAACTTTCATAAACTCTAGCCAACTGCAATGAATGAAGACAGTTGACCTTTAATAACTATATACCCCATATTGGAAAATACTGCATTAACTGAAACTATATGCCAAGTAGCATTCTTACTCAATTACCTCTCCCTTGTTCACAGCACTGGAACTTGTGCACAACCCGAGGTGTTAATCTTATACTACCATACAAGGTGTTTTTAATGAACATACGATTTCTAATGTTGTAAGAACATTTGCAATGCAAATCAGAGACAAATTAAATCAAAAATATGTTATTTCAAAAATATATACGGAACAGTTCCAATATTATAAGTTGTATCCTAATTGAGTGAGTTCAGCTCTTGGTGTGAACGCATCTATGCAGTTTTCTTCACAGTTTGTTACTGTCTTCTTCTGGAATGTTCATTGACTTCTCAATTTAATCATGATACCCCAGAAATTTTCAGGCAGTCTCCCATCCAGCTATTAATCAGGTTGGCCCTGCTTAACTTCTGAGACAGGCCAAGGTCAAGTTACGTGTTGCCACGTGTGTAATTATGTCGTTAACTAATGAACCACTAGTTCATATATAATAAATGACATGAACCACTGTTCTTTCAAAGTCAACATGCAATATAGAATGAATAAAAGCAACTGAGCTTTAAGGGGTGTTTTAAAAATTACTGGAGTAATGCATAGGCTTTCATCATTTTAAAGTAATATACACTACTACATACCATTTTTCTTTCCTCTGTTATACCAAATAGCACAAATTCTTGTTATTCACTAGCACCAATACCAATTTCTGTATAAAATCAGCAATTAAAAAAAAAAAAAGCAATCACATGCAAGTTGCAACTTTCTCTTAGGATCTTTCATAGGTTGCCATAAACCTACAGCGACTGATAAGAATAAAACATATACATGCAAAATACAAAATATAATATTGTATATTAGAAAATAAAATTATACATTAAATATAATTAATGCGCATAGTTTTTTCAAGTGTGTTCCCCTAGCAAAAACCTTTTTGGCCCAAGCTTATAAATCTAAAGACTAAATGAACCCACTGGCACAAGCCACTTTATTTTGAGGGTAACTGAATAAACCTTAAAATATGTAGGGCATGAAAGACAAATCAGGAACAACAAAAGAGACTGTATTCATGAAAGAAGAGACAGTTTTAACTTTGGGTGAGGGTTTATTATTAACAAATTCTGTGTACACAGGTAGTTTAAACTCCCAGATTACGAGTGTACAGTACAACCTTCTGGGCACCATTTAAATGTGTTGGACCACAATGTCTATCTCCATCCAACATGGAAATTATAGTGTAAGATAACTGGAGGATACAAAGATGGAAAAAGCTGCCCTAGTTTAATTTTCTAGGGTGTTAATATGGCAAGGCTTTATTTGATCCAAATGCTGTCATGGAACTCCTGAATATTTAAGAAACACCCACTTTTAAGAATTTATCTGCAAATCAGTGAGAGTGGTCACACTATTTTTACAAGGTTAAGATATAGGAGCTTCACTGGCTGCAAAAGAATTACATGCATTTTCAAGAAGAAACAGAATACTTTCCTAAATTCTTCCAAAATGTATTTGCCTTTCCATAAAAGCCAGAAGAATCCTCAGCACGAATTCAGGTCATCCCAAATAGAAACCTGGCTAATGTAGATTTAAGAGCCTCATAAAATTTCACTGAACAGTACATCTCTATCCTTGAAAAAACAAAACATACGTAAGAAAACAGGCACCTCAGACTACTGAGGAATTTGAAACCATTAGCTAGATGAAAAGATTTTTAGAAGAAAAACTTCTAAATGGGAAAAAAATTCCTAGGGCTACCAATATTTAGAGGACAGTTTATAAGCAGTGGAAGAAAACTCCAGGAATGTAAGCTGAATACACACAAAAGATGCAGATTCTGTTTCTTGAAAGAATGCTAGATAAACATACCATTACTTTTCATATTTGTGTTGGAACAACATAAAATTGTAAAATATTCATTGTTCTGCATGCAAGCAGTTCAAGAAGAAATAAACTGTAATACCCCAGAAACTGGGAACTGAAAGGTTTGTCTTAATAGAATGCAGCCATTCTAAATTACGGTGCAGTAGCTCCCGCTAAAAAATAAAATTAGTTTAAGAACTCAACTACTGAGGTGGTCCTGAGGCCAGGGATTCGTTTCCAGATGTTACAGCTTCTTAGCCTTGACTGGATGCTATCAGGAGTTTTTCTAGCACAGGGCTTTAGCAGCTAGATGGCCTAGATCAATGAAACTAAAGCCTCTTTCTTCTTGCCATGCAGCTTTCTTCCCCAGTCTTCCTGTCAAGTCTGCACCACTGAGAAATCAGTGACCGCTGAGCAACATGTGTGATCACACAACACTGAATATAAGGACAAGGATGCCCAGCAAAATGGTTTGTCTAATAACCCTGGATTGTAGAAAGTACTACAAATCCCTTTGATAGGGCTAATCCTCTTTTTGAATGCATTATACAAACAAACAGGAGAAACTGATTTTAAAAGTTGCAATTCGATTACAGTGATGATGTCTCTTTGTTTTATGCATCCCTCCCTTTTCCCTTCTCTGGCTTTACAGAATACTTGGCATTCTGAAGTCCATTTGAAGTATTTAGAGCATATAGTATTAGCAATCTTTGATGATTATGTCCCATCAAGTCATTGTCAACTCTTAGCGACCACACAGATTTTCTCCATGATGATCTGTCCCTAACCTGATCTTTCAGGGCTTCCAGTGCACTCATCACCACTGTGAGTCCATCCCCCTTGCTGCTGGTCATCCTCCTCTTCTCTTTCCTTCCATCTTTCTCAGCATTAGAGCCTTTTTCAGAAAGCTGGGTCTTCGCATTTTGTGTCCGAAGTAGGATAATTTGAGCCTGGTCATTTGTGCTTCGAGTGAGACTTCTGGGTTGGTTTGTTCGATGATCCATTTGTTTGTTTTCTTGGCTGTCCATGGTCTCCCCAGGAGTCTTCTCAATACCAAGTTCAAAGGTGTCAATATTCTTCTTACCTTGCATCTTCAAAGTCCAATTAGCAAACTTTACATGGCCATATAACACAGGCCAGTATGCGGTATCCCTATACTGAGGAATTGAAAGAATTATGGGCTGCTAAAACACTTGGCAAGTTTGTGGCTCAGGTGAGATTTGAAACAAGCATACTCAACTCACAGCTTGCATTCTTAAATCTCTCTGCTATGAAAACTCTCCCAAACGCTGTTTTGTGCAAGCCTTAAAAATGTCATTCTAGAGAATGTCCAACTACCTTGGTTACATTTATGACAGAGTAGACAAAAATTATTTGGGAACAGGAACTATAGGTGTAAAGAGATCATAGGCACCATTCACAAGCCAAAGTTCAACTAAAGAATTACATACCATATCAGTTCCATTCTCGTTCCCTCCACAATAAATGCATCAGGTTCTGCCCTTTTCCAGCTCCAGCAAACAGACTGTATAACCAACTAGGCAGAGCAGAGTGCTGACATAAATGAACTTAGGCACAACAAACTTTGTCAAATTGGGTTGACAAAGAGATAAGAATATAGCAAATTGATAATGAGGAAATTTAAGTCCCACTTCACCATTTTTTAAACTTTAAAGGATATGACAATATTTTTAATCAACAGAAGAGAGGTTCACAAATAGATATTTTAGTACTGGCCTTCACTTCTACATATGCTTACTTATGAGTAAATCTTTTGGACTTCCTTCCAAGTAACATGATTAGAATTATACTCATGCATCTCTAGGTCTAGATATCAAGGTCCCCAGCTTTAAGTAAATCTCTATTACAACCCCATAAATATTATAGTTACCTGTGAAATCCAACTCCACTCAAAAAAATATTGAGGGCTGGATTTCAGTGACACATGTATATGCACAAGAGCAGAGAAGCACGATCCACTCACAATCCATAAAAAAGCCAGAAGAATTAGGCAAGGGTTGAACACTAGTTTTTTGGTGGTGCTGCACTGTTAAAAAATTATTTCAGCCTCCAAGGGCCATGAGGCTCATGTCTGGTGCTATGGTAACATTGCCAGAAATGGATTTTGGGCCCTTTGGGGGGTGGCTGGAGGGTTTAAAGTTTCATAATAGATGAATTCAGCTGAACACATCTATTTTGAACCTCTGAAGTTGCAAAACAAAAACAAAAATCTTCCCTAATGTTGCTCCAAATTGACAGCTTTTCTGCTTATTTAAACAGGATGATTCAAAGGTATTCTGAAAGCTGTAGGTGGCCATGGGCTGCAGTTTGCCTAGCCATGCTTTAAGATAAGCAATTGCTATGCCCCCCTTTCAGTCCCTGAAAAGGACATATGCAGATTGAGAGAATCCCATTAAAACTGAAAAGTTCCTTTAGGGTGAAGAATGGGGGAGAGAAATGCACTGATAAACAGAGCAGAACAATTAGGGGTAAGTTAATCAACAAATAGCATGACAACAGCCCTGATCTGGAGATACCATCAAACTGAGAATTGCCATAGTAGTTACAACCCCCCCCAAAAAGCCCACTTGACAACTCCCCTACCAAAACTATTGAAACAAGTTTTTTGAGCATTTCCAGCTACTATATTTAAAAGAGGGATGAAATATTCTTTTAGATACGCTCAATCTCCATAACCTTTCAATGGTTTTAAATTGTCACATTTCTATTTGTTTGCTGGGGCCAAGACCAAGTTAAGATTGTCTCTTCCAAGTAACTGTGTCCCATTCATTTACAACTTCAACTCTAATCTTATTTGGAAAAAAAAGTCCATAAGGACATTTAAAGGAGCTTTTAAAACCGTATTTCAGGATCCAGCTGTCTACTCAGCATTCCCTTAACTTTACCTAAGAACTCGCAAAGAAAACATGAAGATACTAGCTACTGTATATTTATTGTTTCTAAGATCTGCTATTGAGGTATGCTTCTGCTGAATAAATAAATGGTTTTATCCATTTATAGTTCAATTCAATATTCATTAACCTGATAATAATCTGGATCACAAGGTATTTTTCAGCCAATGAATAGACATGGGTGGCTGAAGACCTCAACACCAGAGATGAATTTAAGGTTCTGATGCATCCTATCCACTATGTTCAAGAATTATAGTCCACCTAGACAAGCCTCAAGACTAGCAAGTTATTTGAAAGAGACTTTGTAGCTGCAAGTTACAAGTTTACATGAGTATGTGTGTCTACACATCAGAAAGCTTTTTGAATGGCCTCCAAGTTTAGAAGATGTTCAGTGTTAGGATGTGCAAACAAAAGTCCCACATAGAAATTTAGGATGTTATTAGTTAAGATAAGGAAGGAAGGAAGGAAGGAAGGAAGGAAGGAAGGTCTGGTGTAGCCCTAACAGAAGGATATTAGCTTAGCCATCTATATTTAACCACAATTCAATGTCTTACATGTTTAAGCATGATTCCTGAAATCCATCCGCTAAGTAGCTCTTGCAACAGTTGCAATGCACAATACAGGGAAGTACTCCAAGTGTGTTGAAGAGTAATAAAATATATTTTTGAAGCCCGGTGAATATAAGCTCCCAGCTATTATTCTGCTCTTCACAGATTGCTATCTTGGCAGGTGAGAGAAAAAGAGATCTCTCGTCTTCCATAATAATTTTGAATACATCTTTCACTACAGAGAAGGGCCAATTTTCTGTTTCTAGAAACACAAGCTGACAACTTTACAAAATACTTTCTGCCTAATTTTCTGTTTGTGTCCACTCATATTGTTTCAGAATACTACCTTTCAGCGTATATGCACATGCATTCAATCCAATCCATGCAGGAAAAAAAATCAGACTAGCCTCAGAAGTTGCTATGGAAGCCCTATAGAAATACACTTACATTCACCTTTAGGCATGCCCAAACTCAAGGGCTGGAGGGCTCTTGCAGAGAACCGTTGTGCCAAATGTCCTAATCTAATAAGGTCTAAGGGCAGAACCACTTCCATGCATCAGTGTCCACAATGCATCAGAAGCAGTATTAGAAATCAGATGCTCATCTACTCTCTTAAGACCTATTCAGATGTAATGTACTTCATAGCTGTAAACTTATCTGCATTCCTATAGTATCAAAAAATTACATATTCCTACCTATAGAGTACTGGAAAATTTGCATCTCCTCATAGCCAAAGGCTATACCCTTATATTGTTGGGGCAATTCTTCTTTGGCTCTAAAGAGAGATTGAAATAATTCTCAATTTCAAATTCTTAATGAAGGAGTGGAATTCCAAGCGATGTCCCTTTGCCAATGCAGATACATTTATACAGTAAATGCAATACAATCAGATTCATCAGCCGTGAGGATATTTTTCCAACCCTTCCCCCCCCCCCCCAAAAAAACCACCCACTGTATATTCTTTTCATAAAATTTCTGGCTCAGCAATTCAAAAATTACAAGGAATGGTTACACAATGTAAATACAGCAACTAACAAGTTTGGCTTTTAAGGACTTGTTTTCCAGTGATTGTCCCTAGCAAAGCAAGTAAGGAGAGAAATATGATAACCACTGATTATAAAATTATCTGATGCAATGAAAACTTCCTAATGAACATCTTCCTTATAACCAATAGTAACCTACATCAATCATCCTGAAACAAGGAAAAATTACTTTGAAAAATTACACATGCACATTTTCCCCATCTACAAAATATACTTTCCTAATGTGGAATATTGAGTATCTCAGTCCTTTCTCTTTGGAAACCAAGCAGTCACAGTATTCTCCCTGCATTTTCATAGCACTGTATGCTCTTAATTTTAATTGGTCCTGACACCACCTATGCACGGTTCAGAGCCCAAACCGCAAAAGCAGATTTCGCAACTGAGACGCACATGTTTTTGTCAGGAAGGCAGTAACTTTCCAGCCACTTTCTTTGCCCCTCTTCCCACCGTGATGACATTTCCTATGCTACCCAAGTGTAATCCTATAGGGCATTTCCAAAACTGTGACTCTGCTGACTGCATTTTGATTTATAAACATCCCTCAAATCCACGAGCAACATACCCTCCTCAGAGAAGCAGGCAGTTCTGCTGGTCACGTCAACCTGACATCCTCCAGAGTGAAAAAACGTGCATCACAGCAGAGGATTAGAAGCACAGAAACCCACACAAACTTTGAACTGCAATCAGTGAGTCACAGAAAGAGTCTTTTCGGCTGTTCCGAAACATCAGATCCACCCTCTACTATCAACATTTGCTTCCACCATCATATCCTATGCATGCTTACTCAGAACTTAGTCCTAGAATACTCAACACCGTTACCGAAAAGTATGCATAGGTCTGCAGTCCAGTTTTTTTTTTTTTCAACTAAATGGGGGTGGGGGGAGAGAGGAAGGTGGAGAATTAATAAACCATCCACTCCGCAGAGGTGGAATTGGGAGCTATCAAGTTATTTTAGATACATGAAATGAAGACATAAATTACATTCAGGATTGTCCCGTTCAGGAAACGCCACCTTGTCTCCTTCAGCACCCTTGAGAGCTTAAGTTGCCTTGCCAATCGGTCTCGGTTCCACGCCGACAGACGAGCCTGAGTCCCACCGAATTTACAGCCCTCGTTTCTGAGTAACCTTAAACCGGATCCGAATGCAAAGCAGAGGTTTTTCCTGCCTCTTTTTTCCCCCTCCTGTCTGAGGGGGACGAGAGGGAAAGGCTCGATGGCTAAGAGACACCCAAAGGGAAAATGGGAGGAGAGGCAAGGAAAAGGAGGAAGGTCCAGAGGGGGAAAGGCAGGAACGAAGCAGAAAAGGGGGCGAGAAAGGAATTGGCCAAAGGGGGAAAGGAGGAAGGGGGAAAGAGCAGATTCCAGGAAAAGGGGGCCGGAGAGGAGGAAGGCAGAGACGGGAGGAGGTCGAGCTCCGAAGTTTCTCCTTACCGCTTCGCCAGGGCAAAACCCGCCGAGCCGAGGAAGGAAGCGGCCGCGCCGGAGGCTCCCACCGCCGGACACCCGCGGTGGCGGGCTTCCCTCCGCCTGGCGAGCCCAAGCTGGGCTCCCCGCCTCCCGCCGGGCAGGAGCGGCTCAAGCGCCCCCTCCTCGGAGCCAGGGGGGCGCAGGAGGAGAGCCCCCGGCCGGCTCCTCTGCGGCGCTCCCCGAAGTTCTCTGGCTCGGCGCGGCGGCTGCGGAGAGCCGCTGAGGTGGCCGCCGCCGCAGCCGCAGCAGCAACAGCAGAGCCCACGGGGCGGCTTCTGCCGAGGGCGCCGGAGTTCGGGGCGGGGAGGCGGGCGGGCTTTCGCCCCGCGCTGACCCTCCGGCGGCGGGGCTCGGGCGGGCAGCTCCTCCCTCCGCTCTCTGCGCCTCGCCAGCCGGCTTGCCTTGGCTCGCTGGCTGGCGCGCCCGTCCTGCTGCGCTCGGGTTACAGCCGCCGCCGCGCGCGCCCCGCCTCCGCTGCTCCCGGTTCTGCCGCGCGGGCGCGCCTGCGCCCGCCCTCTCCTTCCCTCTCCCCCGGGAGGCACCGCGTAACCGGGCTGGGACACCCCCGCAGCCCTTAAAGCGGCCACGGAGGGGGGGCGGTGCGCGCGTGCAGGCACGGGGCGCCGAGAACGTTGAGCTTGCGAAGGCCAAGGGGTCGTGCGCGTGGACGCCTTAGGCGCGGGGCGTTTGCTGGACGGGATTTTCGTTCACCGTTTCTTGGTTTGGGGGATTTCTATTCCGCCTTTCCTCCAGACCATAAGGCGGAGATTTCTCTCCACTTCGCTCCCCATCCCCGTCGCTACCTTGGGCAGATAGATGGAGCTGTGTGCGCTTGGATCACAGTTCACCTCTAGTGAACTTTCTTCCATAGCTGGCGGTGAACTTAATCTGGATCTCCCCAGGAGTTTAATTGCTGGTTCATAACCAAGGCTGTTTCTACACCTGCTCAGTGAAAGGACCTATTTCTCTAGATTTGTACGTTGAGCCATTAGCCAACCAATTTTCCAATGCAGCGAGTGGCGGCTGCTCTGCTTTGCGAAACCGAAACCGAAACTAAACAGAGAATAGGTCCTGATTGCGATCTGGAGACTTCTGAGAAACCCGGGGCTATAGACTAACCTCGAAAGGGTTCCCTCCTCCAAAAAAGTCTTGAAAGTAGCATTGGCGATCTGTTCTGTTCTATTGCCTGAAAACGACATGGGTGAAGTCACTAAATGTGAGCTTTGAGAGTATTCTTAAAAAAAAAAAAAAGAAATTTTAAAACTGATCAAGCTTAGCATATTGTATAAACCAGTGTTTTCAACCTTGCCAACTTTAAAGATGTGTGACTTCAACTCCCAGAATTCCCCAGCCAGCTATTCCCAGGAATTCTGGGAGTTGAAGTCCACACATTTTAAAGTTGCCACAGTTAAAAAAAACACTGGTATAAACTCATCTTAACCCTGTTGTTTGAACACTGCCTGAGAAAGGTAGTTGCAGTTGGAAACCAAGCCTTTGATTGCTCCTCATGAGACTGCTTAAGCCTAGATCACCCATCCTTGCATCTTATTTCAGTTCCATTCAAACTTTCAGTTTCAATTCCAATGAAATGTTGGAATGGAGCCAAACTGATCCTTAGGAAAACTGAGGTAACTATCTTATGGGATAATCCTGGGAGGGTAGCTACCCCATAGATCCACCCAGCTGCTCCTGGACTGGTAGGATCCTTCTCTCCATTGGAAGGCAGAGTGAATATGTGTTTCCCCTTTTGTTAGATTTCTTCCTGTAGTAAAATGGAGTGTTCATCCTGTTGCCAGTTTTGAATAAAATCCAGCTTCCAGCCCAACAGGTTTGAGCCTGTTTCATCTTCTGCAAAAAGTTTTGGGCTAGCCAGAATCATAACCAGCCTTTCAAACAAGCTCTTGGTGTCCCTTGGATTGTACATTTACAATAAATATTTATTTATTAAATGCATAAGGATGCCCAACTCCACTGCAACTCTGGGCAGCATATGGTGTTAAAACAACTCAAAAATGCAAACTAAAGAACAGGCGTTTTGGGGGGAAACCCCACAAGCTCTAAAAAGAGCCATATAACATGCAAGGGGCCTGTACCCACTTTAGCCCAAGGCCTGTGGCTTATACATTTATAATAAAAAGAACTGTAACTTTTTAAGTTTCCTGTACAGGCTTTGAGAATGAACATGCAAGAAAAGCAATCACTCCGGTTCCAAATGTGGGTTGATCCTCCATCTGGATATATGCTGAAACTTAAAATTATCTGTGGTGGACAAAAAAGCCAATTTGTATTGCCTGAATATCTAAGTAGGCATTCAGAGGCAAATCACTGGCAGAGATCCTTATTCCACGATTCCATGGATCATCTGGAAAATCTGAGGCTTAAGAGTTCTGCATTGTAATTCTGGTGTGGGGAATCTTTTCATGAATGGGGGCACAAGTAACATTTTTGAGGTTGAGAATTAGGCAGTGTTACACACTTTGCCACAAGGGGGGCTTTGTTTTCTCTTGCTTATTTGCAGGGGCAGGATATTGGCTTTTTCCTTAGCTTTTTAAATTATATTAAGTCTATTTTATACCTTATGCTATGGGTCTCCGATGTAGTGGGAATCTCAGTCACCTTGATTAGCAATTTAAGTGTTCAAGGTCCAAAACTAGAGAATTATGGAATGTGTGTGGCCTTGAAGTCAGTTGCTTGCTTCAGTGGTGTTTGATGATATAATGCAGTGTTTCTCAACCTTAGCAACTTTAAGATACATTTACTTCAAGTCCCAGAATTCTCCAGCCAGCCATGCTGGCTGGGGAATTCTGGGAGTTGAAGTCCACGTATCTTTAAATTGCTACGGTTGAGAAACACTGATTTAATGTATTGATATAATTATGGATCTAAATATGTACCAGGTCAGTGTTCTGCCCACTTCTGCCCCATAAATTTGGAGGGAGGTGAAAAGAAAGAGGTATATATTTTTAAACAGTTAGACTGTGGTGCTGTGCCCAATGGGAGTGTGTATACTGAATCAACTGTTGTGGTTTACAAACTATAGTTTATGGTGCTGCTTCTTGTGTGAAACAAGCCAATTGTAGTTAATTCAGCACATATGACCTTGTAACCTGATAGTTTTACATGAAAGCTAACGTAGCTGTGTTATGTCTTTCATTGCATACTTTTATTTTATTTTATTTTATTTTATTTTTGGGGGGGGTCTACATCCAACCACCTACCCTCAAAACCTACAGGGCTATCCACACATCACCACCATGTCTTCGGTGGCCTTAGAAACTGCTGCTGCTGCTGATTTTATAATAAAGTTCAGTTCCCAGTCAAGAAAACTCCTTGTCCTCACAACAAACCATGATTAAATTAAGTACAAGGTGAATCCAGCCATAGAAAACTAGCACGGCAAGGAGTGTACCAGCTTTTTAACTTGAGTCTGTCTTACATGAAAGAATCCCCCTTTGCAGATTCTGCTCTTAATCCTTAATGCTTCTGGTGTAAGTTGTTTCCAGCAACAAGTACGTGCAGTTGTCAAGGAAGAGAAATCAGCTGCACAGCTGATTTTTTTCTAGATGAAGAAGGCACTTTCAAGAATGACACTGCAGCAGGACCTCCTATGTTCAGAACTTATCTTAAGTTGATAGCACTGACTCTGCCTGGAAATGTCAACGCAGGTTCCAACCGAGGATTGCTAGGAGAAAAGATAGCAGCTGAATTTAAGTGACTAAGAAAGAAGCCAGAAGCTGTTAAGACTGAGCAGGCTTATTTGGGAACAATTCCTCCTAAAACCCATATAGCTTGACCAAGGTCACTGAACATGTTCGTATGATGTGCTAAGCCAATTTGGGTCTCATCCTGGGTAAGGTTTGGCACTTTGAATTGGGCACCACATGTCACAGAAAGCCGTAGGCCAGTGCAGTAGGCCGCTACCCAACTTCAGTCACTTGACCTTTCTTAAGAAAGCACATTTTGAAATGAAAACGTCACCATGGCCATATCGGAATTACAGACACTCAAGGTAGGGTTCAGAGTGGCTGAACTTTCTCTGATCTTTGTATGAGCCCCCAATTGCCCATATGAGGGGTGGAGGAAAAATCCATAACAGAATAAACATTAGTTGGAAAGGCCCAAGTTTTGTGGTCATTTCTGTCACTTACCATTTCTCTCCCCAGAAGTCCAAACCTCCATAGCCGCCAAGAATCTCACTATCAGCCCAAGCCAAAACCAAACAAGCCATCTTCTCCCTGGGCTTGCAAGTCTGACTTCATTTTACCATTTCATGTTGTACAGACTGCCCCAGATCGAAAAGGAGCTCCTCTGGGATAACAGGTTGTATAAATGCTGCTAACTGTGGTTTATTCAGACCAAAGCTAAACAAATTATGGCTTAGCAGGATGTGTGAACCATCCGCAGAATTGGAAATACTTTGGAAACACAGAGCAAGTTGAGGATATCCAGGTCAGGGGATAAAAGAAGACATCCCAAATGCATCGATGTATGGGACATTTATGAACACTAAAATTTCCATGCATAGGTCCTACTGACTCCTCCATAGCATTAAAAAAGAACAAGTGCCCTTCTGCAATTTGGAGTCTGCACATATGAGAACAAATTCTGAAATAAATTATGCTAGGTTACATATTTTGTACAATTTAGCAGGTCCATTTCATCTGCCATTAGTCCAGGTTTTATTCTCTTAGTGCTGAATTCTTTCCTAATCTCTTTCACCTTTTAGACTGGAACTCACTGACCAGGTTTATGGACCATACTCAGCTATAATGTGAGTTTCTTTGTTTGGTCGGTATGTTGTTATTTATTCAGGAAATCATGGCTTAAAGCAATGAATTTGCATATCACAAAAACAAAAATAGGATTTATTTATTTGGAATGACACGCTTTGCACTGGCATAGTGTGTTCTGTGAACATACCATCATGTTTATGTTCAATTTGATGTACAAACAGCCAATTCTCTTTTATTCAGTTGTGTGAATCCAGTCGTTTGAGAGTAACATTAATTGTTGATAGACTTCCATGGATGACTTATCTCAAAACAATTCCTAGATAATGGCTTGGTGCAAATGCTAGGTTATAATATGACTTCTTTGGTTATGGCTTGCTTTTGCCACATGGATCCAGTTATTAGGCCTTTTAAATGATGATGGATGGCTTATGTGTGTGAACCGAGCTAAATAGTTTAATCAGCAAGCCATGGTTATACAAACCATAGTTTAGGATAATGCATAAAGCATAGCCATAGAATTGTCATTCCAAGATATTATCACATTCAGCTATAAATAAGAGACGTACAGTACAAACTATATTATGAATCTGCTGCAAGGTATATATATCAAGAGTGTTAAATCTGATTATAAGAATATATTTCTGTAAGGATTTATTATCCATCATCTGCTCATTAAAAATTTTCTGTTTTCCTTCTGCTCCTTCAGAGACTTCAGGTACTGATTGTTCAAAAACAAAAATGAAATAATAATTTCACAGGAAAAAAACCCAATACCCACAGTCTATATGTCAGCAAATGCATTTGGCCAGGAAATTTAGATCCACCTGTCTGTGTAAACATTATAAATTAGCAAGTCAATGTCCATTAATATCATGAGACAATAATTTTCATCTCATCTAAAAATGATTGCAAGTTTTGTAATTAATTTAAATGGAAATCATGGTCTGCTGTGTATGAACCACACAGATACTTTGAGGTCGTCTTGTGCAAGTCAACCCCCACCCCCCAGAAAGCAAAATCAGTCGTTTTTCTACAGCTTGCTCTTAAATACAGAACAATTGGGTTTCACTTTAGTTTCTGTATCCTGTGGTGTTTTGAGGACATATAGCTGATTTTTGCCTGACATTTGCAGCTTGCCAGTTGGAAGTACAAGAGGGCAAGATTTGCATATTCAACAATAAGCTAATCTTCTGATTTGTTCACCTGCCATGCTTTCCTGCAGTGGAACAAACTGGATGACTCTTTCAGGATAATTGGGTTGTTTGATGGCTAGAAAAATTAGAGCTCTTAAAAGAAATTCAGTACACTTTCCACTTTCCACCCTAATCTGCATTGTGTGCAAAATTAACCCTATTTGTTTTATGGAATAGACAGTTTTTTGTGTAGGGTTGTAAAATCTGGGTCCTTAGAATGAAAAGCATGGAAGCAGAGAATTAGAAATATGTATTTTTTAGAGCAGTAGTCTAAGGTTTTATCTTCAGCATAATTCATGTGACTCTCCCTGCCCAGCTTAATTATTTTATTTTTTCAATCTACTTTTACTTATCACTGAAGTCAAATAAGATAATTCTCTTTAAAAGTGAACTTGAGTGGTCAAATGTCTATCCCAGTGTTTCTCAACCTTAGCAACTTTAAGATGGGTGGACTTCAGCTCCCAGAATTCCCCAGCCAGCACTGGCTAGGGAATTCTGAGAGTTGAAGTCCACCCATCTTAAAGTTGCCAAATAGAAAAACACTGCGCTATCTGATTGAAAGTGAAACTAATGGTTACCTCAGAAAAAAGTGTTATCTGAAAAATTACAATGTATTGACCCTCTTTGATAGAATGCAGTCCTTGCCTCTGCAGATGCTGAGACCCTATGGCAAGATGGACTACAAGCATGCCACAGCACACATTTGGCACTAACCTTTGCAACCAAACTCAGCCAAATTACTTCCATTTTGAAGACTGCAGATATCTTCAGACCAACAAGATAGCGTTGACCATTTACACGACAATACAGTATGCCATGATCTTAATAATAATAATAACAACAACAACATTAATAACTTAATTAATACAGAATGTTGTATTCTGGCTCCATGCCCCAAAATACTGTACCTGAGATTCCTCAATGACATATTTATTTTCTGGACATGCGGACAAGAGGCTCTAGCAATTATTACAGGTTTAATAATTTCCATCTCTTCATTAACCTGAGTCTGGACTAGTCTATGTTAACCTTCTAAACAGCGCAGAGAATGCTGGCTTCCCAGCGGGCGCTCTTTGATCATGGTGAGTGATTTCTATTTGCACTATTATGTTGGACACAAGAGCAAGTTTGACTATCAGTTTCTTAAGTTTAAGTTCCATCCCAACAGTAAACTGAGATATGCAAAAACCAGCAGTTACTATATGAAAATGATGATGTAATCAGAAAAAAATCTGCGTCCATAAGAGTGTGATGGAAGAATGAAACAGGATAATGGATAACAGTAAAATTACAAAGGAAGATGTTGCACTGTGGCCTCTACCAGGTAAGGTTGGTCAGCAGAAGCTTGAAATTATGACTGGGGATGAACATATCTCTTTGACAACATCAAACATTGGTTCTTCTATTTTTGTGAATTAATCCCAGGATCCAGAAGGTCTAAGAGTATTTTTATTCTTGTCCAGGACCTCAAGTGTCTAGTCTTCAACCTCACTGGATTAGTCTTCATTACATTTAAGATTAAACCAATTTACATTGTGTTAAATTGGTATAGTAGTACTTTTTTGGGTGGGTTTCCTTTCATTCCTTATCTTTCTTCCATAAATTTAACAAACATTAAAGCTTTTTTTTTTCTTTTTAAAAAATAGACAGTATTGTGAACGGACATAAAAGCACTGGCTTATATATGAAATATGCAGACTCTGCGCAGGTTTGCGTAATACCAGCCTGCATCCTATTAATAAATAACTTTATTGTGGTCATTAACTAGCACAACCTGCATCCTGAACACACTACAAAATCCACTGTTTGTGATCAGCCTTTACAATACAGCTACATCTGTTCAAACATCTCTGACAGAGATACACAACTAAGGGATTTAAATCAAGCACTTCTCAATCTATAATACCCATGCAGTACAGTTAAAAACAGATTGACTGGACTACACTGATTCCCAGGAACAATCTACTATAAGAAAGTCACACACTTCTCACCTACAGCTGCAAGCTAAGCCACCTCCAATGTAGCATAGATAATCTATCCACTATCTTGGAAACGTAATTCCGCTTGCACAGGCCATTATCTCTGCAAAAGAATAACTTGGGTGCAAATGAGAAATGGCAAAATCCAAAACTCAGTGGAGGAACATTTCAAGTCTCCAAGATGTTCTCTGTTCTAAGGAATAATGTCACGCAAAACAGTTGGGCTAGAACTCATGAGGAGATTTAATATAATTTTCCATAAATTAAAGAGAGACAAGGATTTCTTATCACTGCAGCTATGCGATGCAACAATGCCTGTATCATACCTAGCTACTGCTTTATTTGTAGTCACTAGAAGCAATTCATCTTGTATCTCTTACCATTTCTTCCTCTCTTTCTCTCCCTCCCCAAAGCAGCCATAGAGGTATCTAATACTCCTTTTGTGGGCCAATGCTTGATGCATCTAAAGAAATGGATGGTGATCTACCAAAGCTTTGGCAGTAAGAACCTTGGCAATTATGAAGGGACCATAGGACAATTGTTTCTGCTGCAAAGGAACAGGGCCACCCTATGGAAAACTGTCAGCGTGTTAAAATAATTATTGGCATTATCTGTAAACAAAGGGTTTCATTGCCCTGAAAAATTACTGTTTCATCTGATCATTCCAAACGCAGAATCTTACTGTGGAGGGCTTTGAACAATTGCCCCCATTCCTCTTTCCCTGAAAAAGATCCTTCACGTAATTGGGCAATTTCTTTACCCGGTGCTTACTTACTTGCAAGAATTATGATATCTATCTTTTCTCCACAAGCTGCTTTTTCATGTGCTGGTTGTGGGACAAAAATGCATTCCTCTGTGGTGAAAATTGAGAATGTCACCATCGGTTTGTTTGCAGCTGATTGGAAACACATTATATATGCCGTTGCATCTGGCCCACCGCTGCCTGTTTGAGTACTTCCCCATGACAAAAAATATTGAGTGCTATTAGCACAGCAGGGCAGAACAATCTGATCTTTGCTTAATCCTGTGTGAATACCTTCTGTTGCAGTTGCCAACATTACATGGAACTATTTCAACCACACCAATGAGAGGTGGGAGAGAGAAACAATTCCCCCCCCCCTTTGATGTTCCTGGCATGTTGAAAAAAATGTGCCCTGAAGGTATGCTGAGTGTAGGCTGGAATGAATTTACATTCTCAGTAGTAATCATACTACCAGCATCTATGTTTTCCTTATGTCATTGTTACCATGTTTCAGATGCCAAGTTAAATGTGTCCTGTCCTCTTGAGCTTTTAATGACGTTTGACTGCTTCTGTGACATCTCTATTCCTCTTATAAATTGGTTGATAGATTTAAAGGCTTTGTTTGACAGCTCTTCTCATTATTTATCACTTTTGTTTTTGCTTTTATCTCCCTTCTTGTTGGTTTATTATTAATATGTTTGCTTGAATTCATGCCTTGTCCTTGAAGCCTCTTTAAGAGTGCAAAATAGAATCTCCATAAAGAAGTAAATGAAATTATCAGGATCTTACAGAAAAGAAAAAACCTTGGATCAAATTTCTTCCACAGTTGATGCCTCCTGGGAATACAGATGTCCAAATTATTGTATCTCACTTTGTGGCTACTATCATTTTGTTAAATGGTAAGAAGTATGTTTCACCATTTAATGCACAAGGATATATATTAGTATGGAAATTTATGATCATGCATAAGTCACAGTTAGCATTTTTGGAGTGGGAGAAGATTTCAGTATTGGCTTAAGGATGCAAAACTGTGGAACATCTTTCTGAGTTATGCCAAATTTTCTTCTTTATTTTAGGGAAGCTAGGCTTTTCCACTCTCTTATTTATATATTTTCCACTCCCTTATTTAAATATGTTGTACCCATTATGGCAATGTCTTCATGTTTTCCACTTCAAGAAATTGCCCTGATGTTTATAGTTATACACCTGAAATTCAGTCACATGGTCAGTGGGCATTTGGGGAGTTCTAAAAAGGGTCCAGAGAAAGATAGCACACGCTTACTCTTCAGAAGTGATTCCTAACCTGTGTGCTTTCCAGATGTGTGGATTTCAATTCCCAGAATTCCTCAGCCAAGCATGGCCATTGTTGAGAATCCTGGCAGATGAGGTCCACACTTCTGGAAGTTGCCAAGGTTGTGGTTTATTGCTGTACATTTATAAGATTCAACCTTTAGTTCAAAGGTTCCTTGCTTGAATATTTGTACAACTAGTTCTACTTCTGTTGTGTTCCTCCTAGATCAGTCCCGTCTAGATGAAGGGATGCTACCAGTCACCAAAGACAGCAAAATATCTTTTAGATGAATTAATAACTAGATGATGATATAGATTCTATACAATTTAGAATAATTTCCTATGCAGGTCAAACTTTCCTGTACTTGGAAGGGTAGAAAGTTGTGGGCATGTTAGAATCCTAAGTTAAGACAATTGGTTACATTTCTGATGAAGCAGAAAATAGATAATACTAGAAAACCTGTGACCCACTGGGTCATCATTTCAGAGATATTTCCTTACTTAAACAGAGAAAGAGAATGACCAAGGGCAAAAAAGCAGTGGGAGTGTGAGCGACTTGCGACTTGCTGCTGGCTTCCTCATTGACTTTGCTTGTGAGAAGCCAGCAGGGAGCATCAGAAATCTTTCTTCCTTCTTCCCTTCCCCCCTCCTCCCCCTCCCCCTTCCCTCCCCCTCCCCTCCCCCTCCTTGGCTGACCAGCAGAACTGCCTGCCACTTTGCTGGGGGGAGATCGAACAAAGGGAGCCATGGACTGTGAGGAAAACTGCACCCCCATTCCCCATTCTGGCATGTCCCCAAGGGCCCCCTCCCTTGAGGGAGGAAGAGGGCTCACCCACTGACCACCAGTGCCTCCAGCCAGTCCTACCTCACCAGCAAGCATTCAAGTCACTCCTTCATCCTTCCCTCAACACCCACCACTGTTAAGAGATTTCAGATTTCTGCCTTGTTTCCAAAGCAGCCAATTGCCACTTGCCCAACACACCTTGCCACCAGCTAATTAAGCACAGGGGACACAGGGAGGCAGTAAAGAGGTTGGGGATACACCCATGATGATCATGTGACCTAGGCTGACTGTGGCGGCATGGCAGCACAGCAGTGCTAAAGCAGCCACAAATTTCCCAAATTTCAATCCCACAGGAGTCATGGGTCCCAGATTTCAGACACATTCTGTAAGTTAGCCCATTTGAGGTACCTTGGTTCAAAAACTGTTGCCCTATGACACACTGTTTTGCCCAGTTGAAGTTTACAGACACAAGAGTTTTAGTAGTATACAGATTCAGGAGAGAGACTGAAATCCAGTTTAGAGCCTGCTGCACTCCAGATCCAATTCTCATGGTTCATCCTTTTTAACCATATACCTTTATGTAATTACCCAGAATACAGAGAGAAGTGATATACTTGCTTGGATCAATGACGTAAGTACAATATTATGGAAAAACTATCAAGATCTCCATTTTTTAAAAAAAATGGGAAGATGGAATTAAAAATGGAAGGGGAAATGGGGGAAGAAAGTAGTCCATTGATATTTTGTAGTAATAAGATCTGCATTATCAGAGTTTTAATGCAATCAGATACTTCTCCAGAGAGATCTATACAAATATAGCTGCTTCTAACAACAACAACAACAAGAAGAAGAAGTAATGGTGAGGAGATGATGGCATAAGTTTCACATATGTGAACCCTGATAGATCACCTGAAGGAGAAAGGTACACTTTTGATCTTCTAGTGTGGGACTGAACATGCACCAGCTCTTTCTCAGAAGAGGGAGAAGGAGAAAGACAGGAAAAAGAGAGATTAGTTGCTTCAGTCAGAGATATGGTAAAAGTTAAGTAAAGTACTTGGTTCAATTATGTTGATTGTTGGGGCATCTTCTTAAACCTTCTAGTGAGTTTGTCAGGAGGATAAGATGGAGCCAGGGAAACTAAACTCTGCACAGTGCTTTGAACTATGTAGAGGAAAGGTGAGATTAGTAGCATCAGTGGCACCAGCAGGAATAATAACATTTCTGAGCTGAAGTCCATGTGACTGTGGGAATAGCTTTAACTGGAGGCTTATCTTTTAAAAAAGAACATCTTTATTAGGAAATTGCATTTAGATAGCCTAAATGCCTAATCTAGCTGTATTCTACAGTAAAAGAATGGAAGGCCATGTTATCTGCTCTACCACATGGAGTTTAACATGGTATCTGTTCCATTGCAGAGGAATATATTTTGGGGAAACAAATGGTAGGAAGTAGAGGTGATGAACCCTGAGAATATCAGTCTGATCAAACAGAACCAGTGTCAAACATAATGTCAAAGAGGGAATGTAAAGAGGGGAATCCTTATACTAACTTTGACTAATTTATTCCCTAGAGGCCAAAGGTTGAGAAGGTCAATGCCTATCTTCCAACTGCATTGGGATGCTTTAGGGCCTGGACAGGAAGAAAGAGTTGCACCCAAGCAAGCTGGAGTTGCTGTTTTGGTTCTATGCTGGCTTCAGTGTTGTCTCTTGAAGGTGGCATTTCACCTGAGAAAGTTGGTCTATGCCCAGTGGATTCATGGCTAGGACTGGATGGGCAGGAAGAGGCAATTTCAAATCTTGGCTTTAACCTATAAAGCCTTATATGGCTTGGTGCTGAGGCACCTACAGGGTCATCTCCTTCAGCAAGAACCACCTGTCTGATATGAGGAACTCAGGAAAAACTGTTAGTCCCCTGCTCCCAAGAGGCTGAGGGAAAATTCTTATCCATAGTGCCTTCCTTGTGGTAGAATAGTTCACCATCCAAGATCAGGCTTGCTCAGACCTTGTCATCCTTTTAGAGGCTGTAAAAATTGACCTCTTGTTTATGTGTCCCTCCCTCCCTCCCTCCCTTCCTTCCTTCCTTCCTTCCTCCCTCCCATCCATCCATCCATCCATCCATCCATCCATCCATTTATCCATCCATCCTCTGAGACTTGTCTGGAACCTAATTGGTATTACTTTATTGTAGTATACATTTTCTAAAACAATATGGGATTTTACAAAAAAAAAAAAAAAAGGTCAACATTAACATCAATGTGAAGCATTGGGTAACCTATGCTGCTAATACGCTAGCTTTTGGAGATAGGTTATTAATTTCATGTTGTTGTCTTGCAAGATGGAGATAAAGGTACCACCTGGCTCAGGGGAAGTTGGAGGTTGTTGCTTCACATCTTCCTTCCAGGCGTATGTGGGCCATGGTGGGAGTTGCATCCAACTCATCTGGAGAGAATTAAGTTAGAGGAAGGCTGTTCTACATAAATGTTGAAATGAGGACAACTCAATTTCCACGCACTTTGGCTGTAATATGCACCTTTGATAAGTTAAAAATAAAAATCACAATATTCATTCCTGCAAAATCCATTTTAGGGCTGCACCCTGTGTAACCCTTCTTCTGCAAGTAACGTCATGTTTGGAAAGGATTTTCACAGGAAACAAATGCAAGAGGCAGGCAGCTTGCAAACCAAATGCTTTCTGATTCTGGTCCCCAAACCACACTATGAGCACATCTGTAACAGATTTAAAACTGCTGGCTCATATTTGCTCCTCCCTGTGGTCCCTTTTAAGCAAGGATATGAAAAATTAAACTCTTAGCAGACTCATGCAAAACTAAATGGTTCTCCTAAGAAATACATTCTTTTTCCCCTCTACAAAGCACTACCTATAATGTCTTATATTGCTGAAAAGAAGGGAGAAGGGGAAAAAAAGAAATGTGTTCTAATTTTCCTACAGCTTGTAACATTTCCCAAACTATACAGCATATTGCTTTCTCTTGAACCAAAGCCTCCCTGACAGTCCTTGGGTTAGAAACACAAACATTTTAATAGCTTTTCAATCATGTAATGGCAAAAGGTAAGTCTATGGCTACTCCACCCTGCTTCTAGAATATGTCTTATATTTATTATATCTTATAACTTTCAGCCCTAACCCTTTTCCAGAGAGGAAAAAAAGAGTGCTTAAATGATACATCAAAATCAGGTAAAAGTCTTGTGATCAGCCAGAAGATTTTTTCAAAGGGGAGAGAAGGCGGGTGGAGGAATCTTGCTTATTGTAATCATCTATCTAAACCTTGTATACGGAGAGAAAACTAGCATCTGCTATTGGAAGACATATGGAGCTTGAGACCCCTTTGCTAAGTTAGTTCCCTCTAAATCTGTTGAAGTCAGTCTTTGTGTTACTCCAACAATGTCTGGGTGATGCTAAAAAATCCTATTAATCTCTAGTGAGGAAGTGATCTCAGTTCCATCCAGTACATTTGGTTGGAAAAGGCTATTTTACAGTAATTACACCTGATTCCATAATAGACCATCACTTGAAGCAATTTTATTTTGCTCTCCTATATTTAATGAAGCGTATCACTTGCCAGCATCACAGAATTTTTTCACTAAAGACTGAAGATAAAGGCTTCTGCTTGCAACTAGTTCTGTGGAGAAAAAAATCCCCTGCATTTTTTCCAACCGATTCTCATGTCATTTGTATTTGCCGTGTTTTTTGAAAAGGGAACAAAAGTATGATGGATTTTCTCTTGGGTGGAGAAGGGTGTCCTTCCATTTATTTATTTAGTAATGAGGAATCGGGGATGTGTGTCAATATCCTGTCTTTCATTGTTCAATCAACTCTGCAAGGGATCTGTGGTCTCCCTCCATCTGAAGGAGAGACCTCTTGATAGCATCTCTGCCACTGGTGGTGGTGTTTTTCCAGATCAGAAAGCGAAGGACAACCCCAAAGCTTCCATACAATGGAAATTTATTTAACAAAAAATGTTATCACTGGTAGTAGCATCTTCCACTACCTTCCACAATAAAGTAGGCTCAAAAATACCACCAACAGAAATTGAGAAGACATTCTCAAACACCTTGAGAATCCGTTAAAAAACCATGAGCCTCTTTCACAAGGCAAAAACCACTTAAAGAAATTACAAAGCACAACTCAGTGTCATGTTACTATAAAATGTCTTATGTTTTCCTTGGCTGTTTGTTATCCCAACCCAACTCACTCTCCAAAGTTACTAACAATGGCAGCAAAGAAAGAAAAATGGAAAGGGGAAAAGGCAGACATTTCATTCTGACCAATCCACGTAGGAGCTCTCCATCAAGATCTTCCACAAAGGTAAATCAAGATATCACAAGGATTTTGCCCGTTCTTCATTTGAAACAACTAGTGTAGCATTATAGTATTATTTTCCAGAAGTTTCAGAACCTTCCTGGACCTGAAATATTGCAGATTTCCCAAGATCTCAGAACATACAGGTGCTTGCATGCAAAAGAGAGACACACTTATTGGGTTTGGTTCAAAGCAGTGAACCTAATTCTAGTGAGTATCACTATTATAAAACCTCATCACTGGGCTGCAAAGGAAGGCTATATTACAGTGTAAGAAAATGAATTTAACATATCCATTTCAGAACCGTTTCAGATAAGGAACTTATCATCTGCGGAGCTTTCAAGCATTTCATTAATTTTATCAGAACCTCTTTAGCTGTTCTCAAAATGCCAAGAATGTTTCTCCCTAGTGACCTTATCTCCCTTGCCAATCTGTGTAAGGAATTATCATATGAAGAGGAAGGAATGCAACTTTTCTTTCTCCATACCTGATGAACGAGCAAAAATCCAAACTGGATGCCCCAGAAAAGAAACAGGTCAAACTGGGTTAAGGGAAGTTTTCTCAAATGTGCAAATCATCTAGAGTACACCCAGATCTAATGGCATGGAAAATAATATTAAGCATTAGCAGGAAACTGAAGTTGTTCACTAGGGACTCTAACGCTGAGCAGAAACTAGGATGATCATAACTCATCTCCACCAAAAATAAATAAATAGATAAAAGAGGACAGATTCTATAGCGTTTGCACATGCTAATTAATACATGTAAATGCAATGTTAGCTACCTTATAGCTGCAGAAATCTCCAAGTCACCTATTCCATGGGAAAAATTTGCTACTTAAGCGATACGGCTATGCCGTAAGCAGAATATCATCCCAGCCAGAATGACCATCTGCAAGAACAACTCTGCTTACTTGTGAAAATTGTTGAACGTTTTATTAAGTTTTCATAGGTTTTCTTTATTATATTGGATTTCTGGTCAAGGGCCATAATGAGTTTTGATTGGTTTGATTTATACGCAAGTACAAATTTACAATTGCTAAACAGAAACACAATAAATGCTGCCATAGTAAGGAAATTGGTGCCCTCTGGGAATGCTAGTAATTCTTCATGGAAAACTTCAGGATCTTTATTTTCTCTTTGAGATCTTTACAGCAGCCTTGCTCTAGATCAGCGTTGTTCAAACTTGGCAACTTTAAGATCTGTGGATGTCAACTCCCAGAATTCCCCAGCCAGTCTTGCTGGCTAGGGAATTCTGGGAGTTGATGTCCACACATCTTAAAGTTGCTGAGGCTGAGAAACACTGGTCTAGACAACCCCTCAAAAAGAGGGAACCTTGAAAAAAGGAATTTATTTATTTATTTATTTACTTACTTACTTACACACACAATTTATTAGCCACCCTTTTTACTTTTCCAAGCAACTCTGGGTGGCGTACAACTATGTTCTTTCCTCATCCAAGTATTATGTTCCTTTATAAAGTAGGACGTACATCTGTAGAAGTAGAAACGAAAATGGGAAAAGGATCATTCTCATGTAATTTAGAAATTGCTTTGAAGCATTACTGAAGACAGCTGGTTCTCTTTCAAATACCCCATTCTCTACAGAAATAGTATTCCTACCACCGTTCTTCCAAAGCATATGGTTTCTGTTTCTTAATGAGTAGATCCAGGCTGGTAGATCCAGGTCTACCTCCAGGAAACATGATTTTTTTCCAGTCCAAGGGCTGTATTTAGTCTTTGCATGCATGTCTAAGGACACACTACTAAAGGTCATGGGGCTAAGACAAACATTGGTTTTAATTTCATTTAGGCATAATTAAAATTTAATGATTACACTCCAGTCATGTATTTAAGAGGTTCCTCCTTCTGTGACACCACCTAGCAGGCCTTGCCTGGACTTGGAATCTAAACAGAGTCAGGCCTAGTTAACTTTTGGATGGGAGACCATGTGGAATCCCAAAGTAATGGCTAGATTGGGAAATCAAAACATCTGAAACAATCAGATGGAGAACCATTTCCCTAACCTTTGCCAAGAAAACTGGAGTAGCAAGGAATTCAAGGCATCTGAAACCTAGGAGCTGCCTATCAGGAACTTGCTTATATAATTTGTGGACTAGTATCATATGAAACTGCCATATTTCTCCAGGAAAGTTCAGATTCTGGTCATTCCTCAGCTTTGATTTTTCTATAAAGGCAGTATAACATTTTGAATTTATTTTTTTTCTTATCCAGAAAAAGCTATCTTTTTAGCCTCAGCTACTTTAGCTACTTTTTCCTGCTTCATGAGAAAATCCCAGGAACTGGCATACATTTCACAATATAAATATGTGGACCATCCAAAGTATATGAAATATTCATTGTTATGGCTTGTCCAACTTGTCTGTATTGCAGCATGTACAGTGGAAGCCAGAAGTGGAAAAATGACAGCCACAGCATTCCAATTGAAGCCTCACCTTCAATTATGTGTTATCCGACTACAAAAGGGGTGGGGCTTCTATTGCAATGCTGCCATCTTGCCTTTTTTGACCTCTTTTCCTCCCGTGGATGCCCCTTTCGCTGTAGAACAAAGATTGGTGCGCGATGCTGAAATGTAGGCCGCGAAAGACACTTTGCGGTAAGAGACATATGGAACTATCCTGAATCATTTATCTTACAGCCAAAAGCTCTCAAGCAAGGCTGCGTATAGTTGTAAAGCTTAAGAATTGAAATTGAATATAAAATGCAGGAGCAAAGAATTAAGGATGCAATCAGTGAAGACTTAAATCGCCTCTCTTCGTCCTAGTATTGGTGCAATAAAATGTGGTAAACCTTCTCTGTAGATCCATCATAGTAAGACAAAAGAAAATACACCTTAGAGACCCACTTAGCATTCCTATGTGCTCTTACCTGAGCTCCTGAATTGCCCCATATCCCTTCTCCTGAGTTTAAAGAGCTTTAATGATTATATCTATTAAGCAAAAAAGAAAGCAAAAAGGAAGAGGAATACACAGAAAAGAAGGAAGAAGACAAAGAAATAATCTCTTATGCACTAAAGCACAGGAGACTTGCATGTCTATTCATGTCATATTATACCAGCCAGTTATTAACATTTAAGTCAACAGCAAAAAGGAACAAGAGGGAAATAAAATATATAAAGTAATATTTGCTGACCAAATAGTCCTCCAGATGGGACTCCTAGCAGTAAAATGCTTGTTCAGAGATGGTTAGTAGGAAGGCAGATATTTGCTGTCAAGACCTCAGGCATCAGAGGTGGAACGTTTAGCTGGGTGAGTCAAAGAAACAGTACCCAGAAGCTGGTTTTCACTTGTGCTCTATATAAAACTGAGAATGGTGCTAAAGAGGGGAGATCAAGCAGAAGGAAAGGGGTTGGTTATAATAATGGTTATGGTTACATGGGTGGTTAATACCTTCCCTTATTTTTCCTTTATTCCTCTCCTTTTTTTTTTTCTTCATGTACCTCCTTTCTGTATCTAAAGATTTGGCTCCATGGGGGATTTCTCATTAATCAAGTGCAAGTCTGCATATCTGCAATCATAGTGACTCCTTCCACAAATTTGGTGATGTTGTGTATTCTTGAGCTTTAGGCAGGATGAACCAAAGCACCACCTTCTCAGTTTTCCCTATGGCTGGGTTGAAGGCCCAAGCCCTTGATGAAATGCCCCAGCTGGATAAATTTGGAGAAGATGGGAGGTTCAGCCTAACTCATGGCAAGACAGTCTGTCTCATGGTGAACCCATGGAGCATGACATCTGCCAGGGAGGGGTCAATCTGCCACTCTTCCCAGCTTGCAACCACACAACATTCATTTCCATTGTTCTCCCATAAGTTTCCAAATTGCTGATCTATCATTAAGCATCTTCTGGAGCAGAATTAACATGCATCATTTTGTCTCCAAGTGAGTCAAATATATTTTCCTTTTGAATCTAACAGTGGCGTATTTTGACGGGCATGTGTACCTCATTTCTGATTTCCAGGCGGTGTGGAAATACTCGATCCAGTTTGGTATAACAATGTATCACCAACTCCTTTTCAAGAGGAAAATAAGCACCTTTTCAAAGCTTTCTAGGACTGTGATTCCTATGTACTGAAGCTCTATGTTCTGAATAGTGTGAAGATGATGCTCTGAGTATAAGCCCAATGAATGAACTGACCAATAGTCACTGCATTTGAAAGACACAGTAAGCCAGAATTAATCTGAATTTATTGGCAAACAAATAGTGGTGCAAGATTGTCCTGATCGATCTGTTGCCTGCTTCTCTGAAGCTCTGATACCTTTTCTACTTCTTCTGCACAAGAGTGTTGTTGTCTGAACCAGAGAAAGAAATCATGGTTGTCTGTAATTGGGTTCACGTATCACACTAAGCCACAGTCTGTTTAATTATAACTTATTGAATAACATGGCTTCACACATCATATCATACTGTAGACCAGAGGCAGGGGACTTTTTGAAGCTGTGGATTGCACTTTTTAAAAAATATTTTATTTCAGCTGCCATGCATTGAAGGTTGAAACAATGATGATCACAAAAGAAGACCCTTTCTTTATTTTTGATTAAAAAATATGTTGAGCCTAGTGGAATCTTAAGACACCTATTTTAATGCTTAACTGACACAGACAAGAAGAACAAAAATTGTGGGCCCAAAACAAATGGTTGGGCTGCCATGGACAATAATCTACGAATCCCACTGGCTGAATTCATAGACCATGCTATGCCCAAATCAAACAAATTTCGTGATGATGATTCATTTGTCTGTGGCTTAGTTTATTGAGAGAATTCAACCACTGTGGTTGGTTTAAGGCTTAGTTCAGCACGTAAAGCCAGCAGTGACATAATAAACAGATTGTGGATAGAACCATCTAGGCTTCCCAGGTATTATCACTTGCAAGGTTCTGCAGATATCATGGGACAAGGTCTAATGTGTGCTGGTTATATACTGATAAGTCAGATTTCAGAAGAATTCAGCCTTACCCCAGACTGACCTAACTGCTGAATTCAAAGCATTATTTAAATATTTCTCAGGGAGGATTGACAGGTTGATGGGAAACTGTTAAGTACAGAAAACAAAACCTTGGTCAGCAGTGTGAAAAGTTATATTGCAAATGAATTTTTAGACAGAAAGAGTAATCCCCTCAAAGATCACAAATGCAACAAGCTACTATATAATTTGCAAGCATCAAGATTCAACCCTGGGTTTGAAATTTTAATGGTAATTTGGGTGGAAAACTGCTCAGGTTCTCTGACAAAAATGTTAACCTTCTGAACTAAGAGATTTAGGAAGAAAGATGGTTTTGGAAAAGAACTGTCAAGCGTAGCCTTTTTTTATGTAGTACTCCCTGTTCTTGGAAGAAAAAATAGTTAGAAACAATCTGCTAGCTGTTTATGGCTTTTTCCTTGGTATGTCATTCATCTTATAATATACTTCTTAACTTGTTAATCAGCCACCTATCTATAAGAGTTCTCCAGAGACCCTGCCTTTGGGAAAGATGAATGTGGCCAGTTTTGAAATTATTCAAGGAAATGCTGTTCAGCGTAGCCTAGATGTGGAATGATGTATCAGGCAATAAAGCAAAAACAACAAAGGTTTTGAAAAGTATGCTGAAAAAAAGGAATCAGTACAGGTAGTCCTTGCTTAATGATGGTAATTGGGATTGGCAACTCTGTCACTAAGCAACACGGTCATAAAGCACTGCATCATGTGACCGCGCCAACTAAAGACGGCAGTTTGGCACTTCTGGTTGCTGTTGTTAAGCAAATCTTGCATGATTGTTAAGCACAATGTCATGTGATTGCCATTTGCGACCTCCTGCCAGCTTCCCCATTGACTTTGCTCGTGGGAAGCTGACAGTGAAGGTTGCAAACCATGACCATGGGATGCTGTGACAGTTGTAAATGCAGGCCAGTCTCCAAGCCCCCGAATTGCAATCATATGACTGCAGGGATGCTGTGACGGCCAGAACTTTGAAGACCAGTCATAAGTCCCACTCATTCAGCGCCATTGTAACTTCGAACAGTTGCTGAACAAGTGGTTGTTAAGCAAGGACTCCCTATAGACTGTTCAGAGAAGCAGGAAACATGAAGGAATAGAGAAGTGGGTTCTTCATAGTACCCCCCCTTCTGCATACACAGAGGATTTTCAGAGTTCCTTCCAATAAGCACCTTCATCCTGCTGTTTACAGATGCTATCATAAAAGGTGAAGGCTCCCTTGACTCACATTTGATGTTTGGTGTCTTCATGATGGACATGTCCATTCTTGGCAACAGTATAGAAGTGGTTTACCATTGTCTTCTTCATGCATCCCTTTTCAACTTCCCAGTCTATCTACAGCCCTGGGGTTTCTTGACAGTCTCCCAACCAAATATTAACTAGGCTGGCCCTGCTTAGCTTTTCTGATATCCTCTAAGGTCATAAGTGTCCATGGGAGGGGGAGTGAGAGAGGATAAGGAACCAAATGTGCATTGTGACATTACAGTGCAAACCCCATGTTTTATATATTTATGCCCAATCACTTTCATGTTTTTCATCATTGTGGTTAGTAGCAGATGCCCACTACCCACAACCAAGATCAGCCAGGTGCTGTTACCTCCTGTACTGTAATATATCTAGCAAATTTGTGTTGGGAAAGTCTGTACTGAGTTAACACATATACTTAGGGCCATGACTCAAACTTGAGATATCCACAGAAGAATCTTAAAACAATGTGCTGATATGTGTCCTGATTAATTAAGTCCAGTTATCATAGATAGAACAATCTCATCCAATTAGAAGACTTTTTAATGACAGACAAAAAACAGACAGTGTCAAATTATACAAGTTACTTCCTTGGGGAATAGCAGAAATTACAACAAATTAACTATTTATCTGGGAAAATTAGAAATCCAATAGAAAGTATGAAATTAAGAGTAACATGCAAATTAAATTGAGATACCCAAATTAGAACAGCTGTGCAGAATACCAGCTCATAAAGAGACTGTTGTAGAATTCAGGCTCCAGGCTTTATAAACTTGGCTGATAGCTTTGAATGGTGATTGATGTATCTGGTTTTTGACTATTTTTCTCTGCCTGGAACTATCCAGAATAGGGAAGAGGATTTGCTTAAGACTGGCTAGAGGCAAAAGGGGATCAAGGTAAAAAAGATTGAGAATTGGGATAAAACAGTGAAAAAAGTCTTAAAAGGGAAGTTGGAGAATCTACAGAGGATGTCTCCTTCTGCAAATTGGCAGTGATTGGCAGAAGGAGAAGCAGAGAGAAAAAGAGAAAAATGCAAGCATACATCTCATTAAGGGGATTTAAAGAGGATTGGAGTGAAAGAGTGGAGGTCTAATTTGTAGATAGAAGTTGTCACTGGAGTGAAGCTTCAGAAAATTACCTCTTCCGTGATCCCACTGAACCTAAAGAATATCTGGAGAGCAAAGACGGTCTTGATCTAGGGCTTAAAATGTACTACAAAGCTCTGAAATCCTGTTGTGTATTGGGATCTCTCCCTACTATAAAATGCCTCAGCACTGTTGCCCTTAAGAAACTTCCCCTTTGTTTCTTGCTCATGCTGAGGAGCACAAAGGCCTGGCCTTTGGAACAGGAGACCACTGTGGCTCTAAGTGGAGAAAAGCAGAGAAATTTTCACTAGTCTCCAGGTGTCTTGTCCTACTTGGTTTACCCATGTTTCCTGAAAACAGCAATTTGTAGTTTCATGCTCTTGGCTATAATGTCTTTAGTTTTGCTGCTGAAGAAAACAGAAGGTGGACCTGTGAGTTATTTCAATCTGTTTCTTAGGAAGGTCCTTGCATATTAGAAAAGCCCAACAGCCCAGATAGGTGAATGCTCAGCTAACAGCAACCAAGAGACAAAGCCTGGATCACATTTTGATTGGATTTAGCCCCAAAAAATCAGGAGGCTTCCAGGAAGGTACCTGACCGTTGCTTGATTGAGCCATTCACTGGGAAACCCATTTTTGACTAAATTAGCTTATGACCAGAGCAGGTGAAAATTTGATGGGCTAGGTGTCTTCCTAGAGGCATGGTTTTCACACTCAGATATTCAGCAAAAAAGATTCAATTAAGACTCAAGTGTCTTTTTTCCTTTTCAGAAAAAATTTTTTTTGTAAAGATTTATTTAGAAAACAAGGACTAGGGGACACTGAATAAAGCTGATTGGAAGGTAGTTTAGGGGAAAAAAAGAGTCCACTTCTTATCACAGCCATTGCGGTCTAGTGGTTGTAGCAATGATCTGGCATTGGGGGAGACACAGATTCTAGTCCTCCCTCCACCATGGAAGCTCATTGGATGGGTGGACCAATCATTTTCTCTCAGCCCAATTTACCTCACAGGGTGGTTGCTGTGTAGAATAATAAAAGGAGGAATGTTATGTATGCCATCTTGAGCTCCTGAACCAAAGGAGAGATACAAATCTATTTTTTATTTATATGTTAGATACAACCTGTGGAATTCATTACCCCAGGATGTAGCAATGGCCTCTGCCTTGAATGGCTTTAGAAGGGGACTGGATGTATTCATGGAAAACAGAACAATTAAAGATTCAGTGTGGTCTCCAGGTAACGGGCAGCATGCCTGCAAATATCAGTCACAACGGTGGGAGAAGAGCATGTCTCTATCTGCTGCTTGCAAGCACATCAGAGAGGTCTGGTTGACCACTGAGAGAAGTAAGACTAAGGTGGGCCTTGGCCTGATTCAGCAGCGATGTTCTTATATATGTATTTTTGACAAACTAGGGCTTAGACTACTCTGAGGGAGAAACCCTCAAATTAAAGCCCTATAACACAGTGGCTGTTGTCTCGCCACCATTATACATTTAACCTGGTTACTCAGCAAAGCCATTTTCTGGGCTTGTGCTATGAAACCATGAACAAATAAAATGGTCTGGATCACATAAGGAAATGTGTAAACACAACTGTAGTGCAAGAGTGACATGAAGGGCCATATCCTCTGTTATCTTTTCTGTTGGCTGAGCTTTTTGAAATATTTTTTAGAAATGGGCATGATATCCTTGGTGGGAGTCAGTGGATGATACATATGGGCTTTGGTATCCCATATCACTTTTCATATAAGAAGAAACTGGCAGCCCACTATTCATAAACAGCCAAAAACAGGAGGTTAGTGAAGCTCCTATTCAACCACAAGTGGACTAGATTCAGCTCTACTGGCCTTCCAATATGTAGATCTCTTTACAGAAATAATGAAAATGAATAAAATGACCATTTGCTTATAACAAATGGTATACAACAGCAATGAATGTTTAATAAGATTACAGGAGAAGTACCCTTTGCAGATGAATCGTAAAGGAGGACCAGAGACAAGGGAAAAGGTGACAGCTGTTAAACTGATATCATAAAACAGAGCAATATAAGGAATCTCTTGGGAAATCAAGTTACTGTACTCCTTAAATATAGTTCTATAGCACAGCGAGATGAACTCAACCAGTATGGCTAAAATAAATTCATTGCTCAAAACGAGCAGCAAACCTTTCAGAAGAATGAATATTCCTATGTAGAATTAAGGAATTAGAATGAGGAGATATTAATTGGACTGAAAGCCCCATGATCACAAGGAAGCATGTGTTATAGTTTTAAAACTGGATTGCTAAACAGTCAGTTTGCGGTAGTGAGAATTTATTGAATCCAATGTGGATTTGCCTTTTGGTGATTAGATCAGTCTCTTTCATTCCAGCGTGTAGAGATTATATATCCCCAAATTCTCAAGTATCATGTAATGATTTCATTTCAGGCAAATAACAAGATGGTTCTTTTCCCCATTACATACACAAAAGCTGATTACACCGGTAGTGGAACACTGTCTATGACATACGAGGTCAGAATGTAGCAGAACATTAGTAATTCCAACAAATTTGTTCTCACAACTCAACACCTGCTGCTCAGAGTGACTACCTTTCCCTTGCTGGTGATGGAAGAAGCCACCTTCCCATCGAAAATCCAGCTTTCTGCCTACATTACTGTCCTTTCAATGCCAGGAGAAACAGTTTAGAAGAAGCCAATGGCAGTCCGCTTCTGTACTATTGTCAGGAAAAACTGTATAGTTACATCTACATTGTCATCAAGAGAAGGGCTCAAGAGTATCTTTACTTTTCTTTTTTCTTTTTTAATGGCACCACTCTTCTCAAAATATCCATATTATCACGTTGAAATGGAATGTTTTCATGTAAGCCTCTGAAGGAAAAAAAACACTTGATCCGGTGAATGGAATCTTGTCATACCAAACGCCCGCACATGAGTCAGAGAGTTACTGATAAAGTCCTGTCTTCAAAACTGATAAACAAGCTCCAGAGAAATCCCTTGTTGGATACAAGGGATTTAATATTTGCCTTATTATATGGCTTTTTAGAATGCAGGCTGAGGATGGGCCCAGTCTAGGTGACACTGGGCACTACTGATTTAATTTGTCATGAGAGAAAACGTTTCAGTCGATTCAACAGCTTTTAAGACATTTGAGGTGGGCACAACTATCCTCCAAATATTGTTTATTGCTTTTAGGGCTATAGTTTAATTGGCAGATTAATCTACCAATTAAAATGTACAAATCCCTTATCAATCTGAAACCCAAATAATACACAACTTTACACACATGCACTTTCACGAAGTCTGCTGAACCAAAAGGAATTCACTAAAAAGAAATATTTTGGTTTACCCAAAGGAGGAATTTCTCCATTTTGTTTGTGATGTAATATGGTAAAACTGTCTTTCCTAACCTGGAGCCCCTGCAGATGTGATGGACTACACCTTCCATCTCCCTCAGCCAGTTGGTTTGAGATTATGGTAGTTGTCGTCCAATACAACTGGAAATCAACCAGATTGAAAGAAAAAGAAAAAATATATTAGAACACTCACTTTCATTCCAAAACTGCTTCTTCTAGGGGTGTCTGCATGGAAAAGGGGAAAAAAAAATCAAAATGGTGGCCATGATGATGTATCAAAACTCTGCCTGCAGTGCACATAAAAACCAGGCACACCGCCATGGCCACCATCTTGACATGTTGACCACACCAGGCAGACACCCCTGGCTGTTTCAGATCCCATCATGGTGTCCATAGGTGACTGCAGCTGGCCACAATACTCTAAAAATGATGACATCTTGAATTCTAACTTTAAACTAGAAGCGTAGTTTAAAAATCCATATTATTTTTTTCTTAAAAGTAATGCTGATATTATACAATTCCAAAAATGAAAACCCTCTCTAAAATAACAGTCATAGCAAGCAGCTTAAGAAAACAGGCAAGGAAACCAAATATATTCCTTTAAGAAAGAATTTTCTTATTTTTGCCATGTCCCGACCCGAGTTTCATTATACTCAATCCTGTTTTCATTTTCCTACATAGTACAACTGCCTCTCCTGGAAACGGAACAGGGGACGCTGATCCACTTGAACTAAAAGACTGTGGCATCAATAAATCAAAAGTAGCTGTTCATGGCAATAGATCACAACTCTCCCAGAGCTAGTACAGGGTTCACGCTTAATATAAGGCATGGTTGATCCCTGCCATGTGAAAGTTTATAATATGTTACAACTTTCAAAAAAGCTGTAGGTGTCCTTATACAGGTAGTCTTCGACTTGCGTCCATTCGTTTAGCAACCATTCAAAATTACAATGGCGCTGAAAAAAATGACATGACCAGTCCTTGTACTTATTACCATTGCAGTGTCTACCCAGTCAGGTGATCAAAATTCAGGTGCTTGGCAACTGGCGTGCATTTACAACGGTTGCAGCATCATGGGCTCATGTGATTGCCATTTGCAACCTTCCCAGCCAGCTTCCAACAAGTAAAATCAATGGGGAACCATGTGATTCACCTAACAACCACCGCAAAAAATGTTGTAAAATTGGGTGTGGTCACAAGAAGACTCATTTAATGACCACATCACTTAACAACTAACTATCCGGTCCCTGTTGTGGTCGTAAGTCAAGGACTACCTGTAGTAAATTTTAGTGGGTTGGATTAACTTCATCTTAAATTCGCCAGCTTGGTTGCATCTTGCTGGGGTAATGTAAGAAGAAACTCCTCTGAGCCAGCATGCAATGAATGCCTGGAGATTAAATGCTTTCTCCTCAGAGACCTGCTCATCATAGAAAACTAAACTTGGAACTTGACAATAATCACAAATTAAATGAATGCTTCAAAGACAACATTTATCGTGTCTGTTTCAAATTATGTTTCAGTTCTGTGTACTATAAACTGAGTTGCAAAGGGCCTTGGGAGTCATGAGCTTTATAGGAGAGCCGAAAATAGAACTGGGTTCTCTTGGTTGATCTCCTGCTTGATAGAGAGAGATCAGCACAGGCTTTTGACTTTCAGATGTTTAACACTGGCAAGATTGTCAAAAGATTGGTTGGTAATTAAGAAAAAATTGCTCTGATATTCCAAAACAAGATAGGCAAAGATAGCAGAGCGACACTTCTGGAATTCTTTCCATCCCCTTGACCTGCACAGACCTTAGGTAGCAGAGTAACATGTTGTATGTGTGTGGGTGTGTATGTAGGCATATGTATGGCCTGTGTTTGTATGTGAGACTAATCAGGGTGGAGGCATATATGTTGCCTCTGTGTATTTCTATCTTTTTGTTGTATGCATACACCACAAAGCACAGGGCTGGCTACTTGTACTCCACTCCAGGTCATGTGACTGAGAGGAAGTGGAGAGAGGAGCTCAGAATGGAGGAGTTGCCAGCATTCTGAGCGATTGCCCAACTGCCCTTCCCATAAAGATGCTTGGGGGAATTTGTTCTGGGATACTCTTCTCTGTATCTCCCCAATCAGAGGTGCTTGATTTTCAAACTCAGTCTTTCTTTTGCCAGATTCTCCCCCCCTGCCAAATTTGGTCCCATTAGGTTCTGGTTGGGTAGAGTTATCCAGCTCATGGACAGACAGAACCCGGAGCTCTTGCACATAATTAGTTCCCAATATTCTGTTGATTGAAAAGAATAAATCCATTCTGATTCCATCACGTCTGTGTGCCGTTCTTTCCATTTGCTGGATCTCATGGTTCTCAAACAAAAAATCAAAGCAGATACTATCAGCTTGATGCCTGCTGACTCCTGATCATCTAGTCTACTTCATACTGATTAAACTGAGTTGACCAAAAGACATATTAAAAAAAAGTGGGGATAAAAATCTAAGAATAATTACTATAATGCCCCCCAAAAATACATCTCTAAGAAATGAGTACCCAGCCCATCATTCTTACAGCTGATTGTTCTGTTAACAATTTCTCCTGAATCGTTTTTCTAGTGTGTTTGATAGGTAGATCATAAACTTCTTTTAGACTTAATTCCTGATAGCTACAAAGCAGAAATGCTTCTTTTTCACCTCTCTTTTCCAAACAGTGTAAAGTAGCAATCCATGGATTATGTTTGACTGAACTTCAGATCAATGCACCTTTTGCTTCCGAGATTTTTTTCTAAAAACTCCCTACCGATTAAAGCATTTCCCCCCTTCAGCACTATGATTGTGATTTACATCTGTTGTGTTAAATTTGCATGTTTTCCTTGGGCTCCATTTCTGTTGCCACAGTTACATTTTTGAAGGTATAGGAAAATACAACACCTTTTTGAGATTGAGCTTTTATCATCTTTGAAATTGCTGTGTTCTGGTTGAGTAACTGAATTGGAAAGCATTTAGAGAGGAATACATTCTTCTTGCCTTCTGCCCCAAATCAATGAATGGGCTATTTTATAAATTTTTACAGTCCTATTTTTATTGTAACATAAAAATGATTTTATCATAATAAATAATGACTTCCAAAATAGTTTGGAGACCATACTCTCATATAAACCTCATTAAAAACTAAGGATGATTTTAACAGGGGAAGGTGGCTGCAAAGACAGCATTAAGACCTGCTGATATAATTAGAAATGAATAAATTACAAACTAATAAAATCCTCCATAATGTTTTAACTTTGGCAGTGTTATCAATAATGTTGATCATTCATCTTTTAAAAATGACAACAGCAAAGGGTTTTGCCCATTTGGCTTAGTACACAACTAATACTTTGATCCATTTATGTATTGAAAGCAGTCTTCTTGGTATGCAAATCACTGAGCTGGCTAGATTCATAGGTAGCCCTGTGAAGTTCTCCCCTGTGATCTGAAGCAGAATGGAACCACTTGGTACCTTCTGTTAGGGCAGTAAAGAAGCAAGGCCTACCTGTCCCCATATGTTTTGGCCCACCCAGTGAGGTCAGGTGGAGCAGGCATGCTCCCTATCCCATTGATTAAGCAATGTCATCTTACAGGACCCAGGACATGCGTCTTCTTGGGGGTGGCCACTGCCCCAAAGATCTGTACTTATTCTGGCCTTATGGCTTCAATAAACAATTTGATTTGATTTGATTATTCTCCCAGGTCTTAGGGTAGGATGGCTGGTTGTGCCCCTTTGGTTTTTGGTTTTGGTACTTTTGGTTTTTTCCGGTTCTTCTTTTCTTTGATCGATGTTACCTTTTAAAATTTTACTTTCTTGTAAGCTGCCCAGAGTTCTCGTGGTATCGGGCAGCCTCAAAATTAGACTATTAAATTTAATTAAAGAGTTGCCATTAATTACTCCTAGAGATTTACACAAGTTTTTCTGTATTTATTCCTGCATATTTTTATTAAATATATTTTTTTGCATTGCTGCACTTTAATTAACACCAGATTAGTTTTTTATTCATTTGTTGGGTTTCCATTCATTTCATCAACTTGCATGCAATTCTGTGTTGTTGTTATGGTTTCTTCCTAGAATGACAGGATGCTGCGTTATTTGAATAATGTGGTGGGGAATAGAGGGCTAGAATGTTCTAAGCTTCCATATTCTGGAGAGACCCAACAGTGTTAGCCAAGGTCAACACTCCAGCTGCCAGCAAAGAAAAAAGTAAACCTTTCCAACCATAAATGATATCCTAAGTATCATTCCACAAAATTTTGGAATGTTTTTATGGCCACTCAGCATTTTTCTCTGAGATTTTTCCTAAGAGCGTGATATTTTTGTTATTGGGAACGTACTTGTATTATATATTATAAATGTCTTTTTTCTCTCTCTCTCTAGAAGGAGTGAAGTTAAACACTCCAAACATGATTTATTTAACCATGATTTATTAAATGAACTCCAGATGTTCACACAACATACTAAGCCAAGTCTAAATAGACCACCTGATGTCTTAGTACCATGTCTGAGCTAGTAGAACAGAGCAATCTTCAAAAACAAGGACAGTAAAAAAAAACATGCTACATGTTTATTTTATCCTTTCCACAATTTTAAAAATACCACTCTGAAATGTTACGGCTAAGAGTGAGTGAGAGAACACTTTTGGTAGACCAAGTCTCAAAGAGGTGATAAACAGAAGGCATGGATTGAAGCTGTGTAATTACAGCCCCGGTAGCTATTTGGAGAATAAATCTTGAAGCAAGTTCTTCATTGTAAAATATTAACCTCCTCTATCAAATATTAAAAGCAGAAGCAAGTGAATGAATAGTTGAACTGAATGCTTCCTATGCACAACACCCGTCTGTGGGAAAACTGACTTATTTTTCTTTGAACTTTTCCCCAGTTGCATTTAACCAGGGCACAAACATACCCTAGCAAAATCTTCCATCCCCATATCCCCATGATTTGCCTTCATCCTTCATCTCATCTCAAGCCAAAAAGTGAAATTTGCTTCCATTTTAACTCTACTAGTACTGCAGTAGTATTTTCCCTCTTATCCTGACATCTCTTAAGCTCTGTCACCTCTGACCTCAGAGGAAAGTCTGTGGCCTTCAGGGACTGGAAAGGCAGGCAATTAAAGTCAGACAAGGATTGGTCATGTGGACAGCAAATTTGGAGAAGGCTCCTGAGAATACCGTAGGCAACCAAGAAAACAAACGGGTGCATCATTGAACAAATCAACTCGGAGTTCTCACTCGAGGCACAAATGACCAGGCTCAAATTATTCTACTTCAGACACATTATGCAAAGACCCAGCTCTCTGGAGAAAGCTCTAATGCTGGGAAAGGTGGAAAGAAAGAGAAGAGGAAGACCAGCAGCAAGGTGGACAGACTCAATTACATTAATGATGAGTGCACTGTTGGGAGTCCTAAAATAACAAGTTAGGGATCAAACGTCATGGAGAAAATCTATCTATGTGGTCACTAGGAGTTGAAAACAACTTGATGGGATGAAATCAATCAATCAATCAATCAATCAATCAATACTTTTCTACAACTCAAGGATGGAAGGAGAATGCTATAATTCAGCAATGGGGGAAAAGCACCTAATGCTGTATATCAAAACTTTCTTGTGACATGTAAAAGATGAATTCCTTTATATTCAAAATCTCACAATACTATTCCTTACAAAAGAATTAAATTGGATAGCAATTTCTTCCAAATGAATGTTTGGGGGTATCTTGAAACCTGGTGGTCTTAGGAAGCCAGCAGCATGCATGGAGAACAGGGTGAATGGGTGTCAGGACAAGTAAGATGGTGGCCAGGGCAACTTGGTTAAAACTCTGCCCCTTTTATCAATGCAGCAACCACCATTATGCCTGTTTTGGAAAGGAATTTACTCTCCGTCCTCCAGATTTATTAGAGTAGACTTTTCAATACATCTAGTACCATGAAAGAGTAAAGTTGAAAATACTTTGAATTTTTTTCTCTCATGTTTGTTTTTTTCCAAGTGCATTACAGCTCACAAATTCATAATAGCATTTATATAAGATAAGATTAATGAGATAACATTCAAAGAATGTTATCTTATTAATCCTGTCTGCAAGAAATTTGCAGATTGTGCATAGGTATTCAATATCTGTATTGTGGTGGAGCATATTGGTGGGTTTATATATTCTATTCTTTTTTTTTTAAGACAGAAACTGGTAGGTTTTCTTCATCACAGACTAGCTAATAAATTCAATAACAATATTTAGCATTTGTGTAGCACTTTAGTCTGTGTTCAGAACATGCTCCATACAATATTATAATCTATACAAGAACCCATATTTTCCTGGTTTTGTTCCATTGGTTTTCTACTTTATTTATTCATTCATTCATTCAGTTTTGATATTTGTTTATTGCTTTACCACTCATACATGGGAAAGAATTCTTGGAAACTCAAAAGTTTGCAACTGTTCTGTAATCATTGATAAGTAAAATCACCCTCTCATCAAGTTCAAATCTTAGTCACCCACATAGGGGTTTTTTTTTCTTGGCAACAATACTAAAATGGTTTGTCATCATCTTCTCAACCTACAGACCTGAGCTGTCCTGGTGACCTCCCTCCAAGTTCTAACTAACTCTGATCATGCTCAGCTCTCAAGATCAACCAACTTCAACTAAGATGCTGCTATAGCTAGTGTCTGTAAACATTGTTGTCTTTATAAAAACATTGCATGGATTTGGGATTTTCTTCTCATGACCAACATTCCTCACTCTCTTCTTTACTGCCCCATTTGTCTGCATTCCAGTGTCTTCTTAGCTCACTTTCAGATGATGGTGCAGCTTCAACAATGGACTGAAGGAATGCCCATGTCCAGGGACTACACAGAGCCTTGATGGATGCTTATGACCATGCTAAACCTTGGCTTCCTCCTGCTACAGATTCAAAAGTTTTAATCAAAGAGGGAATTCTTATTTGCAAGGAGCATTCTTGCAAAGCCCATTCTCATATACTAAAATTGTCTAGTTCTATCAATCCAGGTGGTATTTATGTTGTGGTATAGGAGCAGTGCATGGAGGAAAAGGCTGGTCATCTGAAAGGAAAGTGCTTGAAAATGCATCCCCAGTGAACACAGAAGAGTTTATTTTGGAATAAATATATTTATAATTGTGCTACAAAGCTGCAATAATATGTATGTGATTATTCCTAGTGAGTTCTTTACACTGAAATCACTGGAACTAGCTTTTGGAAAACGCTCTGTAGTAACATGATATTAAAAAAATATCTCATTAAAATCTTTGGGATTATTAACTTTGAATCAGCTGATGGGTGGTTAACAAGCAGTTGTGATTTTGATCAGTATAGTTGGAAGTACAGTTCATAATCATTCTGACTTATGTGCTTAATAAAAATAAACATGAAGACTCCTGCAAGCCACATTTAATTCCTGGTAACTTCATGGACCCATCCATATAGTTCTCTTGGCAACAATATGGAAACAGGTTTTCATTGCCTCCTTTTGGAATGCTGGTTTGACTTTGAGTCTAGGCTGAAGCCCTGGGATTTTATGATAGTCTCCCATCCAAGCATGGGCACCAATAGGGGTGGAAGGTAATCAAGGTAGGGTCTGACCAACACAGAACAAAATTGAACTATTACTTTTATACTTTTCTTATTCCATCAACACAGCCTAAAACCACTTCTTTTTCTTTTGCAGCCGCATCATACTGCTACTCATCAGCTATAAAGAAAAGTTACCGATTTAGCAGTTTGGAGCAGATAGGAGCCTACAGGATAGGATACTTTTGCCAGAAAGTAGCATTGCATTGTTGTGATGCAAACTCCATCTCTTTGATATGTGCAAAATGGGTGGTGCTTGTGTGATGTTGTTTTCATCATTTGTCTTCCCTGATTCCTACTGCAGAAGCTTCTAGTTTGGGGTCTTGGAGTTTTCCACAGCAGGAGCATATTTTATAAAAAGTGGCAGTCCTAGGATATTGGTGAGAATTGCAGGATATGGAAATGCCATATAGCAACAGCAGCAGTAGGAGCCGTGGAATCATATTTTGGATATCTCTGACTTCATTTTCATGCTCAGCACACTGTAAATTGAGACATACACAGTTTAGGGGATTTCTTTAGGTGGCATTTCAGGCTATAGGGCAGGACCAAGAACATATTAGGTGTTCTGCTGTCCAGTTAGTCTTCCCAATGGTGAAAGATGTTAGGAGTTCTGCAACTTCTGGAAGCCCACAGGTTCTCCACTTTGCAACTGGGAAGAGAGGCATATTTTCTTCATTTTATAATCATGCTTTATTTCAGATGATTTCCATGGCATTGGCCATGACTTATTTTTAAACAAATTCTTAGCTTTCTTCAATAATCACGACATGGTGTCAGCTGAAATAGTCTGAACTGGCCCTACGTTAAAAATAGCAAGTTGCTGCCATCATAACATCTGTTAACAATAGCTGATGAAGCAAGTCCTTGAAACATAAGCCTTTGTGGGAAAGCACTCAATAAAAAAATGCAATGGAAAAATCAAAGACGTATTATATCCAGCATGATGTGTCAGAAATCATATTGTAACAGGAAATCTTCAGTCTGGTATTGGCCCTCTAGAATCCAGTACAACCCCACTGGATAGAGGTGGGTTCTGAGATCTTTCCCAATGCTCAGTTGGAGAAAGTGAAAAGAATGTGCTGGATTTACTGCTTGGGCACTTTGCGTGGCTTGACTCCTTCTCCTGGATCCAGCCAATCACCTTCTCCTCCATTGGGGAAAGAATCTTTCTTGGGTCTTCTGCCCAGTCCTTCATCCTGGGACCAGGGCTTCACCAATAAGAGCCGTCTCCCTTCTTCCTGTCTTGGATCTTGCATGAATGGACTGTCTGTAGCTGGCCAAGTTCCTCCTTCCCATCTTGGACCTAGGGTGAAGATGTTGGCTATTTCAGACTTCCCTTCCCTTCCTCCAGGGAAGACATCAGTGGATTCTTCTTCTCCCTCTAACCAGGAACTGCTCCACACACTCATGTAACTTCACTCTCCAACTTTTCTCTCCAGCCACTCCATTTTGCACAGTTTTTTTCTCTCCCTCTCCAATTTTCAATCAGACCAGCAGCATGTCCCCCAGCAACTGAGGAGATGGGTGCCCCCCTTAGGGCTCTAGTCCCCAACAACTATATACCAGGCTGGATCAATGGGACTGCTGTCTGCACACCTCCCCAAAACAGCCCTGGCTAGCAGCCTGGTCAGCTCATCAGCCCACATGACAGCACAATTGCACTTCAAGGCCAAATGGAGCTTTTTCTCTTCTTTTCTCTATTTGATGACTCATGCCAGCACAAAATCAATCATGCTAGACCATTAAAAATCATATTCCACAACATTGGGATGCAAGTATGTGCTCAGAACCTGGAAAGTTGAGACCAGTATGCTAGAAAGACAGCTTTCAATCGGGCAAAATAAACATGGCATGAATTTCTAGAGCTTGTTGGCCTATCAAGATATCAAATTAGAAAAACACCAAACTGTTGTCATCAATTCAGTTTGAGAGGGCTTTAAAAGTTCAGCAATTATATTATTATTATTCTGGTTGGTCACACAGTCAGCCAGATGTTTAGACTGGATTTGGCATTTTTATCCACCTATTGAGTCCTTCCCAAGGATCTGGGATAGGCACATGTTGTTGTCTGATGGTGTTAAAGGTATCATCACAGGATGTGAACTGCTCCAAGCAAAGCTGCCTTTTGCAATTGACTGATGGTGATTTTGTCAATGCTGATGGTCTTCAAGTGGTGCTCCAGATGTTTTGGGATTGCATCCAAGGCACCTATTACTATTGGTACTATCTTTACTTTCTTTCGCCACAGTCATTCTACTTCTATTTGCAGGTCTTTATATTTTGTGATTTTCTCCAGTTCTTTCTCTTCTCTTCTGCTATCTCCAGGTATTGCAATGTCCACTGTCCAGACTTTTTTGTCTTTCTTATCATCAATTGTTAAGTCTGGGGTGTTGTGTGGCAGGTGCTTGTCTGTTTGAATTCTAAAGTCCCAGAGCACTTTAGCTTCTTCATTTTCTATTACTTTGTCTGTTTTGTGGTCTCACCAGTTCTTGCTTGCAGGCAAATGGTATTTCTTGCAGAGATTCCAATGCACCATTGTTGCTACTTTGTCATGCTGTTGTTTGTAGTCAGTCTGTGTGATCTTCTTGCAGCAGCTAACTAGTTGGTCCACAGCTTCTTTGCAGAGGTGGCATTTGCTGTCTGTTGCTGTCTTCTCAATTCTAGCTACATATGCGTTTGTTCTTCAGACTTGGTCTTGTGCAGCCAGAATTAGCCCCTCTGTCTCTTTCTTCACCTTTTCTGCTCTTAGCAATTGCCAGGTCTTGTTATCTGCTTTGCCTGATAGTTTTTTTTCTGTGCTGGCCATGTAATACTTTGCCTTGCCACGTCTCTTTTCTATTCTTTGTTTGGTCTTTCTTATAGGGTTGGGGTTATTTCTAGGCACTTGATTATCCAGTCATGTGGCAGGGAGTCAAATGCTTTCTTGTGATCAATCCAAGCTACATTCAAGTTGGTCTTCCTTCTCTTATGGTTTTCCAAAATCATCTTGTCTATTAGGAGCTGATCTTTTGTCCCTCTGCTGTTTGGACAGTTTCCTTCCTGCTCAGATGGAAAAAACATGTATTATTATTATTATTATTATTATTATTATTATTATTATTATTTGATATAATCACACCAATAGGCATGGTCAGTAATGGTTGTCTCTGGAAATCCTTACTGTTTGGGCAATTAAAAGCATAAAGCTACTTTAAATGGGGAATAAGAGCTGTTGGTTGCCAAGCATTAGTGCTAGGGTCTCATTTCCTTGATGGATGCACAAACAATAAAAAAGGGCAAAAATATACATTTCAGAGCTTCACACATTAGAAATGCTGCTCCACAAATGGTAGCTTCCATGCTAAACTCACTAAGCACCTTTTGAGCTTTGATGTGATATGTTATTGAAGTTCTTTCTGCTTCGGTAGATTCAGTGCTGATAAGCCTAGTTTTCCAGGATATATTATTTTTCCTCCACTGCATTTGAAGGAGAACTCAAGAATCTTTCATAATAAGAACAACCAAAGTGAGATGCTTATTTTTAATCCTATCTGTACCATTTAGCTAATAGCATTAATTAGCTTGACTTGGATTCTGCAGTTTGTCATAAACGTGAGAAGCCAAGAAAATGACAGTGCTTGAAAAAACCATGGTAGTTGCTTTATTTATGAGCCTAACCTTCTCCGCCAAACAATGGGCAGAGGGAATCTATATATAGACTTAACAAACCATTGTTTCTAGCTTGGAAGCTGCTTGCTTCACTGCTGTTTGCTGAACTCCTCTGTAATCTTGTAATCACAATGTTAAAGTGGAAGGATCAATGATCGAATATGACAACCAGCATAGATTTCACAAGAGACCGAGTTTTGCTGCAAAAAACTAACACATCCCTAAAAATCTGGGGTTTTCTGCTTGAAGTCATCTGTCCTTCCTTCCCTTTTTGGACCTTGGCCAGGGCAACACAAATCAAAATATTGAGGTAGTTGACTATTCTGTCTAAATCTTTGCCTAAGCTGAGCTGAATTTTGGACAAATCATTTTGAGTAACTCGGATATTGAAGGAGCGTGTCATGCATATCATTCTCTGAGCATCAGCAATCGCCGTAGAATGAGAATGAGAACCTCTTTTCTTAGTTGCAGTAGATACGCACACAGTCTTTGGATCAAATTCACAACACCTCCATCTCTTTCTTCTGCCCTGTGCTGCAAACAGACTTCTTTGTTTTTCAGTATCTTGAGTATTCTCTTACTCAAATGTTTTCTGTATTTTATTTTGAGTTATTTAATTTAAGTCTTTATTGGTTTCATTATGACAATTGAATAATACATCTGTATTTCTTCCTATATGCATCTTTCAATGTATATCTATCTCTCTTGAACCACAGAAGAATATTTCTTACTTCATATTAATCTGCTAGGTGCTATTTTATGTCAATATTATATTTGTAACATTTAAACCTTCCAATGCTCAATAGATGAAAATATGGATATTGTTATGGGGACAGGAAACAGTCTTACCACTCACAATTCTGCCTTAATGATTACATAAAGGTTTTTATTTGCTTGGTTGCTTTGTGTTACATTACTGAGAGGGAGTTATCTAGCCTGGGTTCTGAAGCAGCTGCTTAGCTCCTCCTTCTCAAAAGCTCCTCCTTCTTTCCTGAAGGAGTTCCTGTGGAACTTTTCCTATTAATCTTAAAATTGAAATTTTTATTTCTACATATTTTTTTCACTATTCTCAGCCTTGTGGCTCAGTGTAAAACATATGTGTTTTCAATAGTTTTGACAAACATTGAGTAATTAACTATAAACTCATTCTCCTTTTCTCCCCACCACCCATGGACAGAGTTGAGCAGAAAAATATTGTGACATGAAGAACAAGATCTTCTGCAAAGTTTCTATCACCACAGGCTGCCATCAAAATACCATGGAGATTAGAATAAATTACTCTTAATGACAGGCTTCCTTTCAGAGAGTTAAGCACCTTAATTGCTGAACAAGATGGAGTGTTTGAGAAAAGAATGACATAATTAAAATTAAATTCCACCTTCATTATACATTTCGAAATGTTGGCTGTATCTCAGGTAACTTCTCCATAAATGCTGACTCTCTATCTCTGTATCAGTGGTGGACTAGATAAGGGCATTAAACTGAGCATGAATCCGTACAAATGACACATGACGTTTGCTAATAAAAAATAAAAGTGAATCCTCAATTTTTGTTCTTTAATTTCTGATTGCCTCTTAAATCGGAGAGTATGTCATCCATGGCAACATCATTGCACAATATTTGTAAAATGGCACAAATACAATAAGTATTTTCTCCATTGCACCTGAAGTCTATTGACTAAATTCTAATCCAGACTGCTTGATGAGATAGTCCAGGAGTCCAATCCAGCAAGGCATTGCTTATATTCTTATGTGTTCCTAGGTTCAGGACTTTGTTTGGCTCAGGCTCGGTCAGCTGACTCAACCTACACCTGTGTCTCCTCAGGTGTCCTCTCTTCAGTTCAATCTGGTCAGCTCTTCAGATTCTGACCCAGAATGATCCGTAACAGTCGATTCTAAGTCCATGCAATGTCCTTGTCAACAGCCTGGAAGTACTGTTTTTGCTTTAGATTCCAGTCTGTTGTGGTGGACACCCATCCAAGTACTAAATTAGGTCAAAATTAGCAAAAATTGGTTTGATGCTGTCCCTATTCTTAAGGTTAAGATGTCCACAAATCAAGATTAATCCCTGGAGACCACAAGGTGATATCCATGTAGTTTTCTCCAACATAAGGACAAAGCCTAACAGATTTTACCTACACTGAGGCTGCCCTTAGATGATATCAGAATAAGGAGGAAATGCTTCACAACTACTTCTAAGGATGACATAAGGCTGTCTTACTCATGGACTGGGAATGAAAAGAAGTCAGAAAAAGGGACAGGGCAGAAAAGAAATGGTGCCAAGCCATGTTTGAGTTATGGTTAGGTGCAAGTGTGGAAAATCCCATACTGTCTTTTAGAGTCACCCAACCATTACCGTGTCACAATAATGGCAATGAGGCAGACTTTATATCATTTCAAGAATCAATGGCTGATGCAAGATGCTAGAATTTACTAGTGGGGAAACAGCCTGTGTAAAATTAACTTAGTTCTTCACTCTTGTAGGAGAAATCTCTCTCCCCAAGAGTTTGTTTAGACCAGAGACTAGCACCCAATTCTGTTGAAGAACAGATTGTTTATTACGGTACTGGAGGCAGCAGAAGAAAAACCCAAAGAGAGGAGTAAAGATAGTGAAGTAGCAGAATGGCTCACTGTGTTAGACCAAGACCATGTTCTTTGAATAAAAGGTACTGAAGTTGTGTAACTTTCTCGAGGTGTTATCTTCTAGTTTCTTGTTTTCCAGTGCTATTCCCATTCCTAATCAACATTCTTGTGTCTTAATGTTTCTATGGCTGAGTAGACACTTATTTTCTCTGGGTAAGCAAGATTGGCAGAAGGTAATTTACTTGCCTTAACTAGTGCCATTTTCATTCTTCTTTCCTCCGCTTATACAGAGATACACTAAGAAAAAGTTATCTGGGACAAAGTTATTAATAAACTTTAGTTATCTTACAGAACAGCATATAGCTTTTATGAATATTACCCCAGGCTATGCTGTTTCCCTTTGTTGACAAATGTTATTACTTTCCTTGCTCACTGTCTCCCATTCATTTTTAACTTCAGGGTCATGACTGGAAATTCTGAATTCGTGCTTCCAACATTTTTGAGGACCCAGAGTTGGAGAACTCTGCACACATACCCTGTTGCACCCTGCTGATAAACTGCATTCTGTGGAGATATATCTATATCTATATCTATATCTATATCTATATCTATATCTATATCTATATCTATATCTATATCTATATCTATATCTATCTGTGTGTGTGTGTGCACGCGTGCATGTATATATGTGTGTGAGTGAATTAGTGCTGCCCTGATTTTTAACTTACAGAATTCTCTAGTTCATTCTGATATCATTTTATTTGTATATCATTGTGACTGCACTGTATTTATTTGTATGTGTTTTTTCATGTACATTTTTAGCTCACTTTAATTCTGAAAGGCAGGAAGGAAATCTTCCAAACCCAAATTTGTTAAGGACTGATCAATGCTGCTCCCCTCAGCAATTTTCTAGCATCAATTAAGCCTCTATTAATTTAGAAGTCTGTTCCATTCAGCTTTTACATCAATCTCAATTTTTATAAAAATACATAGAAATAAAAATCACATTAGTTTTAAGCACATTTTTGTAGAGGAAACACATGTTTTGCCTGAATTTAATCACTGTAATATTTTCATATGCATTTTGATCTGAAATGGATATTTTATAAGCATTTTGATGACTCCTCCTTCCCTTCCCCTTCCCCCTCCCCTTCCCCTTCCCCTTCCCCTTCCCCTCCTCCTCCTCCTCCTCCTCCTCTTGCCTAGATCCTATGAGGTATTTGAGAATCATGCTTTGAACTGTGTATTACTCCACCATATATGAGCTGAGTTGGCTAGCTTAGTAAACAAAATACATATATGTCATACAGAAATTTATTTCTTATCATCCTTCAGTACTCTTATTATCCCTAAGCTGTGTGTCTATGTATGTTTTACTTAGGTTCTACTTGAGCTCCAGAGAACAGAACCTGGTTAAAGGGTTTAAATAACATTATTTCTACTTGTCATCAAAATAAAACACAACAACCCTGAAGTATAAGGCATGCTGATTTAAAATTACAAGTCCTGGGGACTTTTTGAATGTGAGATACTCAGTTTATGATTTTGTTCCAATTTAATGACTCAGTTCTAATCCTACAGGAATGATGAGACAGTTTTAACATGATTTCTTAGTGCCTGAACTACAGGAAAAATAAGGATCTTTTGTGGTTACAATGAACTGTTAATCAAACTCTTCTAGTTTCCTCTTGAAAAGACTTAAATTCCTTCATTGCTTTTCTGAAAATTCATTGTGTATTAAAATAGTGTGTTATGCTTACATTTATTTAAATGTGGCATTTTGACTTCATAACTAATCTTCTCCTGAATAATAGTTACTTGATTTTTTGTTTCTTTGGATAAATGGCATCACAGATCACAGGAAGTCCATGGTGTGTGTGTGTGTATCAAAAAAGTCAAGATGGCAGTCATGGCCAATGCATATAAAAAAGAGATGGGGTTTGGATTGCATGGCTGTGACTGTCATGTTGAATTTTTTGAACCCAAAACAGCACCATTCTGCTCCTAGTGCAAGTCAGTTTTTGTGTATGCTTTTTCCACAAATTGCACAAGAATGGCCACCACATTTATGGATGTGCAAACATGGCACCCACTGCAATTTACATTCCTTGTATACAGTCAAATTCATGCAAGTTGCATCTGCTTATCTGGGGACTGCCTGTAAAAGTAATGATGCCCTCAAATTGAGTTCAATCTCTGACAAGAACCTCCATGTCATTTTCTTTGCAATATTACAGAAGCAGTGAAACTGGCTGTCTTCCAAGAATTTGTGTGTCTTCACAGTGATCCAGCCTATGTAAGAAGAAGCAAAACATTTATTGACTTGTGAAGGTAAATGCCTGCAATTGAACTGATATTTATGGACTTGGAGCGGGATAGAGTGCATGATCAAGCAAAGATAGAGGCTCTTCTGAGCATGAAGGTGTGAATTTTAAAAAATGTGGTGTCCTTGTTCCTTTGATACAAAGTGTGAAACACTGGGATTCTTTTGCAGTGACATGTATAAGCTATACATGACTGGTCCTCCAATACTGCTATCAGTTATGGAGAAGGTGATGTTATTGGAGATATTATTGAAAAAAATGTAAAATTGGCCAGAAAGAGGAGACAAACATAGCTATTTTCTTCTAAGTTACAACAAAGACATAAAAACTCATCCAATAAAAAATAATATCCATAAGGTTAATGCTAACTTAACAGCAATGTGGCTTGGGAACTGTCTGGCTGAGTAAATACGTCTTTGCTTGCCAGAAGCCTCTGGAGATAGATGTCACCTTGCCTCTCTTGGCATGGAGTTCAAGCAATGCTTAAAATGCTCTTTTGCAGATCCAGTGACCTTCAGGAAGTGGCTTCTCCTGAGAGTACTAAAATCCAGATATGCTTGTATGGGAGAATATGTTCTTTCAATTGATCTGAACTATGGATTTACTCCACTGTCCAGTAGAAGTGTTCTCCATTCCTTCTTGAGTTGACAGAAAATTATACCATCATGAAAATTGTTGTCCCCATTGCTGATCTCTCATGCCTCCATTTGCCTCTGTTCCCATTTGCCTGTCTCCCCTCCATGACAATGGGTGACAAACCCTAACACATTGAGGCTGACCTTGTATGGTGTTCACAGAAGGAGGGGACAGCCAGTGATGACTTGAATATGTCTTACTCCTATGCTGGGGATGAGATGACAACAATTTCATTGGGGCAGAAAGAGAAGAGGTTGCAAGGATGTGTTTGTGTTATTCTTAGGTGCAAGACGGGAGAGGCTGGTTGTGTTGCATGCGTTCGGGAAGGCCTTATTTTTTGTGGGTCTAAGAGTTTTGTTGTCCCACAGGGTCTCCTGAGGAGCAGACTGTCAGGGTTTGCCCATGCCATCTCTCTCTTTTTGTACAGCTTCCCTAGTATGGTTAGGTATGTATTCTTGCTTTGATCCCTGTGGTAAAAGCAAGAGAGATGAATCAGCAATCTGTCAACACCTGCCGTTTTCCACCAGTGGTCTGGGCTGGATAAGACATCAATAACCCTTCAAAGGATAAGACATCTATAACCCTGGGCTGTCTTTGAAGGACAGTGGTGAGAGCCAGGTGGAGTACTGATTAAAGTGATGGACTGGACTGGGGACGTCCATGTTCAAGCTTGCCTTTAATCATGGTGCTTACTGGGGTGTTGATGGGAAAATAAATAAGGAAATACTTCCATTCCCTTCCTTAAGCTCCAAAGGAAAAGTAGGATAATAAGACAATAGATCAGTACATAAATAAAATACCCGAAAGGAATGGGGGAAATGTGTATCCAGTAAGTTCCAGATAGCACAGTCAATGAAGCGTGAGCAAGGGCAAAAACAGATGCCTGGGGGCCCGCATGACACCTTAATTTTGCCTGCTTTCGTTCTGTGTGTGTGTGTGGGTGGGTGTGTAAAGGTGTGTGAACTCAGCCATTGTGATTTGTGACTTACTATAAGTGGGTACACTGAAGTCAGCTCATTGTGATCACACAAGAAGGCATACTTAAGCTTGCACAGACCAGTGCAATGAGTGAAGCCAAATCCTTTATCCCTTCGGTTGTGAAATTGTTCTTCTGGCATTCCTTTCAGAATAGAAGATGAGATGATTTTTTTGTTGTTTTTACTCTTGATTGATGCTTTATTAGCCTTGTTTTATTAGTGCTATTCTTTACATGGATCTTAACTTGTATTATAAGTCATCTTGAAATGATATAATAAAGAATGTTAACCAATATTTATATTGGATGAAAGGATGAAATATATTGTCTCTTCAATATTCCTTTTAAAATGGCAGGGCCTATTCATTTAACATGAAGAATAGTTAAGTGTGATTGCTAAATGGGCAATTGGGGAAGATAAAAGCAAGAAATCAGATTCCAGAATTGAAACCAAAGTCTGGAACATGTTGAAATTGAACAAATATTGAACATTCAGGTCCTGACCATATAAAGGGTGTTGAGTCACCTCAAGGCAGGCAAAAGAAAATATGTTTTAACCTCAATTCATTAGTGATTCATGGAAACACAGCCAAAAATGAGGTGAAGTTTCCTCATTAGGCCATTTCAAGAAAGGATTCGTGGATCATAGGTTTCTTGGTGGAGAACATGATCCATCGTCAGAGCCCAGAAGAACTCCCTGTGCATACAGTCAGCAAGGGAGGAGGAGTGACATCACACACAATGACACCATCACACACATGATATTTCTGAGGCTTTTAATGGATGGCTATGCTTCATAGTGTTACCAGATGTGCTCAGCGGCGTAGCTGAAACTTGAGATTAGCTCTTATAATATCTTCACTAAGAAATCTTTAAACCATGGCCCGATGTGTGTCTTAGTTAATTAAGTCCAGTTACTACGCATACCACTATCTTTCCCATTAAAGGAGCTTTTTCTGACATGCAAGACAGAATTAAACAGTCACGTTGTGCCAATATTTGCGTGACGGAAGGGCCTTGCCCTCATGTCATAATTTCCCTGCAGCAGCTGAGCCAGTTTATCATTGTCTGGGGCACATAAGAACTGCTTGTGAAGATAAGATAAGAGTTCTGGTATCTCTGCAAAGGTTGCTGGAGTTGGAGGGCAGAACACTGGGGTTCTTGGGCCTTCATGTTGTCTTGGTTGGAGATGTGACATTGCTCAACAAAAAGATGGACAAATGGCCAGTTATGGGGAGTTAGGGAACCAACAAGCATGGAGAAGAAAGACTGGATCACATTTTGCTTGGGCTTAGCCCAACAAACTAGATGAGGAATCCTGGTAGGACAGTATTGCTGTAAGGAAAATGGAGAAAGAACACGTATTATTGAAAAATGACTTGGCCCATTAGCTGGGAAGCCCACTCTGGAGGCATTAGCAGTAGAGAAAGGGTTTAATGCAAGGTATTAAACACTTGGCTTGGCTATCAAGCCTGGGGCCCTGATAGTGTGGGTGAGCCCGTTGTCCGATTATATTGATTGTGTGGTATTCGATTATTCTTGGTTGCTATTCTATTTATGTTTTTAATCACTGGTTCTGTTTTACTTGGTTCTTGTTTGTTTGAACTGTTAGTCACCCAGAGTCATGTATATGAGATGGGTGGCCATATCAATTTAGTAAATAAATTTAAAAAAAAATATTGATAAGGCCAGTCAGCCAGGTATCTCCCTGGAAGGTATGTTTGTCATATCTAGGTATTCAGCAAAGCATACTGATTTAATTAAGGTTCTGGCTCCTTCTTTCATTCTCCAGAAGCACGTTTCACATTTCTTTAGAATTATGAGGTCAGGGTCTTTTAAACAATGCCCACCTCCAGATTCCTAAGGCTAAGTCAGTGACCTTTTGGCAGTGTCCCTTCATCACATCAAAAGAGAAAGTGCATTTAAAGCCAAGCTACATATTTAGTTCTCTTACTTTGTCTACATGCCCAAAAAAATTTGCCAGGACACTATGGGAAGAGGGGAAATTCTCTTTGTTAGTTTACTCCTGGTGGGGTGCAGATGGTCCTTGTTCTTCACCATGCTAATGAGAAGAAGTTGTGGATTTATTTATTTCAACCAATGATCAGGTTGAAATCTGAGAAATGAGATTCCATGAATGGAAGAGGACAGAATGGGAAGTAAGCCCAATTAAAAAACAAAACAAAACAAAAACCAACCAGGTATGACAGCATTATAGTATATCTTTTACTATAGAAAATAGAAAATGCTTACTCTTTGCTGGCATCTATTGGTCATGGGGATGTTTGCAGCCTGGCCAGGTAGTCCTAATTTCCTGTCTAGCCATTCCATGCAGTTCTTCCTTACGCTTTCTGCTTCTCTGACTTCAGGTTTGAATTATCCCTCAACTTCTACTCCAACTCCTGTCATCTTAGAAACAGTTGGTGGGAAAACAATTCCTTTGGTTCAGCCCAGGGCCATTGGTTACCCTGTTCCATTATGTCTTTCCTCACCTGTGTCAGTTCCTGAGAAGCCAAGAAATTAATGAAGATTCTGATTTGTATAACACTCTCCAAGTACGGGCGCTTATTTTAGCGAGCCAGATAAGGAAAAGACTCCTTGCCCTAAGGAGCTTTCAGTCTAAATTAGGACTAGGTGAAATGATAGAAGCACGTAGTAAGGAGAAGAGATGGAGGCAGATACCAGGATTCACAACAAGACAAAAGTGAGTGTAAACAAACGTACTTCTGTGCCTGTTGACTTTGTTTGAATTAATTCCTTGGTGGAGCACTTTTGATGAAATCTTTCTATCTATCTATCTATCTATCTATCTATCTATCTATCTATCTATCTAAATCTTACCAGGCACTTATTTTACATTTAAGAATCAATACAAGTGGGACTGATTTGAGGAAAAGAATAACACGAATGAGGACTGGGAAGAAGGAAGGAGGAGGGGAGATGTTGATTGAACCAGAACCAGTGGTTTGAGAAGTCCCTGCAAAGCATCCCCCACCTCTCTCTGTCAGCAAAGTCTCTTAGGTAATTCTTTGGCAGAAGCTGCAAAGTGATGGCAAATTCAAATTGTGGGCTTTGCACGTCCATAATTCTCTCAAATACCTGTCTTTCAAGCCTGTCTCCAGGCAGGAAGTGTAAAGAAAAACAGCACCTCACAGGCCTCTTACTCTGTTGAAAGGTTGAGCTCAGTAGCCCCTGGTTAAATCTAGGATCTTGCTTTCATTTGCATGCCCTCAAGAGATAAAACGTGCCTGATCTTTCTCATACTCTCTCCCTCATATACACACCGACCTACATTCGCTCACATTTAAAAATAGAGAGATTCTCTCCGTGGCTCGTTTGTCTGGAAGAGCCTTCAAGGGGGTTGGCAGCTGTTTCTGTTGTACTAATGTTGTTTAAATGATCTTTCCCCCCTGATTCTTTCTGCATACCTTATACTCCATTCTCGTATAGTTATCTACCTGGTAGTCATCCACTTATTCTCTTCTAGTTATTCCACCAGCAGGTAACAGCACCTAGATGACTTTGACTGGTCTTGGAACCTAAGTAGCTTGGCTCCAGTCAGTACTTGGATGGGTGACCAGCTAGCTAGACTAGAAAGCTGAAAAAATGGTTTGAAAAGGCAGCCACGTCTGTAACCCTGCCAAGAAAACGGCATGGGTGCAGTCACCAGCAGTTAAACTCATCTGTTTTGGTTGAACAGCTGGGCATCGATACATTCAAATATGGAAACCAGTGCATGCAAAGGTGCACTTTTTGAGCTAAAAATGCCCAACAGTTTCTGGTAAGAACATGAAAGTGTGTAAGAAAAAACCCACCACACACCAGTTGAGACTTGGCCACCACGATGGTACTGCCAATGTGTATGCAACTATTGTTCAGCAATGACAATGGCTGGAATAGGAGGACAGTGTCAGTGAGTGCCCCCCAAACTCCCCTGAGCTGCTGTCAGAAGTTTCCCATTGCCTCAAAGGACCTTTCCCTTCTTCCACTTAACCTGGTAACCTCTTTTCTGGACTATGTGCCCATAAAGTTGCTTTTCCTTTGTCCCTAAGCCATGACTGAGACAGCTTTAGATAGTTCTTAGTTGTACTTGGATTAGTTCTTTCCCTTTTATTCCAACACCATTCAAGAGACATCTCAAGGTGTGTAAAAACTGTTACTTTGTCACCCATGACCTTGGAGAGAAGTCAGGGGACTGTCTAGGACTGGGAACAGAAACCCCCCAGGAGAGGGCTGGACAATGGCAACATCAATTTGCATGATACTATAGTTTTCTACTAACTCAAGGATGGGTGGAGAACATTATTATTCATCAGCCAGGAAAAGACCCTTCGTGATCAGAAAAAGAACAGAGTCTTGTCCTACAGCACTGTCAATTTATTTACTTCAAAATATGGTAAGCCAGTTTTCCTGAGTTTCTTAAACAGAAAGGATTCCAGCACAATAATGACTCCCTTCTTAGAAAAAGGGAGAGAAGGGGGGGGCAAATCACTACACCACGGATCACCAATGGTCAATGGGGAAAGAACATTTCATGCTAGTAGAGTTTCCTCCTGCCTCAAGGACGAATGGAGAGCTTGGGGACCTGGGAATTGGGCAGTGGACAAAAGATGAGAGAAGGCAGAAAGGGCATCCATGAGGTGTTGAAAGAAGTCAGAATGGCAGCCATGACTGCACACTTGAAGCCCTGCCCCATTTGCATGTGGCTCCCATCCTGACTTTTTTCAACTGCTCCCCCCACCTCCAACTGCCCCTGGAAGATAACACCACTAGGTATAGTAGTTTCATCCCATGTCATCAGGGAATGAAAAATTGCCTAGGAACCCCATGCTTTAAGTTCCATATTGGAAGAAAGGAAGACTTAAAATGTAATCAATAAAGGCATGTTGAAATGATACGCTCATGTTTTCCAGGAGATAAACATGGAACCACAGGCATCTGGTGCAGGACACAATGGCATCATGGGCTTGATGACATCATCACACCAATGACATCAATTACCTGGCTTGCATTATTGGTGTGATGATTACTTGACAACACACACGATACCACATGTCTCCTCCCAGATGTTGATGAATCCACCACAAGTTCACAGGCTTGGGAAGAAGAAAGAAAACAGGAAGGGAAAAGGAGAAGAAAGGGGTAAGGGATGTCAGTTTCCCTTGTTTCTTACAGGAAAAAGACACTGAAAAAGGACACTGAATAAGAAGGGGAAGAAGGTACTCAAGCAGTTCAGAGTGGCCTTGAAAAAGAGATGATTTGAAGATTGGTGTTAGAAAAATGATTTGGCCATGATGAAAATTTGGAGAATGCTTGAGTTAGAAAAATGGGAAGAATGCAGAAGATGAAATTGACAGGGAAGGAATGTAAATGATACAGAGTGAGGAAGAGCATTTTATAGCAAATGAAAGATTATGCCTGCATTCCTTAAACTCACCTCCCTGCAAGTGAACCCAATAAAACATGCCCATTAAACTCAACAGGACTTGTGCTATCAAGGGGAGGAAAAAAAGAACAGAGCAAAGAAGCAAAAGACATGAGCAGAATAAATCAAGCACACAGCAAAGCAGCGAGAAGCTTCTGAGTGCAGAAATTGGAGACATTATATTACTGAACAAGCTTGGGTCAGCAGCTCTTGCTTTTAAATATAAGAATAAAGTTTGGCTACTGGAGATTCCAGTATCATAAAAGGGAACAGCTCAAAAACACAGTTCAACAATGGGCTGAATGTGGTCAAGATCTGAGTGATAATACAAAGGTTCTCCCCACCACACCCCAGCAAAGCTTCCAAGCACATTGTATAAATATTAACTTGTTAACCCACAGTCTATTCTCAACAGAGACCTAGTTCAGCTACATTATTTATTTCATATCCTGGTCAAAGGAGAGTAGGGCAAGTTTACAAAGGCAAGCTCAGAAGGATGGGGCAATGCCCATTTGCTTAATTGATAAATTATGGATTTGAAGCATCAGGGCATCATTACACATTAAGCAGCTTGTTCATGTGCACTGCGCTAGCTCCAAATCTAATGCACAGATATAACTGCCTGTAGAAGTCTGCAGAGTGCTGCTGTGGTTCAGTCAAATGTTGCAATGTTAATGATCCTTGTTACTGTTTGGGATATTTTCCCATCAATATTACCCTGCATCTATTTCCTAGCACAGTAAATGATTTCCTAAGCAGAGGACACCATTGGGAAGGGACTGAAGTGAACCACCAGAAGACTTCCAGTCCTTTTAAATGGCAGAAGTCTTTCTGTAGGAGCTGTCTCACTCAGGGACTGGGGAGTAGATATGGCAATGTCTATATGGGGACATAACAGAAAAAAGAGGTTGCTAGACATATCTGGGGTATTGTTGGTACAAATGGAGAGGTGTCTTGTTCTGTGATCGGTCCCTCTCTTTTGTTATTTTATTATGAAAATGATGAAGTGCCATCAAGTCATTGTCAACTCTTCGTGACCACATAGATAGATTTTCTCCATGACAATCTGTCCTGACCTAGTCTGTCAGGTCTTCCAATGGTGGCCCCATTGCCACTATAACTGAGTCCCTCTACCTTGCTGCTGGTTGTCCTCTTCTTCTCTTTCCTTCCACTTTCCCCAGCATTAGAGCCTTCTCCAGAGAGCTTGTTCATTGCATAATGTGGCTGAAGCAGGATAATTTGAGTCTGGTCATTTGTGCCTCGAGTGAGAACTCCACCTTCCACTTTATATTGAGCATGTGCAGTTAGGCACCTAGGATCTTTGTACCGTTCCCCAATGGTTTTCATAACCACAATGGTTTTCCATTAGAAAAACTAGAGTTCAACAGGATTTGGAGATGAACTAATTAGCCATTGGTAGGAAGTCTTGCATCATTTTGACATTGCAACTGCCAATCCCCATCCTGCTGTGTTGGAATATCTAACAGACCCTGGGAACACACAAAGACAGAACAGAACTATTACAGGATGGAGTTGGAGTCCTACAGAAAAGGTTCCTTAGTGCAGAGGAGGGGAACATGTGAGAAAGAGACTCAGAGCAACTCTGGCTGAATTACGCTAGGTATAAGTTGATCTGGAGAACGGCTTTGACAGACTTTCAATATTCTATTACATTACTCTTCTAGCAATAAATATCTTTCCAGAAATCCAAGTAGTTCTTGTTTCCTGAGTTTGATAGCCTTGCAGGACTTGACAGCTGCATTGACTGATTGCCATCAAATGGTGGAATCCTGATTTTGCAAGTTCAGGGCATTATTAAGCAAAGCAATAAGTTAAACCACCTGGCTTTGCTGGCCTCCTTTTTCTGAACATCACTATCTGATGTTGTCACTATATCCGGTGAGAAACAATGAACCAATCAGGACAGTAGTAGGGAGATGGGTCAAGGCTAGGACTTGGGAAGTGGTCAGTTTGGAGAGATGGATGACCCCCTCCCCTCCTGCTTTCCCTTAGGGTTAAAACAAGACAGCATCCCTGTCAAAGAAGAGGTAGTTATAAAGGGGTGGTTATAAAGCAAAATCAGAGAGGGGACTTTCTCCATACTCAGCAATTATTGGGTCAGTCAGAGCATCTTCAACATAAAGGAGAGAGTTGGCTCTCTCAAAAGCTGGAAACACATGGTTTTAGTGCTTTTTCAAAACTGTGGCAACAGACTGTGAAAGGCTACAGCATAAGTTTATATTTACATCTGTCTTACCCAGGGGTATCTGTGGGTGGTGGTGGTAAAAGAAGTCAATATGATGGCTGTGATTGTGTGATTGACACACATAAAAAGGGGCATGGCTTTGATTGCACAATCATGGCCACCATCTTGACTTTTTTATATCCTCCACCCCCAGGGATACCCCTGGTCCTATCGCATTACTTTTAACAAATTTCCTTGATCTAGGCATAATATTGGATGGAGCAGAAAGATATATCACAAATTTATTGAACATTGTGTGATCATCTAATAAAAAATATGGAGTCCTTCCCCAACAGATAGGAAGGGAGACTTCTGCACAAATAATACAGTTTGAATAATTATTCAAGCAGGTTTTTTTTCCCCCCCAAAATGCCTTGGACAAATCAACTTCTTTGTTAGTTGGTAGATGTGGACCATTCTACATTTTATCTGTGACTTCACCTTTTTGGTGCTCTCATCTTTCCAGGTCATATCAGTTAGTTTTAATCAAAAATCAAATTTTTATTATGTTAGAAATCCTAATTTATCAATGAGGTCCATATGTATATTAAAACAATGTATTTTTCCTGTTCACCTCCATTTCAAAATCATTCACCTGGTCCAGCTCTACTGAAGTATTTTTCGCTGCTTAGAATCTCAGTGGACTATATTTTATATGGCTTCAGTTAAATCCAGTGAACCTGTGAACTTGTCTGTCATTTACTGGTGGGATATTATTCATAAAGTTACGGAGGCTCAAAGGGACAAAAAGCAGACTGAATTTGTAGCTGTGGGCCTGATGCATCACTATGTTACTATGAATGAAGAAAGGTGCTATTAATTTATTGCAGGTCATTCCAGTCAGATGATTCATGCAGGAAACTATTCCATAGTTGTTAATCTTGACATGCATTTAGGATAAGATGGGGGTCTCATACACTTCTATAATATCATCAGTATTTGTAATGTTTGTATGAGCCACTGTGGTATAGAGGTGAAGATGATGAACCAGGAACAGGAAGAGTAGCCCATGGAAACTCACTTTGGAAAGTCATTCTCTCTCAGCCCAATCTAAGTTCCAGGAAAAATGGGAGGAGGGAGCAAATTTATATTTTGAGGTTCTGGAGGAAAGGGGAATATAAATTTGAGAAATAATAACCGACATGCATGTCCTAAGCTGACATACACAGCCTCTTCTCCCATTTGCTACTGTCTAGCTTTTACTTCACTTTCAAATTTCGCTTCAAATTCTCTTGCTGAGCATGGAAGTATTCATGAGACTCCATGACCTATATTTTAAAATCTAAACTGCAAGCACTTGGTGCTTCATTAAGACTAAGACTACAAGCATGAGGAGGTTGTGTAGTACTTTTTCCCCCCTATAGTGGCTTTAACCTCCCCTCCCCTGCAAAAAATCTCCCAAACAATTATCACACTAGTGTTTCTCAACCCTGGTGACTTTAAGATGTGAGAATTCCCCAGCCAGCATACATGAACCCTTTCTACAAATAGTATTTCAAATATTTAATCTTCCTGTGGAGAGGCTTTTTATTTCTGTATTATACTTACAGACTATTCTTCTATTAGTCTATTCTCTGACTGTTCTTCTAATATTGATTTACTAAGCTACATTCCACTATGTTTAACATGGCAACAGAAGGAAGGAAGGAAGGAAGGAAGGAAGGAAGGAAGGAAGGAAGGAAGGAAGGAAGGAAGGAAGGAAGGGAGGGAGGGAGGGAGGGAGGGAGGGAGGATATAGATAGATTCCTATAGTGCTGTGAAAGCAGCATCAGAAAGTCTTTTTTCTTCCTTATAACATCCTTCAACAGAATTATGAACCAGAATGTTATCAAACTTATTTCAGTTGTATTTTATTTAAGAAACTGCAAATTTACATAATATTAGTTTTCAAACTTCACATGCCAATAACCTATCTTTAGCCCAAATATAAATAGTGAGGGAAGAATTGAAGAAGACAGGAAGATCAGTTACTGGCTACTTACTCTAGCAGAATATCGAGAAAAAAACCACAAACTGTCTGTTCCTCCATCCATCCACTTTTCAAGATTGCTCGTGCTTCATTTGGATTTAGGCTATTGATATTCCTCCTGGACACACTAAAAATAATTGTAGAAATCCCTGAATCTTCTCCTCAGTCTACAAAGTTTTTAACATATCCTTTCTTTCCAAAGAGAGAAAAGCTTCAGCACAAATATTGGGCCTGTGACCCTATTTCATATATCTGAAAATGTTTTTATTGCCAAGAATAAAGTGAGAGTTTCAGCTGTCATATCTCAAACTTGCACTTACAGCTCCAGAAAAATCACATTCTAGTTGTCCATCAAATCAGAGAGCCTTTTGATATATCTGCCAATTGCTGATAAAAACCCTCAACTATTCTAGGTAGTGTGTTTTCTTAGGTCCTCTTCAGCACTCTGAAAATCCTTCCCATAGATTATTGTGGAATGTATTGCTTTGGCCCTGGCACTAATTGAAAAATAAAACAAAACTGGAGCTGGATATTCAGACTATGTTAAACGAAGAACACTTTTAAAAATTGAATTGAATTTGAAATGGTACATCCAAATCAAAACACTAGATCCAAAATCAAACAATAAGCTAGGAAAAAATGGACTTTGAATTGAGTGCTCCTTCATACCAGCTTGCTTCAGGGAAGAACATGTAGTTGGTCTTGTCTTGACTCAGAAGCTAAGGAAGGTGAGACCTGGTTTGTGTCTGGATATGAGATCACTAGAACAACCCTAATCTAAAGGTTAGACTGGAAAGTTGAAAACATATTCCCAAAGTGGAAGATGGCAAACCACTTTTGAACTTTTGTCAAGAAAGCTATATAAATGTATCCAGGAAATCACCATGGGTCAAGTTCAACTCAAGGAGAATTTTCTTTTATCCATTGTCAGCTTATTCCATGGCATCCTGAAAACAGGGTAGCTTTCACTTCTATTTTTCTTCTGATAGTTCCAGTTGGCAAAAATTAAAGAGGAGGGGGCAACTTCATGAGGATTTTCAGACAAAAAGTCTTGTTTTTAACACAAAGCTGAGGTACCTGGACATTCTGTGCTGTTTTGATCTGTATCTGTTTTTGTCAGAAACATCTCTTTGGACCTTTTATCCTATGGACTACGAAGGGCATTAAGAGTAGAGACAGCAAATGAAGGCGTCCCTATTACTTTTTCTTGCCCACACACTGTTCTTCCTTGATTGAAACTGATGCTCACTTCTGGTAGGAAGAACTGAGAACTTTTAAGCTTCTTTTCCATTTCTGCATCATAAGGATAGAAAACTCAGAGATGTAGGTAGGCTTTCTCTCAAACCACAGAACTTCCTTTACAAACATTACTTATCCTTTTGGATCTTAGGTATCCATATCTGGATATTCGTAAAAGGCTTAGTTATCTTCAGCTTTTCCTATACAGTTTTAGGTATGGAAGACATTACTTGATAGTGAAATTATTAGCACGCACATTCCTGGGTCTGTCCAAGGTAGCCTGTTTTGAGAAGGACACACATACAGTTGTTTATTAGGTGTACAAGTTTGAAACAAATGTTGTGCCCTTGTTTTTTTTTTCTTTTCCTTTCCACCTCAAATTACCTTCAAATTTTATTGGTCCTGAAAAAAAATGGCTTGTGTTATTTCCAGAATTTGCCCAGCACTTTTAAGCACTACTGCATAAACGAAGGCATGAATTCTTATATCTTTCTCTGAGAAAACCCTTCTGTTCTGGTGATACCTTCATCCTGGTATTGAACACTAGCGTATTTCTGCTTGTAAAAATTTATTCCTTCCTTAACAAATGAAATAATTACAATTTCAAGTCCTTTTTTGGAATCAGGCTAAGAGTGTGGGGTAGTCACCATTCAACAGGTGCTAAAAAATCACTAATGAAGTGTGAAAATGATTCCTGTCTTCTTCTTCCACATGCACCCACATTCTATTGTGAATCATATCATTACTGCTCAGAGTTTTGCAAGGACTTGACTTACACTTGGATTTTTTGTAGAGATTGGTGCTCCTTAATAGAGATTGGTGCTCCTTAATATATTCTGTTGATTCTAGCCTTAGTTATACTAACAGATCTGCTGAAATCAGTGGGACTCAAGTATGGTAAATATAGATTTACTGTAGAAGTTCCACCGATTACAATGGATTCATGATCAACTCCATTGGTTTTCAGTGGGGTTGAGCTTGTGGATGATACAGCCTATAATCAGAATAGAGGCATAAATTAACAAAACCCTTTGCTGGTGTTCATCTTTACTTCAGCCTCTACAGCAGGCTCCCTGGGATATTTTTCAAGATCCATGCCTAAATTTAACTAATTTGATCTTGGCTCTTTCCAACATCCCCTTAAATCCCCCAGATTTTTGCCTGAATTGGAAAGGAAACAAGGGAGAAAAGGCTACAAAGGATCCTGGGAAAATAACTTTATATGTAAAAATTCAGTTTTTTCCTATCTAACCAAGGACTTCAAAGTTCTTGAAGTAGAAATTGATGGCAACCTAAATTAAATTGTTCTCTCTACTTCTCCACCAAGGAAGAATCTATTTCAATGATGATGATGATGATGATGATGATGATGATGATGATGATGATGAAGAAGAAGAAGAAGAAGAAGAAGAAGAAGAAGAAGAAGAAGAAGAAGAAGAAGAAGAAGAAGAAGAAGAAGAAGAAGAAGAAGTAGTTGTTTAAATGGAAAAGTTTGGTTGCCCCAGTTTTGCCCCATCAGAAAAAAATAGATAACTTATTTTTAAATGGTCATATACGTTCATACATTACATAAATTGGATTTTTTATCATAATCTATCAGCATGAAGACAGTGTCTACACATGAACTCATTTACTATTCTATCACTTTAACAGTTGTGGCTTCCTTCAAAGAATTCTGGAAGCTACAGTTAGATACAAGAGCTGAGAGATCTCTCTGATCACCTCTTAGCTCACCTTTCAGAATTACATTTCCTCTAGAGATATACACTATTTACAAAATCAGTTTTTAAGCCCATCGTGCAGAACTGACCACTGTTCAAATACATTTAAACAATATAGTTTAAAACCCTGGATAGAAAATGTGTTGGGCAGTACATCTTCAGATGGCGACACTGTTGTTGCTATGCTTTGATATTGGCCACTGTGATGTCATAAATATGCAACGTCATCTTTTATATAGATGGAGTCATTCAAAGAAAATTGAGATTTTTTCCCCTCTGTTTTAAAGCACCTCTTTGAGGACTGAGCTCCAGAGCTGATGAGGGAATTTAGCCAGCAGAATGGAATTTCTTCAGTCTGTAAGTGTGTGCGCGTGTGTTTAAATTAATGTAGAGTTTTTAACACCGCGTAAGGTTGCAGAAGAAACTTGCTTGCTGTTCTGTGAAATCTATTCACCTGTGAACTTTCATAAGTAATGTTGGAACACCATTTTAATTATGGATGAAGAGATTTTGGAACCCAGAAACAAGGCTTAAAAGACTTTTGCTTAGATAGATTAAAATTGTGCAGAATGTATTTACCAGGACAATTTTGCTATTGCTTAAAGTGAAAATAAATCGCTATCAACATTGTCAACAAGCAAAAATTGTTTATGATGGGAAAGTAAGAAAAACAGAACAAGAATGACGTCTCTACCTTGGGTACAAGTTGGAATATAGAAAAGTAAATTCTACTTTCAGATAAGTTTGTCTCCTAGTAAGGTCATGGACATCCTGACTGTGCATACTTTGGAAATTATTTGGGAGAAGTACATTAAGAGTCGCATTAAGGTTGGACTCATTAAATGAGCAGCACCTTTTTTTCAGGCTCATGTGGAAGCTTGAATGAATAACTAGAATGCTGCTCATGCAAGGTCGAAACCACTTATTCTGAATCAGTTTTGAAGTGTATATAGTCCAAAGGGAGATATTAATACAAGTCTTTCAGCAACAATTACAGAACGGGTTTCCCATTGCCTTCTAGGATGATGATGATGATGCTTGCCATTGCCTTCTAGGATGATAGTTATGGTAATGGTGATGATGATGATGATGAAGAAGATGATGATGTTTGTCATTGCCTTCTAGGATGGTGGTGATGATGATGATGACAATGATGTTGATTGCCATTGCTTTCTAGGATGATGATGATGATGATGATGATGATGATGATGATGATGATGATGGCCATTGCCTTCTAGGATGGTGGTGATGATGATGACAATGATGTTGATTGCCATTGCTTTCTAGGATGATGATGATGATGATGATGATGATGATGGCCATTGCCTTCTAGGATGATGATGATGATTTCCTAGGCATCCTACAGCCCCAGAATTCTCAGAAGATCTCCCATCTGAATACTAATGAGGTCCTATTGTCCATGGAGATGGTAGCACCTGCTCAGTTTTTGTGTAGACTTGGAATTAAGCAGGACTGGGCCTGGCTAGTACTTGGATAGGAGCCCACCAGGGAATCCCAGTTTAGGCTGAGAGTTAAAAAGAAAAAGTCCTGGAAGAAGGCATGAAACTTTTCTATGAACTCACTAACGTGACAAGATTTATCTTTATTTTTCAGTACTTAGAGGCCTTTGATTACTAGGCTAGAGTTATAGTTGCGCCTGAGAAAATCCATATGGCTTGATAAAGCTTGAACCAGTGGTACTTTGGTACTCTGGGTTGATGAGTTTCTTTTACTACCTAGTTAAGACCAGAGAAGAGAGACTGGGAATGGCTGCTGTCTTGTATTTTTTTTAATGATTGGACTTGAACAATACAGTTCCAAGCAATATGATATTGCACCGTAATATGCATCCGTGTAAAAATGGCTGAAATGACAGAACAATAAAATTGTATCTATCCTCTTATCAAAAAGAACTAAGTTGGAGACTATGTTACTGTACTATCAAGTGGAATTGTGATGATTAAACTTTCCTTAGAGAACATTCTTTTACATTTCACTGCAAAGAAAGGGGAAATCTGTAATGCAAAACAACAGATGCTCTTTTGATGTCTTCAAATATTTGTTCTCCCTTTCCCACCCTGCCAAATCGACCACAGGTCCTATACAGCAAGCTTCTGAGAATGAAACTCATCTACAGGAGTGAAAAATCAGATACAAAGGTGGGAAATTACTTTAAGAATGGTTGACAGAACCAGTGTCACCGATAAAGCAATTCAGCAGAAGAGCAATTAGAGTATTTGCATTACATCCTGATTTACATTCTTTACTTATTAGACATACATACAAGTACACAAATCTTGTTGGAGTCACATTCGTTTTTTCCCCAAGCCTCAATAGTTCCTAGCATGATTAAGCCCTTGAACCATGCCTTGATTTCCCAGTCTTAGAAAGTCAGACTAGGAGTCAAATAGACAATTGGTATTAATGTACACGGGTTTTATAATTTAATGTTGCAAATGCAAGGTTGTATGGCTGCATGTTGCCTCATTTAAGTTCCTTCTGTATGAAAAGCCAAGGTAAAGACTTTCTTGAGTTGACCTTGATTTCTGGGGGCCACTTGTACAGGTCCATGTAATTTTCTTTCTTCCCTAATTTTCTGAAGTTAGTAACAAAGCAAGATACAAAATAATATGTTTATACTTCGATTGAGGACAATATGAATTTTATACTGCTTAGCCCTGGGTTTATACTTAAACCAAGTTATTTATGCAAAAGAAATAGAATGAGAATATGAAAAAGGTAGATACCAATTTGATTTCTGATGTTTTTTTAACACTAGAGTAATTTTGTCTTCTCACTCTGCATGTTGCCCTGCTGGTGAGAAATTCTATTAAATGGCATATCCCGCTGGGAGGAACAACAGCATCATTAGGTGAACTGTGATAAATGGGGAGCATTTCTGAATCTGCTCTTGTTGAGGTGCCAGAAAAGTGTGTTTGGATGCTCCTAATGTGGCTGTTAAGGTAGCTGCAACCATGCAATGAAGCCCTCAGCAAATATTCTGTCTGGATATTGTGTATTATGTATATCGAACAGATAAATGTATTATTAAGACAATACATGTAACTACCTGGGCAAAAGAACATTTTATTTACATGCAATGCAATAAAAAGAGGAGAGGGCTTTTGAGTGCATGGCCATGGCTGCCATCTTGACTTTTTTGACCTGTCCCCTGGATGCCCCTGACAAACATATTAGGAAACTTATATTTATGACCATCCTATCACTCTAGCATAGCTCTAGAACAGGGGTTCTTAATCTTTTTGTGGCATGGACCTCTTTGAGAGTCTGGTGAAACCTAGGGACCTCTTCTCAGAAAAATGTGTATTTAAATGCATAAATTAAAGCACACAGATATAAATTGTATTACAGAGGAAACCAATTATGCTCAAATACAGTACAAATATGTAATATAGTAATATATATGCTTCTTTATTCATCTCCTAGAGGTAATAGTTGTGCATTGTTTTCCATCAAAGTTCATGGTCCCCTTGAAATATATCCATAGACCCTCAAGGGATCTGTGGACCCCAGGTTAAGAATAAATGGGTAGCTCTGTTGATCTTTGTTTTTCTCAGTTTTGTATTTTTCCTGACTTTCCAGAGGTGATATTAAGAGAGAAAGTAACAGGAACATAAGTGATGTCTTAAGTAGCTGCTGGAGTAAAAAGGTGGGGTATCAATCAACTAAATAACTCACTAGTGGTAGTGATAATGGCGTTACCGAGAAGAAGTGGTATGGCCAGAGAAGCAGGGAGTGTCAGACAAAGAGAATATAGAGAGGAAGCAGGTGGTGATGGGAAATGAAGGCTAGGGTCACAAGCATCCAGATGACCACTAGTGGCCCTATCAGAGTTCTCCATGAGATCTGGAGATGAACGTTGACCTATTAGAACTCTAATCCTAATCATAAATGGCAGGATTGGGGCTTCTTTCTGTGTAAACATGGTTATGCCTGGCAACATTTTACACTTATCTCCCCTTCCTATCCGGCTGTCCCAGTAATGAGCAATAATGACAGAGCTGAAATTCCCTTCATCTATTGTATTAAGATTTCCTGCCTGTTGGGTAGCGCATGGTTCAAAACAAAACCCCACTGAATATGTAACAGGAGATGAAGCAGGAGACCTGAGCAAGAGGTCCCAAGGATTTCTTCATTTCAGGAGCCCTTCAGCTCTGCCTCTATATCAATATGCATAATAAATATGTAAAATGCCTTTAAAAGCCCACAACAGATGTGCATATTGTTGATTATAGGATCAAACGATGACTTGAAAGAGAACCTTAAAAACAATAATAAAATGAAATCAAAATCATTCAGGAGCAGCATAGATTATTTCAAAAGAGCCAAAGCTGTCTCTTGTAGCACAAAAAAATAATGAAAACTTGCCACTGAGTTCAAGCATAAGGAATGAGCCTATTATAGCAATCTACAGAGAGGACATTAATTCATGCCTTAATAAAGGCTGTAACAGGGCGGTGATATATTTAGCATAGACATGTAATGCTTTCATTTGCTTCACAAAAGCTTCTGTTTTAATCTGTCTAGTGCAGAAGCATCTACATAAGGAGGGGGTTCAAAAATTACATGCAAAAAATGCATGTGTAAAAAAGCAGTGGGGCCACCATCTTGACTATTTGAACAACACCAGATGTGTGAGCTGTAAGTGAAATCTAGGGTGTGGTTCATTCGTAATGAAATACTCTTGATTCTTGCAATGAGGCTGGAGCACAGTAAGCTGTGAGGAACTGTAGTTTAATTCCACAATGATTATTGAGAACACATTGGGCTTGCTTGACTTCAGATCCCACTTTATTCTCAAAACATAGCTTAAACCAAGAAACAGGAGTTTTTCTCAGGTATGAAGTTTTTCAATTATTATTTTCAGGAGCAGGATAAATGATGGTCCAAGCCCTGGAGCAGGCTGGGCTGAAAGCTTAAGCCTGTTTTTTATTTTTATTATTATTATTATTATTATTATTATTATTATTATTATTATTATTATTTATTTGGGAGGCCTGAACATCATCTACACCATGAACAGTAAGAACATTTTTACAATTACACCTTAATTCTAAAAGAAAAAAAGTCCCACCAAAAATTGTCATTTTGCCAGTAGATTTTGATGCTGCGCTCCTGGACATCTCTGAACTGAGCAAAAATAATGCTGAGAAGCTGCATATTGGCCACCTTTGATTTCAGCAAATCATTGTTTCAAATAATGTGAGGAGAGAGGAGGAAGGGAAGTGTGCAGCCTTATGTTTCTCTGCATCTGGTTCTCACAATGAGAAAAACGTGCTGGTATCAAGCTTTGCTGTGTTACCTTGAGGCTGCCCTTGGATGGTATCAGAGTAAGGGAAAAATAATCCTTTCCCACTATTTCAGCTGAAGATGTCTTAAGGATGCCTCACTCATGGGCTGTGGACAAGATGAGGAGTGTGTCCCTGGACACTGGCAAAAACAAAGACATTTCTAGGACATGTTTGCATCATGTTTAGATGGAAGAGGAGATGTGGTCTAAGAGACAGTACTTCTGAGCCTTGATTTGGATGACTTTGATGATGAGTAATGTTGCCAGATGTTCGGTTCCAGATAATTCCCATGTTGTCACTCTAGTCTTTGCAAGATATCGTACAATCCGGGTGGCATCTGTGATGATGTTCAAATGATAGACATTATCTTTATTAATATTATTAATCTTTCACATAATTGTGCACTTGGAGCAACAAGGAAAGCACTGAGGATGAAATAAAACTGGTCATCCATCTGCCTTCAATGTGGCAAAAACCAGGGAACGACAAAGCTGTTTTGGGATACTTCGATATACCTATTTCTCTGTGCACTTGTTCCACTTGTTCCATTACTGAAACAGTGAATTCTAGTAGATTGCCCCTTCTTGCAAACTATCATACCTTAAACCCAAAATAATGTTTCACTGGTTCACACATGTTCAGTTAAAGTTGATTTCTCGGAGAAGTACCTTCCTCACCCTTGTCTTTTCTGCTGAGAGCATCCAAAAAAGGAGGTCCATAAATGCTGGCATTATCCTTTTAGGATATGAATCTTACTCACTAACCTTTTGCTTTTAAATATAAAACATGCAAGAGCAGGCTGTACCTGCATCTGGCATCTAGCTAACATCAAATTAATTCCTTCCTTATAAAATGCCTCCTGATTTCATTGCAAAGAAATTTATTGTCCAGCTGCCCTGGAATAAATGGCTTTTATTTTCTGCATTGCTTTTTGGATGGAGTCAACGCTTCAGAGCAAAGTTCTCTTTTTGCCTTTTTTCCAAATGTCACTTGAGCACTGAGATCATTCTTAAAACTGAATTAGTTAGGGTTGACCCATGAAATAAACAGGCCTATTCTTCAGAAGGGTCAGAATCATCTTGCCTGTTTCCATATCTTCAAATAAGTAGCATAATCCAAAAGGAATGACAAAAACAAGGCAAAACTAGGACTGAATTAAAAGAACTTATAATATATAACACAGAACATCTCTTGGGATTTAATTGCTAATTGTTATTGAAATACAACTCAAAAACAAATCAAAGATTGTATGAATAAATTGATGCAGAATCTAAATAGGATCATTCATGTGCAAAAGTGGAAATATCAATGGAAGAAATGCATTGTGAATATCACACTTGGAGAAAACTGGTACAGGATGTTTTACGATATTATTTGGCAATGGGCATATTGTGCCAGTGCTGATGGCCCAAATGCAAAAGTTCATTTTCTAAAAATGGTTGCAAATGCAGTCATCAGTTGGATTATTCTTGTGTCTGTGGTGGCAATGTTATAAAGCTCAACAATTCTGGAAGTTGATTTATTATAGAATGAAATAACCTTATACAAAGTTTACAGAGTTGGCCTTGCATGTGATAACAGCTGCCAGGACTCCTTATGCTTCTTACTGGAAGTCACAGTAATGCATCATTGTAAAAAATACCTTCGTATTTGAAAATAACTCTTATATAGAATTGAATTCAACTTGGATACCATTGATGAATTAGGATTCTACACATGGACTCATACTGCATCCAAATTTTGGGTTTCTCTTAACATGAAAGCTCTAATATATTAGCTCATACCTGACTTGTTACATAAGGATAGAACTTTTTTAGATCAGATAGAAACTCTTGTTAATTGTTTATTTTGATTTAAGGTTCTTATTATTCTGGTTACCTTTGTTAATTAGTTACTACTGACTTGATTTTAATAATTGTTTTGTTTACTTCTATAGGTAGCACTAATCTAATGTGACTTAGAAAGTTGTACTCAGTTTTGCATATCTTGTCAATCTCTTTTCTTTTTGTTTTTCCTGTCTTTTTCCTGTCTATTTTGCTTTTTTTGGTTGTGCTTTTAAATATCTCTTAAATAATAATTTTTAAAAACAAAGAAATGGACCTGAAGTTATCATTATGATTAAAACCCCACATTTGATTCCAGAGTGTCTGCTCAAAATAGGAATAAGTCTGGTTCTAACCCATACTATTAGGACAATGACTTCGGACTTGCTCACAGACTTGATGACAATCATTTGTTTCGTCTGGTCCATTGATGGGACCTTAGCAACTTAAGTGGGAAGCTATAACACTGGATTCAGCCCAATAGATATTTATTTATTTATTATTAAACTTATATACTGCCCGTCTCCCCCAAAGGGTGACTCTGAACAGCTCACAATTAAAATCAAACATCAAAAGGAGTAAAAAAAAATAATTATAAAAATCCACATTAAATTAGTTAAAAAAGATCATACTAGATAAAAAGATTATATACATACACTTACTCCAAATCTTACTAACCATAATAGCTAGTATTTCCCATCCAAAGGTTCTTGGAATAGAATTTTCAGACAGAACTGTCCTCGGCCATTTGGTTGGGAATTTGGGGAGTTGTAGACCCAACATACCTGTAAGCTATGTTGGGGAAAGGTCCCCTAGAACAAGAAGCATGTCAAATTGTTTGATAGCAGCTGTAAGAAATCTCTTGATGATGTTAACCAAATCACTTTCTTTAAAATATGGCTTACGTTTTGACAGCTAGATGATATATTTATAAGACTGGGGCTCATATAAATGATTACATATAACTGAGGCCTCTAAGCGTTTTCTCCAAGGCTTGAAGCTCAGTGAGATGGAAACAAAAGTGAGCCTCAAAAATAGGAAGACACTGTGTCTTACTGCCTGTAGAAATAATCTTAACTATTACTTTTTTGATGTTTTTAGAAAACTTTGCATGCAAATCAGCTTTATGCTTTGTGTTTCTTTGTGTTCACTGCAGGATTTGTTCCATCGGTGTTAGGTTTGGATGTGTATGAATGCATGAGTAAGACTGTGTGAATAGTCCTCCCTGCTTTAGCTTAGGCTACGGTTAATTTTTATAGGGGTTCACTATTTTTTTCCATATAATTGTTTGTAGATTAGCTCTATATTGCTTCCAAGAAACCCCCCACCCAAATCCTCATTCCTTTTCCTGCTTGTTCAATGCAGATATAATCCCATAATCATTACCACATCAACATCGTTTTGGCCCAAATACCAAAGGGTAGATTTAGAAATTCAGAAAGAATATCTATTCAACCATAGAATGGTCAACTTCATCATTAAGTAGAATCAAAATATGAACTATGTTACATTCCTTCCATCCAATTCCAACTCTGTAAATACAGGTGCAGCTTGGATACTCTAAACTACAAGCTACTCATTTTTTGTTCATTGTAAAGAATTGCTAGGCACAATATATGGGATTAAAATTTAACTCTCAGAAGCCCCGTGCCAATGAATTCATTAACGACTTTTACTGCAGTTCTCCCCCAATATCACAATTGTTAAATAGCGAGAGGCTAAGAAGAAAACAATTTATTGTGCATGTTAGCACCTTCAACTTCACTAAGGAAGACAGTAGGCAGTTGGAATTTTAATCTGTTTGTCCATGAATTTTGCAGTAAAATCTCTTTGTCGGTGACTCTTCCGAAAACACCTATCCAAAGAATGTTAATTTAGTAGCAGTGGACAACAACATTTGGGTGAGGGACACAAAGTTCAATAAAAAACAACAGCCACAACAACAACCACACAACAACAACTTTTACTGCTGAATTTTTACTTTAAAAAAGCGGGCTGTGTCAAAGCTTTTGTTTCTATCAGTCATAGTAACAAGAAAAAAGCAGGTTTGAATGAATGTGTTTGTGTATATGCCTGTTTTCTCTCTCTTTTTCCTATTCCTGTTTTTGTATGAAAACAAAAGGGTATGAATTAAAGCTCTGAAAGGATAATAGTGAAGCGAATAATATCCTTCTGAGTCAGCTGATTTTTGTCTTTCTTATCTGGCTTCCTTCCTTAAGCTGAAGGCTGATGCCAATGAAGAATAAACTTATTGGGTCTTTCTCTAGTATTATGAGCCCAAGTTGGAGCTCAGATGAAATAAACCATGGATTTGCTTCATTTAGCTGTTCCACCCTGCGTGGGTGGCTGGAGAATTACCAAAAGTCATTTTGAACAAATCTGCTTTATCTTAAAATTTGAGTTGATGAGTACAAATGCTTGTCATTGAAGATGCATGTCTCCTTATGCAATCTGGTGTTTAAAGGCATATGAGTTGGAATGCTGTAGAATGTTGGCTTTACCCAAGAAATCCACATGTTCCACATACAGATTCCGTGGCTGTAGCTGGAATTCTACAGATTTATAAAGAACTGTAGGTCCATTCATCGCAAGTATAAATTAGACTGGCTAAAGGAATGGCACTCTGTCTTGAAGTGGAGATACACGCTTGTCTATGCAGGTGTACTAAGAGTTATCTGGCAGTAGAGCTGTGAATAAAAAATACAGAATACCAAATAACAACAACAACATATCCAAGATAACTAAGATAAAATTAGTAACGAAGAAAAAAAAAAGAACACCCTATTGTTTAAAAAAATAAAATCATCTCAAGGCAGTTCTTACAATTCTCAGGAAGTAAAAAAGGCTAGATGCCATGCAGAATATTTCCCATTTTTTCTGCTGTGTACTACAACTCTATCAAGATGTCTCTGTTTCTGAGTTAATTCTACATTAGTGTAGAGATTCAAGTTTGCATGACCATGGGTTGGGGTGTTGAGCGGTGTAGCTATCTAGGATAAGGTTATTCCTGAATCCTAGATGATCCTCCATTACTGTAAAATCTGTTGACAGCCAGTGTTGTTGCCCCCTGCATAGCCTTATCAGCTTTATCAGCTTATGCAGCCAAGAGTTCAACCTCAGAGACTGTCTCTTACAAGGTAGAAAGGTCTAAGTTCTGTAGCCACCATTAGGGACCAAACAGGGAGGAGATGTAAATAGGTGCTAAGCATTGTCCATAACTTTTCCTTCCCTGGCTGCAATTAATTTGCATGTTGAAGGTGCCATTTGCATGCATACTCTTCCCATCTGAGTCATATATGCCCTGCAAATAAGCAATTCTTGCTTTGGCTTATAAATATACATATATATTTATAGAGCTTTCCAAGAATGCTGAAGATGAAGTAGCCTCCATCAGCATTCCAGCTACCAGACTATTCCTTCTTTCAAGATACCCAATTCAAATGTATTCTCTTCCCCCTCTCGCAAGGTTTTAGTTCCATCCAAAAGGCATTCTACCTTCTTCAGCACTGAGAACAATAAGATCTCACTGGGATTTCTTTCTTTCTTTCTTTTTTTTTGGCAGAAAGGGAGATTCCCCTCAGGCTTTTCCTATGATGTTTCTTCTTCTTCTGCAAACTCCTCTTATTTTTAGTAGCCTCACCAAAATTAAGCACACAAGACCACCCTATATCAGTGGTCTTAGGTGTATTAGGGCAGTCACCAAAATATTAGTCATCACAATTTTATTGTAGGAGGAAAGCTGTGTTAATCTATGGTAGCCAAAAAAATCAGGAGAAATCTGGTAGCCCCTTTTCTGGCTAACACATTTTATTAGAAGGCAACCGCTTTCCTACAAAAGCAGATGCCTTTTAATAAAATGTGTTAGTCGGAAAAGATGATTCCAGGTAACTTCTCCTCCTTCTCCTTCTCCTTCTCCTTCTCCTTCTCCTTCTCCTTCTCCTTCTCCTTCTCCTTCTAGTATATCTCAAATATTAACTTTTGTTTGATGTTATAACTGAATAATTATTTTAATTTTAGATTTTGTAAAAGGCTAGAACTATGGGGCATCACAAAGTTATGCAAATGAACTCCATGTCTTTATTGTGAAGACATTTTACAAAACAGGAAATATGAGTGACATTTTTGATGAACAGTTAACATTAACATTTTAAAAAAAACTGTTCTGATTTACAGCCAATTTTTGAATTTTATTTCTAGGACATCCCGTATATTATAAAGCAATCATGCATCTTAGAGCTTTCCCGATCATGGATCTGAAGTGCTGTCCACCTGAAAAGAGACAGATTAAATTATTAAATAATTTAAAAGATAGATTTCAGACAAATTTCTGCAGTTCTTACTGACTTTGCTAGTTACATGTCCCCCGATAATTCTATTGCCTCTTTCTTTCCTATAAAAGCATATTCTTTATAATCAAACATCAACTATTTTTTGTTTTTCCTTATTAAATAAACATGATCATCTAATGTCAGCCTTCCCAGGTAGACCAGACAGGAAACATGTCCAGATGAACTAATTCAACTTTATTGTAAGGCTACATTAACAGAATCTTGCAAGTCTGATAGTACAAATCTCCCACCGTCTCTTTTACAGCCTGAAAAGTTAGGGAGGTTCCTTTCTGAGTTTCTTTCTCTTCCCATTTTGCAGCTGTGGGGTGTGCCCTCTCTTATCTGATCATTCTCTAGGCAGCATCTCTCTCCCCCTCTCCTCCATCTCCCAAGGTCATTCCCACATACCATTAAATCTAGAGAGAAAACAGTAACAAATGGATACCAACATCATACCTTCCTGATCTACCACCACCCTTATCTTCTTAATCTAAATTGGGAAGTGACCTGGTTCAGTTTCAGAGTAGTAATTAAGAATGACTTAAGTAGGAGAGACTGATGATAATCACCAGGGGATCTTTACTAATACCATTAATAATTATTAAAATTCTATTTATAGAGTACTTGTAAGTATTCAAAATACTTGATGTGCATTACTTAAGTGTAATTTTTGCAGCAACTCCATAACTTAAGTTTGTGTAACTATCTTCTATATTATACAGGGGTAACTGGGAGTGTGTGTGTGTCAACCAAGTCAAGATTGCATCAAAGTCTGCAGATAAAACAGGAATGGTGGCCAGCATTTTGACTTGGTTGATCACCCTCACCATCTGCAGGCACTGGTGATATTGTAAATGACAGGGCTGAGTCTGACAGAGAAATCAGTTTGTTAATTAAAAGAGTTTCCTGGTGTTGGAGAAATTTTTACCTAATTCAAAGTCCAATTTTTTTTTAACTATATCTACCAACAGTTAAAGATATTCCAGTCATTTATTATAGATGGAGAACCATCAGTTTAGTGAATGGATGTAGCTACTGTATCTTGTAGAAAACATCCTTTGTTCTCAGTAATTCCCTGATAACATCCTCTAAGCATCTGGCATTTCTCTCAGGCAAGACACAAAGTTCCCATATGAATACTTTTTTTGGGGGGGGGTGACTTCAAGTCATTCTTGACTCCAGGTGACTGCACAGATACATCCATGTAATTTTCTTGACAACATTTGTCAGAAGTGGTTTAGTGTTGCTTTTTTTGCAGGGCTGAGACAGTAACTGGCCCAAAGCCACCCAGCTGGTGTTGTGCCTGAGGCAGGACTAGAATTCATGGCTGCCTGGTCTCTAGCTCAGTGCCTTTAACCATTTCACCAAACTGGCTCTCATACAAAAACCACACCTACAGTACTGATTAGCCAATATGCAGGTGATCAAAATGGCATCTACTGGTGGTTGTGAATGTTGTTTAGGTAGTATGTGGAATTCCTGCAGCAGGTATGTGCCACATTTACCCCACAAATTCATTCAGGTCTATGTAATCAGTGCTGTTGATGTTAATTCTCCATAGAACTAACCCCAACCAGAAATACATACACACTCAAACCTACTTACATTCACATTATTTGTCTCTTCTTCGTTTTTAAAAGACGTTAAACAGCATTTCTCCCTTGCCAGTTCCATTTCAGCTCGCTCTATTTTCAGCAGTCTTGATATAACAATATAAAAGCAGTTTGTTTCATCACCAAAAGCCATTGTCTGGATCAGCCAATCCATCTTTTTAAGTCATTTCAGTGCAAATGGCACCAGGACATACAAAATTAATTAAACGAAGGACCCACCGGCTAGCTCACCAGCACTGGGACCATCTATAATTTATGAAATAGATTCAGAAATATAGAGTACAAGAAGCCCACAGAGCTGTGCCAAGGCGTACCTTTTAAAAAATATCTCCAAAATAGAGCTTCATAAAAGAAAGCCATTATGAGGCATCACAAAGTTTAGAAATGAAAGAACCTTTTCTACTGATAAATTAATGTAATTGGCCAGGTTCATGTCCCTTATAAATCTGCATAATGCTGCTCAGGAACAGTTCTTGAACAGGGCAATCCTATGGAAGAGGGAAAGGTCAAAGCATGCTTTGTATATATATTTTTTCTAGCTTCTCCTAAATAATACTAACTGCAGGGCTGGCATAGTTCACCGCCATTACCCTGTTTAGGATATGTACGGGACAGTTGAGGACTTTGGATGCTGAAGATACAAAAGCACATCCTAGTATACTTTTGGAGTAATTCCTTTGGGGTCCCTTTGATGCCAGATTTCCAACACTGGAAGAAGATTAGAAGTAAAGGTTCTTGCAGTATCACAGGAACATTTAGATACTTTCTCCACCATTCAGTTGCAGTGTTCTTGAGTCAGCAGGAAGCAACCCTGAAATAAAATTGTCTGTGTCCATTGTTGATCCCTACCTGCCTCTATTCTTTTGTCACCCATTACCCAAGATAGTGGGTGACAAAGCTTGGACAGTGTTGAAAAAGGTGGGAAAATATAACTTGAACATCAGAACAGCTTGGGACTACTTCAGACTGTCTCATTCATGGACTGGTAATGAGATGAAGGCAACTTCATGGAACATGACAAAAAAAGATATTTCCAGGGCATGTTTTTGCCTTGGTTAGTTGCCCATGGGGAAAAGTCCTTGTGAAATCAGTTACCCTTAGCTTTCCATTACTGGTCCTTTCTCTTTACCATATTGTACAGTAATGAGGGTTTAGAGTTAGCAATTCTGAATTTTGGAAGATGTAGAAGAGCAGCGGTTGGTTTCTTGCTTTTAATGTCTTGAATAGTGGGGTTTGAAATGTAGCCCTAGGAAATTCAGATGCTTCTTGGTGCACTTCCATGAAGTCCTAGAGACCATGATTAATACCTAAGAATGTAGAAAAATTCTAATGTTCCTATTGTATATGGGAAAAGTAAGATATCTGTGCTTATCTGCAATAAAGGAGTATAAAAAGTGTATCAGGATGAATGGAACCTAATGGATAGAATCTGATTGCAGATTAGGAAGGAATTTAACAAGGGACCTTTAAAATGTCTTCTCCCAAATGGAGGCTAAATAGCAGAAATAAAATATGATGGTTCATAAAACTAGTCCATTCTTCCTCAGTTCAGACTCCTGTGCTTGAGGGTTAAACATTGTGAGCTTGGCTATGTTCCATAAGACTCTTTCATATGCTAGGGATAAATGATATAGAAACACCCCACAAATCAATCCTATTGAACGCACGGCATGAATGTAATGAACATGTGCACCTAACTCCAAAGGCACTTCCAGATGGCTGTGTTAACGTGATCTGCAGCTTGAGTGAGCAGAACAGTTCGCTAGTGTAATTTGTCTTACCTGCAATGGCAATTCGTAATGGGTTTACTCAAACATAGGTGGATGCTTAGACAAGTGTTTCTAGTTCTGCTAGTGGGAAAGGCAACGTATTGTAGCCAAAGTCAGAACAGAGTAGGTAAAATGGCACTGCTCCCCCAAGTCAGGACAGGCAGTTTGGTATGGTGGTGAAGGTGCTGGCCTAGAAACCAGGCAACCATGAATTCTAGTCCTCCCTTAGGCATGGAATCCAGCTGAGTGATTTTGGGCCACTCACTCTTTCTCAACCCAACCCACCTCACAGGCTTGTTGTGGGGAAAATAAGGGGAAGGGAGCATCGTGCATACCGCTTTAAGTGTACATAGTGTGCAAAATAAAGGAAGGATATAAATCCAATACATACCCATGGATGCTTACATAAAAACAGTCAAAAGTTCAGCCGGGCAAAAGTGCATCTTAACAGAAGTTATGGGTAACATCTAAGGGATTCATTGGTGACAGAACCATCAACACATAGTAGGAGAACCTAGCTCTCTTCCCCACGTTGAATCAACCTTGTGGAGTCCTTGGGGTTCTCTTTCTTGCAAACATTTCATTACCCAGCTAGATAACACCTTCAGTGCTCTGAAGATGTTACCTAGCCGGGTAATGAAAAGTTTGCAAGAAAAGAACCAAGCTCAGAGAACCCCAAGGACTCCACAGTTCAACCCTGAGCTACACATATTCACCTCTATTGAATCAACCTTCTGTGCTGCACTAAGAAATGTGATTACAGAAAGGTCTAGTGCTCTTTCAAAAGAGCACTAAACCCATGTTCAGGAGAAGGCCGGTAAGACCTACCAAATGCTATGGAAAGCATCACTCAGGCATTATGCAGCAGATGTCTCTGTGAAAGACAGATGTCCAGCCTCTGTTGCAGTTCTCAGCAACCACAACAGTTCCCAGAAACTAGAGGAGAAGGGTGTGCTCACAGCCTAAAATGGCTAAAGGTTGTTGGGTAAATTCCAGCCTTTCACTACTTCAGGAACCATATGGTGCATGAAGCATCTGAACTCGTAGTGAAGATCATGCTCCCTGCCAACCTTCCATTGTGAGAAGAGGTAAACACTATTTTAAAACTGGAACAGCTCAGGAAGACTTTACGTAGTCTTAGCTATGGGCGGGGACTGAGCCAATGGCAACACAACGAGGACACGGCAGAAAATAAGTAGTTATTGTGACACATCTGGATGGAGCTTCAATTGCACTGTCATGGCTGCTGTCTTGACTTTTTTTTTTTTAACCATACCTTGCAGATACCCCTAATGCATGTCATGGGACCCAGGTATCCTTAGAGACCTAGAAATAAAAAGAGTCATCCAGGCCATCCCTACTGCATTTTAATTGTGAGATCAAAAGCTTTGGATGATAGAAAGGCTGATTGCCTGAAAGTGCTTTAAATGGCACTGCAAAGAAGGTTCTCTCACCTGAGCCGGACTTCCCTCTTCTGTTACCCCTGGAACATGTAGAAGAGCTGGCAAATTGTGCTCTTCTTAGGATAAAGTGAAGCTCTAGCCTACCAATCCATCAAAAGCTTTAGCCTACCAATCCATTGGTAAGAATTCTTAAATTCTTACCACTTCAGTCTTTACAAACACTAAATTCAGTACCAGTATTTAGGGGCAACCTGATACCCATAAAAAAGGAGTGGGGTTTTAATTATGTGGCCAAGGATGCTTTTTGACCCTTCCCCCCTTGCAGATGCCCCTGGCAGAACTCCAAGGAAATCAAAAGGATTTATTTCTTCATAAATATACATATGAATTGGTTAAAAGTGTAAAAATTCAGTCCAGACACACATACATTCACTCAGCAGTCCTGTCTTTCCATAATGTGATGAGAAGATTAAGACCTTCTTTTAGACCTGTTGCCAAAGTGTGATATTTATACTGAAGAACAGTCATTAAACTGTTCCAATAAGAGCTTAATTTATTTTTTGATTAAACAACTTCTCTAAATAAACCTACAAGCAATAATATAATCAGCATGTATTTTCTCTTCCATTGTACCAAGGGACAATTAATCCACCATAGTTAATATTTCTCCAGTGCTTCAAAGTTCCTATTATCATTTCTTACAGTATATTACTAAATTTATACGCAGGCTTTGCATTCTCTTCTCATGTATGAGGACACGCGGTATTTTGACAATTCATTAAAAGAGGACATATGTCTTTGAATGTGTTAGAGAACAAAATAACATGAGGGTTAAGAGATATGGGCATATGATATAGATTAAAAAACAATCACTTTAATCCAAGGTTGGTATCACTGATGAATTAATTTGCATAATCCTCAATGTTATGCATTGAGGTTATTTTCTTAAATCATAAAGTTTTTAAGGCTAGTTGGGTTCAAATAACTTGGTGTGCAGAGTAGTGGTTTCCATACCATTCCACTGTTTTCAACCTGCGAGTTTTGCCAGTTCTTCAAGTAGCATTTGTTTTCCAGACATCATAAAAATGTATGGAGATATGAAAACATAAAATAATGCATACAGTCAAGAATAATTAAATAGGCACAGCTTCTGGCACGTTAACATGTGAGAATCTGTTTTATTGCTAGATGGTGATATCAGCACCATCTGATATAAAAATCTGAACGCTTGTAATTCTGTTGACTTTAGTAGAAGAGATTGAAGTGGGTGCTGAACTGTTTCATTTGAATCAATGCAGTTGAAAAGTCACTGATTTTGGCTAGAATATCACTTTGCTTGCTACAAAACCTGAAAATAATATCCAGACTAATAGAAGATATTGGACTGCATTCAGACATTAAAAGCTCCTAGCTATATCTGCTCGAAACAATTTATCTTCCTATCCTTCTAAAGAATGTATGACTTGATGACTTCTGCGCCATTGCTCAGGTGTTGCTAAGAGCTTAACCTCATCATGGGCCCATTGGATTCTAATTCTGCTCTCCTGTACTCAAAGAGAAGCAGTGAAAAAACCAGCAACTTCATTGCTGCGCCACTGCAACTCATCAGATTTTGCTTCCATGCATGAATGACACAATCCATCCTGAACAGTTTCTCAGCCATGGATGTAGCTCCTCATTAAGCGAATGGCCTTGTTCCACCCAATTAGAAAGAGCGCTGAGTCAGCCGTGCCTGATACACCAGAGAGATCACCTCCTAAGCAGCCCTCAATATTAATCATCCTTTTGTGATTAAACATAATGAGCACGAAGCAAACGGGATAGAGCAAGTGACATGCTGTAAACCTCATTCTTATCTGTTCCCGTACTCAACATGTTTAGTATTTGCATTCATTTCTTCCTTGCCATCTCTGTGCTAAGGGGCTGCTGTACGGGATGTCCATGAGGGAGGCATCAAAAAGGTCAAGACAGTGGCCACCTCCATGCTATTGAAGACTGGTCCCTTTTTAACATCCATCATGCTATTTATTTATTTATTTATTTATTTTTAAATTTATATGCCGCCTATCTCCCCCAAAGGGTGCCTCTGGGCGGCTCACAATTAAAATTGCAACACCTATTACAAGGGGTAAGGTTTTGGTGGTATCCTTTATTTTTATTTAAATAGATATAAAATGTATATGTTTATTTTTTATATATATTTGATTTTTGATTCTCCCTCTCCCCATAGATCTGGGACTCCAGGGTTCATTTTGTAGCCTAAAACATATTTTCTAAATGTATTAATAATGTTTAGTAGAATACTCAGTTTTGATACCGGTGCTAACCTCTGTTCTAATCTGCTATTTATTACAACATTCTGAACGTTCAGAGCTGAGGTAGCTAAAACATATGGAAAAGAGTGCAGATTCATGTTAAATGGATGTGTAATTGTGTTTTCTAGATAGCAGCGAAAAGTACCTTTTTATTTGTTGGTTAAACCATTGGTCTTTTGTTTGCTCTGCTGGGAGAAAAAAGGTCTATTCAAAATTGATGTGAGTTAATTTTCTTTTAGTTTATTATTTGCATCACTTTGCATGTAAAAGGCATAGAGGTAAAAAAAAACAACACCTGGATGCTTAAAACTGAAACAGAGCTATTGATATGTTAATCATTTCCATGACACTTATTATTATGGTCAGTTATCCGACTATGCTGAATTTAAATAGTGAATTTATTTTCACAAGTTCAAAGTGAAATTTTATTTTGGCTGCTAACAATGTATAAAAACTAAAGCTAAACATATGCACCAGATTGACATCCATAATGTTAACATCTCAGCTAACTTCAGAAAATATGGTTAGTGACCCTTCTGACTAAGGTGTTTGCAGTGGGTGTCAAAAAGGGGGAGATGCCCCCTTTATATAGACATGTTGGGCATTCTGCACTCACAGCCATTGTTTTGTTTTTTTGACACACACACACACACACACCCGTGCACATACACACACTTCAAACACTCCTGCTTCTGGCAGTATTTGAGGATGACATTAAGAGCCATTTCATTCTTCAGTTGCAATTCCAGGAGAAACTCATGATGGCATAAATCACATAGCTCCCTCAGCTTACCCATAATATGCCTCCAGAATGGGACCCTTCTAGCTGCTGTCTGTACAGCTCCCCTACTTGAAATAGGCTAGTCTGTTTCAGAGCTCCACACTCTATAATCGACCAGCCTGTTTAAAAAACAAAAAATAGAAAGGAAGTGGGTGTGGAAACTAGGGTTCTGGTTTCCTTCATAGCCCAAACTACTGTAGAACAGACATTAAGCTCAAGATTTGGACTGAAGGGGTAGATCCTACAACAGCTGGGCCATGAGAGCATTCACCAACCCTGAATCGATCACCTCAAGCCACCTCTTCCTCAATGGGCTACCTACAAAATTAAGGCTCTGTTGTGAGGAGTTGTCCTCAGTAAATGGTCAGTGGGACATCTTCACACTGTGGGAAGCAAGTTGAACCCATGCGCTCAAAAGAAACTTAGCAATTCCAGTGTGATGTCATCATAATGATCTTCTCTTCCTTTTTTTACCAACTACACTTACATCTCTGATTCATTTCCACAGTTAGGAGCTTAATCAAAAAATTGACAGGCAACAAAAGTGAGGGGAAGACCAGTCCGTCAGATTGTCTCCTTTGTAGTTCACTTTATGATAAGCAAATGGGCTATTGATGGGTTTCTATGCACAGGATTTTTTTTCCCCAAGGCCCCCTAATTGCTATCTTGTATTAGTAATTCTGGTCATACAACACATACTTGGGTGGCCAGGCCCAATCTATGAATATAGATCAGAAGTTCAGAGCAGACTTGAGGTCTGTTCACACAGTCATGAACTCTTGATTTCCTGATTATGCTGGGTTAAACCTCTGTGTGGAGAGTTGCATTTCTACTGGTTTCATTTGAATTTTTAAGGCAGCGTTTCTCAATCTTGGCAACTTTAAGATGTGTGGACACAGGTTGAAGTCCACACATCTTAAAGTTCCCAAGGTTGAGAAACACTGATGCACACTGTCAGGCCAGATATCCTTTCTAATCCCAGGAGCAGCCATGGTGTCAAATCATATCAAGCAGCAGAAATTTGAAGCAATACAAATGCAGGAAAACAATTGTGGCTGAACAAATGCCCTTGCAGGGCTGCTGTGGCTAAAGTATGATTTCTACTGTGAAATCTCCCTCAAGCAACTACAGGACATATACACCTAGTCTCCCTTCCAAGTACTGACCATCTCTGACCCTGCTTATCTTCCAAGCCTAAACCCTCATCAGGCCAGAGTTGACTGGAGGTTAATAATTAGAGGATATCTGTAAATGACTTATTTGGTGCTGTGTCACAGACAGAGGTATCCACAGGATGTGGTTGAAGAATCAAGATGGTAGCCATGATGGTGTGATGGAAGCTCTGCTCTTTGTTGTGGGCCACCTTGATTTCTTTGACCCGGTGGATACCCCTGGCTACCAGCCCAAATTAATAGGGTGTTTTTGGTGTGAAGGCAACCTATAACTGTGCACCGAACAAAGATCCTTTCTTTTAGTTCTCAAACTGAAAAGGAGATTTCTTTTTAATCCATATCCCTCTATTTCTTTGTAGTGCTCGGTTGGCAGAGCCAGTTGGTGAAAGAGGTGCCAGGTTTTAAACAGTTGTCAGTTTGAACTCTTTGGTGCTTCAGTCAGAACATTCTCTTGAAATATTCTTCCATTTCTTGGAAATCTAAAAGCCCTCAAAGTTTGTTTTGCCTTCAATGAAAAATAGGATCTGACTGAATGCCAAAGTTAGCATTCTTACATAGCCAAGACCTCCTTTAGGAGGAATCTTAACAAAAGATTGTAATTAATTCCTAAAAATCATTGCTTCGACTTCACCTCTCCTACTTACTCTGCTGCCCCTGTAACAAGGCCAAGAAACATTGGAAGTTAAACATTTGAATGCCTGAACGTACAGCAATGGGTTTTTCCCCAAATCACAGCCATCTTTTTCTCTCTTTCATAAATATAAGTAGACTGCCTGAATTTCACAATGCTTTCACAATCCTTGTTAAAGAATCTCATTTTTCCCCTTAATTGAAGACAGTTCTTCTGAGATGTTTCTTTATTTTGGACAACCTATTACAGTGTCTGACAACAGAGCCATTTATTCTGTTCTTACGCAGGCAGTGATCCTCTGTACTGAAATTAAAAATATTCATTTTCGTTCAGAAATGGAAGGGCTTTCTATAATATCTTACACGCTGTTGTGGAAAGTGGTGACATAAACAATTGCCTGTAGATTTATCAGCACATGATGCCCAGTTAAGATGCTTAAAAGCACATCACTTTAAGCTTTTGCTATGCATCTAGATAGGTGTGTGTGTGTGTGTGTGTTTGGTAGTACAGTTGCATTCAAGAATTCCTTTTTCTACCTGGAACTACAATTCTGTAAATCTTAAGGGGCATAAGACACACTGCCCAACCAATTTTCCTCTGTGTGTTTTCTCCTTCTCTATTCATTTCTTGTTTACATTGCTTTGTTTTCAGGGGAGGAAATATTTCTAATTTCCTTGAATTTCTGTGACTTGTACTGATGGAAAGAGTATTCAGTCACAGTAGCAAGAGCAGTGAATGGTGTTGTCTACTGGTTGAATGTGAAACAAGCTATGGAAAGCAATTGGTGGATTCCCTTGGCCTTAGTTCTCCTCCTATCCCTTCCTGCCAGCAGGAAAAACATGACTAACTCTCCGTAACATGGGGGGAGGCAGAGCTGGACACAGGTAGTGATGCTTTGAAATGCATGTTTAGTTACCTTCAAGTTGCCCGACTAACAGAGCACAGGTGCAGAAGCCTGTGACCTGTTCGTTGGGTTGTTTCAGAACACAGGTCTAGCTCTCCTCTGAAAGAGCACTAAACCCCTTGTCCAAAAACAGTCCAGCAGTTGCAAGATGGAGGAGGAAGGACGTGGGAGGAAGCAATCAATACTGACCAAGCTTTATTCTCAGCTAGTGCTGCAAGAGAAAGTCAGCGCTGGCAGCAAGTCTAGCTCTGCCCTTTGGCAACACCCAAAAGTAGCCCATGATGGCCAAGGAGCCAGAACAGAGTAAACAAAACGGTGCCTTCTATTCCCCAAAGCAGTAACAATCAAAAGTTTGGCATGTGAAACCCTTTTTTGGCAGAAGCAGTGGGAACCCTGTAATGCCTCCAGTGGTAACACAATCAGCAACTCACAGCCAGCAAAACTTGGCTTTCTTCAAAAGAATATTAAGCCCATGCTTTAAAAAAGGGTCCTAGCACTCTTTCAAAAATGTGCTCAGTCTGTGTTTATAAGGAGACAGAGGGTGGACAAGATGGCCTGAAATAGCAGCCCTTTTAAAGAGCTCCAGATAACTTCCAGAAAACCTAGAGATTGTAAATAGCTTCTTTCTTTATCTGACCTGAACTTCAGCCTAAGGCTCTGTTCATCATCAGAACTGAGAAAAGAAGATGTAACAAGGGGTTTTATGTTTGAGTCATAAACACTTGCTGTTGAAACGAGGGGAACGATAACACACAACAAGAAGTGACACTGCTTTCTTCCTGACTAAGCAGCTGGAAATTTTGCTAAAAATGAATAAGCTCATGGCCACCCAGAAAGAAACTATGAAAGAAACTTCATCTCCCTGCAATAAAACCAGCAGAGCTCAAGCCATTATAATCCAGGACCATATGTCTCCCTTTTATCTTAACATTTAATCACTTTCTGAGGAAGGTGCCAGCAATGTTAATGCTGGAGAAATCAACCTGGAGCTAGGTCCTTGGACCCCATGCAATAGTAAACAATGCTCAGCACCCAAATGAGGACTCTCTACTCAGGCAATCCTTGCTTGTAGCTCATACTGTAATGGTTATTTTTGAAAGACTCATTCATAGAACAGAAATACAGTGTTGCTTGGGATATCACTGATGACCATAATGTTATAATCAGACGGACGAACAACAGGATCTTCCCCATAAGAACAAATATGATGGCCAGTGACTGGCATGGACACACACACATGCGTGCGCGCGCGCGCACACACACACACACACACACACACACACATTGTACTAAAGTTCTCCAACCTAAGCAAGTCCATTTGCAAATTGAACTTAATTCCATCAATAAAGATTACTGGCTGGACAGAAGAGAAATAACTAAGTATCTAGATAACTTGTTAAGATGTAATCAGCAGGCTCTTGATCTGAGATTAATGGTTTAGCTTCCTAGCTGCCCAGAAAAGGATTCTCCTTACCTTCAGACAGCAACTTCTTTAATATTTCCATAAGAGTATTTAAAGATCAACTTTTACAGTAGCCCACCAAGGCAGAGTAAATAAGGAGAACCTTGCCTCCCACTAGAAAGCATCTGACCTTGCAGATAAGCCTTGCTTAACCTCAGTATCTCAAGCATGCAAGCATCTTCCCATACTCCACATGAGGTAAGTAGGAAGGCTACCAGCCCACAGAGTCCACAGAGTCACCTGGGAGGGGGTACACACACACAGAGAGGCTCCTGTTCATCTCAAGGACTTATCACAAACTTTAGAGAAGATTTGGGAGCTGGCAGAACTTCTAGCTCAATTAATTCTCCAATGTATAAGACATTGTCATTCTTGACAACACCTAAAGACCTTTGGAAGAAAGAGGGGGTTCATAAGTGAGGAAATAATTCAATTTCAAGCACCCTTCTCTTCTTCAAGTGATAAACTCTCATAGCCCCTCCTAAGTGCACAGTATAAACCAAGCACCAGGGAAACAAGAGAAAATCTCCCTTCCCACAAGTGGGATCTTACCAACTTCAAAGGAATTCAAAGGAATTCCATTGAAGAAACTGGGGAATGACTCTCAAATCACACATTTCATGGAACACAGTGGGATGGTTTTCCTGTTTTAAGGATCATCTGTTGTTTATCTGTCAAGTATATTCTTTTCCTGCAAGAGACATGAACAACATCTAATATAGAATTAGATGGTTATCAGATCAACCAATGTAAGACATCTCAGAGCAAGGCAAGCGAGTGTCCTGGAGGTGGATTAGCAGCTTTAATTAGCACAGTTGGAAGCAAATTGCATACTTGGTAGTAACCTCCTTGCTATATTTCAAGGAGATGAACATTATTATCTTCTGGAAGTGAATAATTATATAGCCCATCCAGCAGCCTCAATTTTACTGGAGGAAGAATATAAATGCAAGGATGGATGCTAATGACCAAGCACTCTTTCAGAAGTTTAAGTGTTGTTCTGAAGAAATATTAGTCATCCCATTCTACCAAGAGCTGCCAAGGACCTGAGTTGTAATTTGACCAGGCTCTGGGTTAAACAGCTGGCTCTTCATCTGGACTTGTACACATTAAATAGCTCTCTTGCTTGGGACTGTCCTGCTGATTATACTTTTGGGGGGAGTGACAGATAGCCCACTATTGGCTGGCTTCCTGCAATATGACACACTTACTGCTCAGTTTAGAGGTGAAGTAACACTTGGATAGTGACTTCTCCCCAGTAATGCTGACAATGGCATTCTGTAAAACGACCAGTCAAACTGTTCCCTCCCCAATTACAGAAATATAATAATGGAGTTCCTGTCTGGTGGAATGATAAGAGTGCAACAAGCACCACCAAATAGTTAAACTCTACCTGCTGTGGAAATCCACACTGACTTAATCACCTTTGAGCCTCCTGTAGGATGTATAGAAATGTGACCATCTTATGTTTGTGAAGAAATCTGATTTAGGTGCAGAGAAAAAAAACACAAGGGGGATCAACTCAAGCCATAAAGTGCCTATGTGGTGTGCCCATGAATGCATATAGACAAAATGGCCTTCATGGAGGTTCACCTAGGTTATAGAGAGAGACCTCCAAAGGTGTATCAAGTTACTCTTCTTAGCATTAAATTATCTTATACACTACATAAAGAGGAAGATGACCAAAGACATCATGAGAACCTGGCAGATGTTGATATGCTGAAATGTGGCCAGAAAATTGCATGACTTGGATGAAGAAAAGCTGAACTCTTTGCAGAGATCGTCAAGCTTCACTAGCATTTAACAGCTCCAGGCCTCAGATCTAGTTCACAAAATTCCCATATTGGTGTGGGAGGCACACTAAAAAGCCCTATGCCAAGCACCGGAATATGCATGACACAGCTCCATAACATGGCTAGTGGAATTTGAAACATGGTCCCAGTCACAGTAACAGAAACTGTAAAACTGATAAGAATTCAGAAAATGGGCAAAGCTCTAGGCATTGATCATGTTCTACCAGAAATAATAAAACTTGGAGTCCCAAATTATCTTCCTGGTTGACCAAACTGGCTTTATACCAAAATACTGGGAGTGGCAATGATCATACTCAACTATAAGGACAACAGACAAGATACAGCTAATAACAAACCAATTTGTCTACTGAACATAGTCTATAGGCCTAAACATTCAACTTGAAGTTTAGACTGAGGCTGAGAAAATTACAAGCTAGCCTTATGAACTCCTGATCATGTATTTGTTTTCTCCCACCTTATCCAGAAGCACATACAAAAATATGGAAATCTCCCTTGTAACGTGGCATTTCTAGATTTCAAGTTGGCCTTTGATTCCATCTCTAGAAGTATCTTGGGGGAAAAGATTCTTCAACCCATTGATAAATAAGGAGCTTCTCTTCTAGGTTTTTTTTTTTTTTTTACTCCAAAATTTGTATTCAAACAACTTCCTACAGGTAAGGAGATCCCCATAAGGCCTCCTCTTGGACAGAATAGCCATACAGAGAGGGGTCCACCAGGGATGCATCCTGGCATTCTCCTAGTTCAATCTTTATATTCATTTGATGACATCAACTTTCAACAACCCTGATTTCTGCGCTCCCAGACTTGCAGGCTGCAGAATAACCATCATTTTGAATGCAGATGCTGCTGCCATTCTATCCCAAACTCCACATAGGCTCAGAAGAGCAGTGCCATCTATCATTTTCTATAAGTGAGCAAAACAGGCTTATGTCCCACTATAGAAAATCCAAAATCATGGCCATCAGGAAATAAGATGAAGAGAAAACCTGGATTAGAGAAGGAAACAAGATTGAGCAAATGCATACCTTAAACACTTTGGTGTGATTTTTGATCAATGAACGAGCATCATGATTACAATTCTTAGCCAGCATTAGGTGTTTCTTTTCCTCCAGGAATGGAGAATTAATTCCTGCCATTCTTGAACTTAAAAAAAAAAAGCTCAGATCTTATATTGAATGCAGATGGAAACCTATGCCACAAAGAAGATTAGAGAAGTGAGGCAACTGACATTTTGAGAGATATTCTTGCTGCCCCAAGATATAGCCAACACCATTCTCAGACTTGAGGCAAGAATGCCAAAATAGAGGGTATGGCCTGGAGACTGCTGATCAATTATTGGCTAAACACCCAATTACCCCTTGTATTGGCAGAGGACCATTCTCCAAGCTGGAGGGCTGCTACAGAGTCCAGGCTAACTTCTTGTGAATTCTCAGCCAGGTCCTTTCTATTCTGGGCTATGAAAAGGCCAGACATGTCCTCAATCAAAGGACAGATGATATGGAGGACCATCTGAAGGTACTCCATAGGATGCCACATAACAGCAGAACCTAGATTTCAAGAGGACCTTGAATGCCAGCCAAATATTTCACAATATGTACTTCCCCAAGCTGAGAAAGGATTTCTTCTGGACATGGCATAAGGTGTAACCATGAGTGCTTCCACTGGACAGATACTCCAAAACTCCTCATCCAGATGAGTGGCCCTTCTGATTTGGAGGAGATTAAAATCATTTCTATATTGTAGTTTCTATAGGAGGACAAAGAATTCTACAAATACAGTAAATAAATAAATGAATGAACATTTATAAACACTTGTAATGTCATACCAGTCACTATAAATTGTCAAAAGTCAAGGAATATGTGTGATTGTGTGTGTGTGTGTGTCTGTATCTGTGTATACACACAGAGACAGTTCCATTTTTGCCAAGTTTCCTTAAAAGTTTCTTCAAAACGTCTACAATAGCATCCAGATGAAAAGTCTTCTGTTATATAAAATTTTTAGTTTCTAATGCTAACATTGCAAGCATTGTGGCTGCGTTGCTTGAGTTCAAATGGGCCATCAACACTTACCCCTGATTATTATGTTTTTATATGTTTTGATTTAAAAACAATCTGGATCATCATTCATAGTAAAATATGGGATGTGATAAGAAGCTGGTGTTAGACCTGATAAGCATGTTGGAAAGTACTAAGTGGGTTGTTTGATTGCCCAATGGAAGAATGGCTTTTGTGGGAATGTCTGCTTCAATGTCTGCTTCAATGTCTAGACCAGCGTTTCTCAACCTTGGGAACTTTAAGATGTGTGGACTTCAACTGGCTGGGGAATTGGATCATTAAGGAATTCTGGGAGTTGAAGTCCACACATCTTAAAGTTCCCAAGGTTGAGAAACACTGGTGTAGAAGAACTTTGCATTTTAAAAGCAAGTCTGACACAGAATTCAGTTCAGGGTGGAAACCATTCCTTGATTATAACTTAACACATGGATTTGTACCACAGATAAATCTGGGGTTTCTCTTTGTATAGACTATATTTTAATTTCACAAGGTATCAAAAACTAATATGAATTGCATTTATCATAGCCTTTAATTTTATGTGGTGATTTCTACTGTGTTCACTATAGTTCTCAAAAGTAGTTTTAGTTCAGAGTTTAATACCTAGTGATTTTTAGTCTATTCAAGTGATATAATATTTTTAGTTGTTTGCAACTATGTCATACTGGAAAATTATAACCTCCATGACATGTCTAAATCTCTTCCTTATTCATTTGAATTTTTATTTTTATTTCCTCTTCTTATGTTTCTTTAAAGTTTGTTTTCAGGGTTGTCCACAAAGAGTGGCTGAAAAAGTCAGGATGGCAGTCACAACAGTGCAATACAGTAGAAACTCCACCTGGTTTTATGTGTGTCGCGGCTGCCATTTTGACTTCTTGGACAATACCTTGCAAATACCCTTGTTTGCTTTTATATCATGTTCAATATTCAGACACACACAGAGAAGAATGTACTAGTTAAACATTACCAAGCAGATGCCTCTATGGAAGGCAGGTGTCCACTCTCCCTTCCAGCCCAAGTCCAGATGTTCATGGAGGACAGTTCCTGGAACCAGAGGGGACGGGGTGTGCCTGCATCAGCCTTCAGTGCCCAATCCAAGCTCTGCATATCCCACCCCTGACTGTGCTAGCCACCACAACATGGAAGCATCCTGGATCAAACTGTATCAGGAGGAGAGGAGAAACACTGCTTTAAAACTAAGGATTATTTTAAAGTGCCTCTGATTTGGACTTGGGATGAGAAAAAGGCCATATAATTGATTGATTGATTGATTGATTGATTGATTGATTGATGACATGCCATCAAGTCGCTGTCAATTCTTAACAACCACATAGATTTTCTCCATGATGATCTGTCTTAACCTGGTCCTTCAGCTCTTCCAATGGTACGCTCATTGCTACTGTAACTATCCCCCTTGCTGCTGGTGTCCTCTTTCCTTCCACCTTTCCCAGCTTTAAAGCCTTCTCTAGAGACCTAGATCTTCGCATAATGTGTCCAAAGTAGGATAATTTGAGTCTGGTCATTTATGCTTCAAGTGAGTATTGTGGGTTGATTTGTTTGATGATCCATCAGTTTGTTTTCTTGGCTATCCATGGTATTCTCAGGAGTCTTCTCCAAACCAAAGTTCAAATGCACAGATATTCTTCCTAGGATGTAAAAAAGGAAACAGAGCTTCAATTGCACAGTTGTGGCCCCCCCATCTAGGCTCCCCACCCCACAGGCACCCCTTCCTCAACATGTTTATGCACAAGATTTCTCTTCTTTTCCTTTCTTGAACATTTGAACCTGGATGAACTAGATTAGCTAACATGTTTCTTTAAAACAAACACAAACTTTGGCTGTTTCTCTATGCTTTTGAAAGGACATTTTTTCCTTTCCATACAGATGAAAAAAAGCTGAATGGGTATAAAAGCTATTGTGTTGTCTCCAGGTAACATGCATATTGTATTGCCTATGTTTGATACAGAAGACAGGCTTCCTGTTTGTTTTGCTATCCTTGTTGCTATGCCTGTCCAGAGAACACAGTAAGTAAAACTATCTTTTTCCACTGTACCAAGTCTGCTAGAAAAAAGCTTTTTTCCCCCCCTGGAATAATTGGGCCAAGTGTTGAAGCCTGTACAAAATTAGATGTATCTGATCAAAAAACACATCTCTTCTAGTAACTGGGAACCTTGGTCGTAACCTTAACCTTAAGGAAACAGGACTTTTCACAGGATGGCAAAATGTTTTGGGGGGTTGTTAAGTCTTTTTTTTAAAGTTGGTATTCTTGGAACCGCTAAAATTTGTTTTTAGGAAGAAGAAAGATTTAGGAGTTACTAAATCATTACTAATAAAGTATTCCTATTGCACATATCATGCATTTGCACTTTGCCATTTTCTCTGTGAATTTGATCAAAATGGCTTTGTTGTTCCTGCATGTTGTATATTACTAAGGTCGTGAGTGCTATATATTAAGGACTGTCATGCTTTTTTGTTAAAAAATGGTAATTAGTCATTGTTGTGGTACAAACCATTTAAATAAAATTGAGGGAGTTGAGTTTAGCATTTAGCCTAGATATCCCCAAAAACCAGTTCTTCTCACATGCATTTGTGGCAATAATCCAAAGAAATGGTTGGTTTTTCTTGCTCTGTGCTATAAACTTATCTTTTCCTTTGAGCAGAAGAGCTTGAGTAAACTTTTAACAAACCTTGGCAAAATAGAACGGTGTATTTTTATATAAATCCTTGAGATTTTGATACCTTATGGCGATCAGCAGGATATTACAAGAGTTTATAATAGTCTATTTATTTAGTTACAATATTTGTAGAATATCCAGTCATGAATCTCCTCAACATTTCTTTGATTTTCTAACAAGTTTTCAGTAACTTGCATAGATTTTCCCCCACTTTGTTCTTTTTATTTGTTTCCTTTTGTACTTGAAAACACAGTGCCCTTCCATATCTAAAGATGGAGCTGATTCAAGGTCAGCCTCACTTTTGAGGGTCCTCACAAGGCTTCCGGGAGTTTCTACATGGTGCTGTTCCAGAAATAACATGCTGGCTGGGGAATTCTGGGAATTGAAGTCCACACATCTTAAAGTTGCCAAGTTTGAGAAACACTGATTTAAACTATCTCATATACACTTTGGATCAGATGAAGGCAAAGACATGAGAACACAGCAAAAACACAGGCCATAAATACAGCAGATACTGCATTTTATTCCTTAATCTGTGCCTATCAAGCGACAATTGCATTTAGGGCTAAAAAAAACTGGCACAGCAATTCTTCAGAAAGAAAAAGGCATGAAATGTAATGTATACCCTGCAGTAAGATAACACCCACACTGACACAACTGCAGATTAGAGAGGGAGGGTGTTTTTTAAGTGGATGTTAGTACCTTGCTGACCTTGGCTGATCTTGAAAAAGCTAAGCAGGGTCAGTCTTGGTGAATACTTGGATGGGAGGCCATCAGGAGGTTCCAGGGCTAAAGGGAAAAGATAGTGCTGAGAACACTACATGGACATGTCCATTAGGTCACCAGGAGTTGAGTTCAACTCAAGGGAAACGTTCCTCCGCCATAACATTTAGTGATATTCAAAGATGGAGGAAGAAGGAAAATTAAAATGGTGAGTTGTCATTCTTGGCAGCATCGTTACTGATGTTGTTAACATTGGAGTGGTCAACAAACTAGAAATAAACTCACACAAATGAATTGGATCTGTTTTTTGTGTTGCCTTATTGTTTCATTTTATAGGCCAGTTGTGGAAGAAGCAAGCAGGAGGGCTGGATTTTCCTGTTTTGGATATTTGAAAGGCAAAGAGGCAATTTTATCGCCCTCTGAATTTTGCATACCTTCTTCGGTGCAGGTCTGGCTAACGTCAGCATGTAACTGAAGAAGCTCAATTCAGCTACTGGATCAAGACAGGCAGGTTGAGAAATAGAATTAACAATGCGCCCATTCTGTGGGCAGAATGGAGGGGGGCATGAAAAGGAGGATGAAAGAATCTCACAACAGTGCAATTGATATTTATGTCCTGTAAGAAACAGCCCTCAAAATCTCATGCAACAGAAACCTGCAAGTTTACTTAGATGCAAGACCTACTCTAAGGAGTTGCCTTCTAGTAGGTGTTTAGAACGGCAACCTGGCTGAAGCATCCTATCTAATTTTTATGATGCTCTGTCTTTGCCTGTCCCTGCACATCAGCTGAGAATCAGGTTGGGCTTTCAAAGGCCAAATTGTAGCAGGGACCTGGCATATGATAAACCCTGATTGACAGTCTCTTGCGCCATGTAATCACTTGTTTTTAAGGACACATTGTCAACTTAAGCTACTGCAGAATTGCACAAAGATGTATGGCATACTAAAAATGAATTAATGCAAACTTTTATATATTGTGTTTAAATAGCACAATCAAACATTCTTAACACTTTAATAAAGTCAAGGACAAAGATTTATGGTTCTACCTAAATTTATTTCAGTTTGATATTCTGCTAGTTTAATGGGTTAATTGCCTAATCTTTGGCCTGCACTGATTTCCAAGGCTTCCTTAATAACAATTTAAAATATATATACCATAATTGCCGGAAATGTATTTATGCAAACTACAAAAATGCAAAACTACCAGATTTGGCTGCAACATTACTGGTGACCTATGAATAGCAGCAAAGAGTCAACATTTCCTGTAGTTTGTTCCTGCTACCTAGTGGTTATCTGGATTTTGCAGCCCAAATCTGGTACCTATAACTAGTATTGAAAAAGGCATCTCAAAAATATAAATAATGATAATGACACAATATTTGCAACACTTGTCAGATGTTTTGTACACAGCATAATGTTTTCAGAGATGAGTCTGAACGTTTAAATGCTTGGAAGAAATCAAATGTTGCTCTTGCTACAATGCTGACAGGAGGGCTGACTATGAAATAAATTCAACTGGAATATGATCCAAACTAAAGATTCAAAATGAGAAGATGACGGTATCCTGAATTCAGCAGAAATTGTGCAAATTCTAGTCTATGCTCTGAGTTGTTACAGGGATTTTCAACATGTTTGAAGCTCAGACTATGTAATGCTGTACAGAATTCTGTTCCTCTTTCTCCTCATTTTAAAAACTCAATGAAGACATTGTCTAGGATCACATCCTACATTAAGCCATGATTGCTTTAATCATGTTTGCCAAATAAACCACAATTAGGTGAACTCATACTTTATGCTAAGCCATAAATTATGGTTTGCAAACTGAAACATATTGAGACAAAACCAGAGAAAGCATGTTATAGTTTAGTGCAATGTGGGAATCAGCCTGCACGTTTTGGCAGAAAATGGATGGAAATCCTTCTGGCTTTTTTTAGTTGTTTAGCTTGATTTTTACCCATTGCTTGGACAGGCATATTATCTTGAAAGTTCCTGGTTTGGGGGGGGGGAGCCCTACCTCTTTGTGGTCTGGGATTTCACAACATGCTAGGCTAAATTGTAGTGAACTAAGCTGTGGCTTAGTATGGTTAATTTATGGTTTGGTAACTGTGAATCCCATCAGTTGGGTTCACGTGGTTGAACATCGCTAATAAAACCACAATTTAGCATTTTATAGAAGACAATGGGTATCTGCCCTTTTTCTACCTAGATTCAGAATTTGATTTTATAAAATAAAAGGAAAGTGGAATCATCAGGAAAAAGCTAAGAAAAGTAACCATAGCCAAAAATCAGAAACCTAGAGTATGCTCTGTCTGGAAATGCTGGCCAACGAATATGGTTATCATGACTGATATTGAGAAAGAGGTAAAAAATTAACAGAGAAAGTGCCAGGAAATAGGTTTTCAGCTGAAGGAACATCCAATTCAACAGGAGATGGAAATGTGATTTCCTAAATCTTCTGGGCTCCTTGAGTCCTATCATATGAAGATTATATTTTGGGACTGCTGCAGGTTGTGTCCACAACTATCCTCAGGAGATCTGCTTGAAGGGCAGGTCAAAAAAGTTGAGAAGGTAGCCACAACCATGCAATTGAGCCCCCCTCTGCTTTTTTTACATGAGTCACATGGTCACAGTCACTATCTGAATTTTACCACCACCGCCAAGGATGTTCCTGGCCATTATACAATGTAGGCTCCAAGCCAATGCTGTGGCTTCTAATTTGCAGAGAAAGTTATTTTGCCTTTGTCTTGTGCACAAGTGAAGTATGCATTCTTGCTCCTGTCTCTAGTCACTTGATTTGGGGAACTAATTCTGCCATGCCCGCTACCACTTCCCTGGTCCTGTTTTATAGTCCAGACCAGAAAGAACCCTGAATGTGCTCATAAGTCATGCGTGATAATGACCAAGTCCTGGTGGCATTAAAGTGCACTGGGGATGATTTGAAAATAGAAAGAATAGTGATGTGGCAGATTTTTTTTCACTTACTTGTGCCTCCTTCCATACTGTATACATTGTTTGTGGCTTACATTTCTATTTTAGTTTCCTCAAAAGGCCTATGCCTGAACAGTCTATTTACCGGGGTTGTAAAATTTCCTTCTGCAAGATGACTTTTCTTAACTAATTCCATTTTCCTTTTAATTAAAACCAGACTTTGGCTGTTGATCAGCTTTACAGTTGACTATCTGTTGAACAATCCAGGACTTCGGAATTAAAATCTTTAAGTATATTGCAATAGAGAGACTTTATACCCAAACGTTCATGGGGCTGGTTGCCTTAGTTTCACCTCGAGCTTAATATTCTTAATAGCCTAATTAAAAAATGGATATTTGTATCCAGAGGCAATTAATTTCCAATAAATTATTTTTAAATTAAGATCTGGAGGATTATATTAACTTTATGGAAATGAAAGCACAGGGAACACCTCTGTGATTTTTTTTTTAATCAACTCAAGCCTGTTTTATCGCATTGTGTAGTTAAAGTTGATGTAGAAGCAAAGCTTTGTTTTTTGGGGAAAGAAGAAACATTACACACACAAATAGTCTTATCCAGTATGAATATATCCTGGACCTGCATAGTTACAGTACCACATCATGAAGTGAATGTATTTTGTAAAACTTCTGAATAATGTGTATTAGAATTATGTTTAATAGTGTAGAAAGTTCCAATAGAAGAGAATAGGTGTAGCTCATGGTTCTTGGACGTTTCATTACCCAACTAGATAACATCACCAGTGTGGGGGAGAATGAAGTTTGCTGGTTGTTTATATTTAGTAGCTTTTGAATGGTGTGTAAATGTGGTTTATCTCTATGTGTCTACTGATGGCTGTTGTCTTCAAAGGAGACAGCAAAAAAACTAGGAAGGAAACAAAAAGATAAAACACATCCCCTCCAGCAGCCAACACTCATATATGTGGGGATTAACACCAGACAAACAATCAGGCAGAAAACAATACTCTAATCAAGGAACCACCAAGGAGGAAACCACACCCCCACCAAAGCTGGCAGGACAAGCTACTATAGACAAACAGGCAGCAAACCCCCAACTTGCACTGACGATGTTACCTAGTTGGATAATGAAACATCTACAGGCAAACAACCAAGCTCAGAGAGCACCAAAGACTCCACAGTGTAGAAAGTTTGCCCTCAAAAATTCTGACTATACAAATATCAATCTTTTGAAGAAGTCTGTTCACTAATTCCACCAAATGGGTCCTCCTTCTCTTCCCAATTTAGCCATATGAGTGGCCACACCCAGTTAAGGAGGATGAAGAAAAGGAGGTGAAATCAGGCTTATATACTCAGCATAAAGATGACCCTGGATAGGCAGAAGCAAACTTTATGCCAATCTGGTGTGGTAATACAGTGGCATTACTGATAGGACATAACAGCAAAGAAGAGTGTGAGGACAAGACCATAATTTAAACAATTAAATGAAACTATTATAAGATGTGGTGGAAAATACACATTTTTCTCCATGTCAAAAAGTTGGTTTTTTTAAACAAAATAAGACAGAATGTATCCACTGAGTCCTAAAAAAAACTTCTAAAGTTCTGATTTGTTCAAAACAGAAGCATCATCTGACAAGAAGTTTTCTATTCACAGTTTCTTATCAATTTTAATGAGGATTCTGTACTCTCTGTTGAGAGCAAGAGAAGGATATGAGTCATGCGGATGAGCGAAACAGTTTTCTTTATTTATAAGGTCTGCTAACCATTGCAAGTGGAACTTAGTATTTTTAAAGTTCTGGTTTATGAATGTATGTTTTATCCCCCATGCTACATGACTCAGAGATATAAGTGGAAACCAACTCCCTTGAAAAAGTATTCTCTCTGAGCTGATAGGAGATCTCTGGGACGTTTTGAGAATGTATTCCTACGGACGTCACCAAATGATTCTGCATCCATCAATAACAAGCCTGCTGAAGTTTAGAAAAATCTTGTTGTTTTATGAGATTTTTATCCCACCTTTCCCACTTCAAAATAGGGAACATGGTCTAATTTTTAATGAAATCGTTTCATTAATTCTGAATGTCTGTGTATCAGCAACTCCAGCTATGTATTGCACAGTATATATGTGTGTGTATATATATATATGCAGTATATAAAGCTAAGCCCATGTTTTATGTGAAACACACACAGACAGCAAAAATGTGTCAATAATGAAACGTTCCGCAACATGAATTCCTATGTCATTTGTCTTTCCACAGCTTAAAAAGATCATTTCATCATTAATTTTCTTTTACAATGCTGTAATAAAATCTTAATTTTACTTCATCCTTCTTCAGAAGACTATCAAAAAATGTTATAAACTCAGCAGAACACAATTAGCTAAGTAATAAAATATTTAGATTTATTAGGCAAACCAGAAGCTAGGTTTCAAAAGAAAAGAGTTAATCTATGGAGATTTGTATAATAAAATCAAAGTAGGTAGCTAGTATATGATTCCAAAGTTTACATCGTGTTTTATGTTTCCTGTTAAGCCTGCCTGTGAATATGGCTGTATTGTTACTCATATTCAGCCAGACTTATAAAAAACCTCTTTTCTACAAACAATTTGGAACATACAAAGAGTTGATTTCCCCAATATCACCTTCTGATCTGGTTCACTCACATTTCAGACTCCTTCTCCTGGGCGAGATACTGGGTATGTAAAAAGCAATTAAATCTTTTCTGTTTCTTATGGTTAGATGTATAAGTGTTTTGTTTTGTTAATCTGGTGAACGTGGAATGGCATTACAACTGTTTTACCTTACAGTACGAAGCAAGAATTCTACTAAACTAGTTATATTAAGCCAGTTGATGTACCAACAGGAGCATCCTTGGGGGGAGGGGTGTATGTCAAAATTTGCAAGATGGTAGGCCCAATGCAGATTTAATTCCTCTCCCCCACCACCCTACACACACCCATGTATACATATAAACAGTACTTTCCCTCTGAAAAACTTAGCTTTAGAGCAATGGCATGTGTAAAACTTAATCTCCCCTCTGGGGGAGATGGGCAGCATATAAATGTAATAAATAAATAAATCACGGTAGATATTGTTCAATAGTTACTATTTGCAAACATACTGTTTTTTTCTCTCTCTTCTGGAGTGAATTCAGAGAAAGAAGAAACTCCTGTAAACTATCTTTGTTGCTTATTGTAAAACTAGAAAGCTGTAACGGTAGCTGTTGGCCAGTTCCCGTAGCACCATCACCTTCTGACTCTTCAAACTAATTCCCATTTTCATACCGTGATAAAATGTATCCAAATAAACACCATTCAAGCTGATTCAGATATGAAATTGGTACTATTCATATTTTTCTGCATTTACCTTACATCTTCAAAATAGCAACTGGGAGTGATAAGATAACGTTTAATTCATTTTAAAAGGACAAGGGGGAAATGTATGCATGTATTCCACCTCTCTTGAAGCATCTATCTTTGATGTATGGACTTGTAAATCCATTGTAGAAAAAAAAATGTTGTAACAATACGATACACTCTTCAGAGACAGTGGAAGCACAACAGCTCTTTCTCCTTGTCTTCTTGAAACAGTCGCTCATTCTAGGCCAGTCTTACCAAATCAATTTTATTGCGAAGAGAGAACAATGGATAGGGTTTTTTTAATGCCTTTTTAAAACAGCTTCTCCCATCCTGGGCTTTTCTGCTACCAGTTTACTAGGAATTGTAGAAGACTGACTTTCCATATCCAGGTAGATCAATCTCCCCAGACACCTACTACCTTCAAGAAGAGGGAGTTTGAATCATGGCAACGGATCTCCAGGGAGTGATGTCAGGTTCAGCCCAAAGAACTCCAAGAGACAATGCAAATACAGTTCTGTTGCGTTTATTAGCTTCAACCTCCAGACAGAAATCTCCCCGGACTGAACCCCAGTTCCCAAGCCAGCCAGCCACAACACCGTGAATTCCTTAGGGAGGTGCCAGCCTCATCTTCTTGAACTTCCCACGCTCCTGTTGGGGGCTAAGAACATGTTTATCTCCCTGAGCCTGGCCTTCCTAAGTCCATTCCATCACACATACTGAGTTCACCAAACACCTCCTTTGCTTCTGTAAACCCACATGGGCAGAAAAACTGGGTGATCATTATACCCTTGGTAGAACTGCCATAAATAGTTGATCAGCTGATTCCATTTAGTGGATTGAAAGTTCATCGAAGCTAATATATATTCCAAATGGACAATATTCTTCTTTCATAGCAAGTAATTCTCAATATCGTAGCTTACTTGACTGTAAGGCATATCTGTCTTGGGGGGAGGGTGTTGTTTTGTGGATATTTGGGTTCTGCTAAGCTGCCTCTCTTCCTGTTTATGCAGATTTCCTTCTAGCTGTTAGGAAATGCAGCCGGTAAGAGACAAGTCATTCTACATTACAGCAACATGTCCAGATAGTACCATGCTGTGGATTTATTTACCAAGCAGGGGTGTCACAGGGTATAATAATAATAATAATAATAATAATAATAATAATAATAATAAAAATATCAAGATGGTGGCCACAATGGTAAACTTGAAATTCTTTGATGTGGCCAGCATCTTAACCTTTTGCCCATCCCCTGTGTACATCCCTGCTACCAAGTGGTTAAGAAGGGCCAAATACTTCCTTTTTATCAGTCTTTCTTTCACCCTGGCAAACAATGTTTCTTTTTCCCAAACAGCTCATCTCAAAAGAGGGGAATAGCCAGGCCATTGAAAAACTCCAGACAGAACATACCCACAGCCAACAACAGATCAAGGACCTCGAGACGAAGTTGGAGGTAAGTATTTGTCAGTGGCTGGAATTGCCCTCCTGTGTTGCTCTCCTTGGAAATTGAAGGAAGCAGATGGACATTTTCATTTAATTCCTCTGTAGGTTAACTTGTCCATTTCATAAACAGAGCCAGGTTTGTCTATCACAATGTCCAAATTCAGGGGCAAATCCTTCTGTTCTCTTCATGATGGTGGTGGTGATGGCACTGATGGCAGTGATGCTGATGTTGATTCATACAGTTTCGATGTGGCAGTAAAAAATGAACTAAATATCCTGATAGCACATCAGAAGTGATAAACAGATAAATCCTGATGAAGCTTTTATTTATAGCTGAATAAGGAAACTTACTTAGATAAGTTTCACAACATAAATCAAAAATTGATCATAGTTTCCAAAGCTGAAGTAAGAGAAAGGTGATTGCTCTTCCCAGGAATTATAACTGCTATAATAAGATCAACTGAAGTTTGCACCTAATTTATTTGTTGGTTGCTATATTTTTATCCTGTTTTTCAGTTATTATCTTGCGAAGCACTTCACATCTGATTAAAAAGAAAGCTAAACCCTATTTAAATGCATGGCACTCAACCGAAAGGGAATAAAAAGGAAATAGTAATATTTAAGATATTTATAAGCTGCCCCTCAGAAATGTTCTCAGGGCAACTTACTGTAAGAAATCAAACAATAAAAATATACAATACAGGTAGGACAAATATATAAAGTAAGAGAGTAAAAACAGCTTAAAACCAGAAATGATAAAAAGGGAAAGTTTTAAAATTACAAGTACCAGTTGGATCTCTTAGAGGAAGGGGTACCCTGTTCAAATCATGCCTTGGTTGTCCCCCCTGCCATCACCTGCTATAGTTCCCCATGGGGACATCTAAAGACAGGATCGGTTGGTACTTGTAACATCACATATGTCGTCACACAAATGACATAAACTATAATTTGCCTGAGTTATTCACACTGCATGTGCATAATGGTGCAGGGTACACAGGACATCAACATGGTTTCTGTGAGATGCGTATGGTTTCCCACCATATATAATTTAGCAAGATCGCTTGGTAAAAGATGTCTGAAGTCTGGATCGCATGTGGGGAAAGGAAGTTTCTGGTCTCAAGCCAAGAAAGGCTGTGATGGTAAAAAACAATGCCTTGAAGTAGCAGTATAAAGTACTGGTGTCGTCCATCTCCAATTAGCAATTTCACAGCAATTCCAACCTAACAGAAGAGTCCAAGCTACATTTGAAGGCAGCATTACTTATAATATCCACATATAATATAATATTAACCTTCAGGAAAGCTGTTAAAATAGCAATTTCTAACAAAGTAAAATCATGGCTGGTGAATCAGCTTCAGCGATTTTTTAAAAAATGGAACTCTAGGATATAAAATAAATTGTCATGGATTGAAATGTTATGATTCACTCAAGCACACTCAGCCTAGGCCAGAAAAGTCTATAGAAGTCAGGGTAATTCCATTCAAATTATTCTAAACTTTTGTAGATCTTCTGTGTTGTATCACCAAATCATAAGTTACTAGGTAACTTTCAATAGAAAACTTCCCAACAATATTACTACTAATAATACAATTTGCGAAATGTTAATCGTTTGGAAAATTCATGATGAGAATGCAGGTTTCCTTGCTTCCATGTATGCCTCTTCACAGATGACCTAAAGTAGACGACTGTTGGAATAGGATTAAAATCCAAGCTCTACCAGAGCTACCATACATGGCCTGCAAAAATCAGCACAACTACTAGATGGGAAGCAAAGAGTATCCCTTTGGTATCTCGTTGGTGCCATCTAGTGGTCATTCAGAGTATTGCACTCAAGCACAGTAACCCTATTCTGTAGAAGACCTGAAGATAGGGACTTGCTCGGTTTTGCTCGAGCCAAGCGTCCCACTCCGCCGCTTCCGCAAACCCTTGCTTTACCTCAGGCGCCGCGTCCTGCCGCTCCCCCTTGGTCTGGCTCCGGGTTACCGCCTTTGCAGCCAGCCTGCTGGCGGGGATGATGGAGTCCACGATTTCCTCTCGCAGGCTGGCGTGCTGCACCATGCGAGACAACCCGTCTGCCAGGAAGTTACGCTTCCCGGGGATGTGTTTTAGGGTGAAACTGAATCTCCCGAAGTATTGGGACCAACGGGCCTGTTTGGGGGATAGCTTACGTGGGGTCTTCAGGGCCTCGAGGTTCTTGTGGTCCGTCCATACCTCGAATGGTTTGGCTGCCTCCTCTAATAGATGCCTCCACGTGGCTAGCACCCACTTGACCGCGTACGCCTCTTTCACCCACACCATCCACCTTCTCTCCGTCTCCGTGAATTTGCGGGAGGCATAGGTGTACGGGTGGATGGCCCCCTCCAGGCTGGGTTGGAGCAGGACCGCCCCCGTTGCCACATCTGACGCGTCTACTTGGATGATAAATCGCCAATGTGGGTCGGGATGGCGCAGGATCGGCTCCGCCGTGAACCGCCGTTTTAGCTCCTCAAACGCCCCCTGGAATTCCGCAGTCCACGCGAGTGCCATGCTGGGTTTGGGGGGCTTCCCGCTGCCCTTGGTTTTTAGTAAGTCCGTCAGAGGAAGAGCGATTTGGGTGAAGTTCGGGATGAACTGCCTGTAGAAGTTCGCAAATCCCAAGAAGCTTTGAAGTTGCCTCCGGGTTCACGGCGCTTCCCAGCCCAGGACATCTTTCACTTTCTCCGGGTCCATCTCAATCCCCCGACTGGATATACAGTAGCTGAGGTAATCCAGCTGCTCCCGATGAAACTCGCATTTTGATAGCTTTGCGTACAGCTGCGCCTTCAGCAGTCTCTGGAGCATCGTGCACACCAGGCTCACGTGCTCCGTCAGGGTTTCGGTGTAGATGAGGATGTCGTCCAGGTAGACCAGGACGCCCCGGTAGAGTAGGTCGTGCAGCACCTCATTTATTAGCTGCATAAACACCCCCGGCATCATGGAAAACTGGTAGCTTCCGAGCGGCGTATTGAACACCGTCTTCCACTCATCTTCTGTGCGGATCCTAACCCTAAAGTATGCTTCGCGCAAGTCCAGCTTTGTGAACACCGTCCCCTTGGATAGGTGCGACATTAGGTCCTTCATCAGGGGGAGGGGGTATTTGTACTCGGTGCTGATTGCGTTCAGCCCCCGATAGTCCATGCACATCCGGAGTGAGCCATCCTTCTTCTCCCAGAATAGTACTAGGGCCGCTAATGGTGACTTCGTGGGTTGGATGAATCCCCGTGTTCTTGCCTATGAACTCCCGAAGGGCACCCATCTCCTTCATTGACAGGGAGTACATTTTCGGCTTGGGCAGCTTTACCCCTGGCTCTAGCTCAATGGCGCAGTCACTGGGTTGGTGTGGTGGATGTGGTGGGAGCTGGTTGGACTCCTTCTCCCCGAACGCCGCCGTCAGGTCCCGGTATTGCCTCGGGATGCCGCCGCTCGACGTGGTTTCCCCGGACTCTGGCCCTTGTTCCGCAGTCATCCTGCTGGCCGCTGCTGCCTGCCTATGCCTTGGGATCGCCGCGAGCCTCCGGGTCTCCAGCGCTGCCGTCGCTGCGGTCGCCGCCTGGGTCCCGACCTCCGTCTGCTCCTGCCTCGTCCCCCCGTGCCTCAGATCCTCCATTTGCCCATCTGTGGCTGCGGCCGCGCCCGTCGCTGCTGGCCGGTCCCATCTGCTCTCGCGCTCCGCCGGCTCCTCGGCCCCGAATCACACCGCCTCCGCCGCCCAGTCGACATGTGGGTTCCGTTGCTGCAGCCACGCCAAGCCGAGTACCACCGCGTAGTCGGCGACCGGGACCACCACGAACCTTAGTTCTTCCCGGTGACTCCTGATTGTCATCTGGACCGGCTCGGTGTAATACTGAGCCGACCCCCCCCGCCAGCGAGCCGTCTAGCTGGCTGAATGCGATGGGTTCCCGGAGGTGCCGCAGCTGTAGGCCGAGTCCCGAGACCACAGCTGGGTGCATCAAGCAGTGGGTACAGCCTGAATCCAGCAGCACCCGCAGCTGTGCCTCCCCTCCGGACCTTACCCCCCCAGATGCGTATCCTCACCCGGAACGGAGGGCAGTCCTCATCCCCGATTGGGTCCGCACACCTCGGTTCCCCCGCTCGCACTGGGACACCGTTCAGTGCAAGCGCACCTCGTTTCCCGCTGGCTTCGAATCCTCCCCGGAGGACGCCGTCTCAGGGGTCGACCACCCCATTCGGCCTCTTTCAGTCACCGCTGCCACTGCACTCTTCCACGGTTGGTCGCCTGCCCTCTTTCCAGCAGGACGCGGGGGCTTGACCTCGGGCTGGGGTGGGGCTCCTTCCCGCTCCGTTGGGCACTGCGCCGCCCAGTGGCCTCTGCCCCCACATCGGAAGCACAGGTTTGGGGTTTTGGTTGCCTCTCGCCCCCAGGTGGGCTGCCGCCAACTGCTCCGCCTCTCCTCTGAGGGTCTCTCCCTCTGCCGGTCTCTCGTCTGGTCCCGCCGCCTCGTGCTCTGTTGAATCTGCCGACACGCCAACTCCGTCCCGGCCAGCCAGATCCAATCTTTCACTGTGGACGGGTCATCCCGGCCCAGCGCCCACTCCAGGATCTCCGGATTGAGCCCCCTCTTAAAATACTTCACCCTCAGGGACTCCAGCCAGTCTGTGAGCTTCTCTACCAACCTCCGGAACTCCAAGGCATACTTGGACACCGACTTGTCCCGCTGCCTAAACTGCAGGATGTTGTCCTTGGCTCGCTTGGTGCTCAATGTGTCCTCGAACCTGTCCCGGAGCGCCTGCATGAAGTCTGGGAAACTCCTCAGTTCCGCCGCATTGGCGTCATACAGTCTGATCACCCAGCTAGCCGCTTGGCCGTCTAACAGCTCGGCCACATAGGATACTCTATCTTCATCCCTAGCGAATAGGTGACCACCCCTCTGCATGAAACCCCTGACGTGCGTCAGGAAGTGCGGCAGCTGTTCAGGATCCCCCGAGAACTTGCCTCAAAGTCTCAGGGCGTCAGCTGCCCATTGGTCCACTGACCGGGGCACTGGAGGCAGTACCAGCTGGGGTACCGGGCTGCCACCCCTGTTGCTCGTGCCATCGCTCGCCGCCGCCGGCCCCGCTCCCAGCAGCAAGGTCTGGAGCATCACCTCCACAGAGTCTAGGCACCGCTCGATCCTCTCCTCCAGCCGGGTGAACTTTTCGTCCCACTCGTGATTCCGGGCCCCCGAGCCCTGGGTCATCATGACCCCCGAGCTGTCTGCCCCCTGGTTCACGCACATCGACCACCGCTCCGGTGGAGGGTCTCTGGCCCTGGCCGCCGCCCCATCGCTCCCGGGTGGCTCCGTCCATCCCTCCTCGAGTCCGGGTTCCTCATGCTCCAGCTGACCCACGGATTCCTCGTCGCTGGTCATGCCTGTGTTAGAAAAGGGAAATGCTCCTCGGTGGCACTGGGTAGCGTTAGCGGTGAGTCCTGGCTTTATGTAAGGTTTGCCCCGTTCGACAGAGAAACTCCCGTGACACGTGTGGTTCACAAAAGAGGTTTACTCATGCGTAACATAGCGGTTACAAGCAAAGCCGGGACTGGCTTGGTACATTTGCATCACTCGTTATATTCCCCCCTTCCCTCGCTTTTTCGCCCCGCGATCGCGTTACCGCTGCGGATTATCGGCCCCCCAATAATCCCCCTTAATTGTCCATGATGGCAGGTTCGGCCAGGGTCCATTGTCCTTGATTGGCAGTCCCCTCCGGCGTGGGTTGGTTCCCCCCCGTTACGTGCAAGCCCGAGGGTTCTGCGTGGTGATCTCGTTTCGCTGCCTGCGGCCTCGCTCATTGTTGGCTTGCGCCGTTATCAGTGTAGAGTTAAAACTTCCACTGCGGTTTTCCTGTTGGGCTGGGCGCAGGTGGCCCATTAATTAGCGGCGCTTTCAGTTCCTCTTTCCCTCAGCTAGCCACCGCTGGCGGAGTTCGTGCGGTGCGGCTGCAAGCTTCCCCGAAGCGCCGTGCCGGCCGAACCTGACATGCATCAACATCACTCTGCTTTGAAAACTCCTGATCCAATGCTGCTCACATTCTTTCCTCCTGGAGATGTAAATCTCCTCTTTTGATGAGGCACAGCCAACCTCATCTAGGTACGTCCATTTGGCAAGCCTGAATGTTGTATGTACATATTTCTGCATTCATAGCTCTGGACAAAGAAGGTAAGATTGTCCTTTCATAGACTTTTACCAACACTACTATTAATTGGGATGATAAAGCTGATTTTGCAGCAGGTTGCTTTCCTCCTGTCTTCCACACAAAAACTCCTCTTTTTCTTTTCCAGGAAAGCAGGAACTGGCTGCATTTCATCTGGCATTATCACCACTGTTAGTGTTTTAGCCAGTTTCCCAAAATTTCAGTGCATTATAATGGCCAGCTTTGTGCCATTTTTAAGCAGCTCCTAAAGACATGCTGAAAAGAAGGGCAAACAAACTGTTGACAAGAAAAATGGTAGAGCTTATTTAAAACAAATGTTGGTCCTTCACAAAGTGGGACAACCACCACCATTTAGCTGAGACTAGGCAATTTAGGATATTCTGATAAACAGGTTTACATAAAAGAAAGCAAGGCAAATCCGATCCTTAGGTGACTTTTGGAATGGAACAGTCAAGTCCTGCTCTGCTGGAGACTATGTTTTGATATTTCTGGATGCATATCTTTTCTTCTATGATGTAAGAAATGTAATTGCCAGTGCAAACATTTCACATGGACACTTGATTTTATTGACTCATGAATTCCATTCGTCACGGAAAATATGCAAATCTGAGGAAAATGTGAACAGGACCCACTAATAGCTTGAAGTTGCTGGGAGATGAGTCTGAACCCAGATCAAATTGTCACTAGGGATGGATGAACTCCAAGTTTAGAAATAATCTAGCCCAAAGGATGTTTTGGTCAACTGAAGACTCCATTGGCTCTTTGGTGAAACTTTCGTCATTCAGAATATTCATGATGAGAATGTAGATTTTCTTGCTTCCATGCAGAGTACGGTTAAAAAAGTCAAGATGGTAACCACAACGGCATGATCAAAGATGCACCTTTTTTGATGTGCATTGCACAGTGAACATACATAAAAAGTGGGCTGAACATAGATTGCACCATTGCAACTGCCAACCTGACTCCTTCTGCTGTGGATACCCAGGTGGCATCTTTCCAACCATGCTTCCATATCCATTCTTACCATTCCTCCCCTTCCATATTGGATGAATGCCATCTTTCCCCACTGTATATTCATTCATTCTTCATGGATGGACACATGAATGGGGTTGAGAAAATAAGATTTCTAATAATTTGAGCTGTCATTAAATTGTTGCCATTCCCTATGTGTAGCAAACCAGAATGATGCGCACACTGAAATTGGAAACATTGCAGAATCAAGCAAAAGTGCATTATGCAAATACATTCAATATGTGAATTGGAATTGGATTTTTGCTTTACTTTAGATTAGCCTTTTAGTTGGCACAGATTATTTGCATCTTTGTATATAGATATTGTTAGGAGAATATATCTTTGCACAGTGCTAAGCAAATAACTACAATAAGGAGCACGGATCATATAGAAGAGTTCATCTATATACAGATTATAAAGTGAGAAAATGAGACTAATCCTTCATGCCCCAATTAAATATGTGTTGTGGGTCCTAGCCAGGGTTTCTAGAGGTGGCAGCTGGGATCCTGTGATCAGAGACCTACCACTTTTTAATATGCATCATTCATTAAAAGAGGCCAGGGCTTTGATCATGCAGTTGTGGCTGCCATCTTGACTTTTTTAATTCCCCCCACCAGCTTGGTTACTTTATACTGCCAAGCTGTGAAAAGAATTCAGAAGAAATCTGGAAATGCATTATGCTGTCCTCTTGCAAACATATCATCTTGTTGATATGCACAACAACATCATTAAGCAGCTCAGTTCAGATACAATGGGGAGAAAACAATTGGCAGTCAGGCCTAGAGAGACAGTTTACTGAGGCAAGGTTAATTTTACCTTTCATTTTCCCTTTGAATGCTTTGATAATAGGATCTAATAGAGTGTTGGACCATCTTTGAACTGCAACACAAAAACTCAAAGCTGAAATTCAGAGACATAATACTGGACTTTTTTTTTTTTTTTTGCATTCATTTATTTTCTGTGAGTCATGCACCCAGAGTTTATAGAGGAGGCACTTGGCTGATTTAATCTTTGAGAGATCCTCAAACTGCAAAGAAGATGTTGCAGTCATTAACATACTTAAAAATTGGACATCTACTACCTGTATATTGGTGATAATCTACTATAGACAGTCCTTGTTTAGTAACTGCCTTGTAGAGTGACCATTCGCAGTTATGACAGTGATGAAAAAGTAACTTTGCAACCAATCCTTGCATTTATGACCTTCACAGTTCTGTACAGGTAGTCCTCGGGTTACGATGGCAATTGGGACTGGAATTTCTATCACTAAGCAATGTGATTATAAAGTGCGATGTCATGTGACCACATCACTTAGCAATCGAAATTCCAGCAGTCTTGTTTGCTGTCATTAAGTGAGGACTACATGGGTTGTTAAGTGAGGACTTCATATGATCATGACTTATGACTTCCTGCCAGGTTCTCCATTGACTTTGCTTGTGGGGAGCCAGTAGGAAACATTGGAAATCATGATCGCATGACTGCGGGGATGTTGTAATAGCTGGAACTATGAGGACCCATCATAAGGACTATTTGTTCAGCACTGTTGTAACTTTGAATGGTCACTGAATGAATGGTCATAACCCGAGGATTTCCTGTAAAGCAAAGAAAGGCTGAAGTAAGATCATAAGCATAGTCATGTTTTCACTTAGTGACTGCTTTACTGAACAACTGAATTGCTGGTCCCAATTGTGGTTGCTAAATGAGGACAACCTGTAGTAGGGATTGCTCTATACTATTCTCATGTACGCTGTAGCCTTTTCTGATAACAAATGAAAAGGGAACATTCTCTACTATTCAAAAGATGCAGCAATATTTGTTACTATTGCAGAGATTCTGTGATATTGGACAAAAACATCTTGTATTGTTCCATATTATAGTAGTGAATTCATTGGTAAACCAGTGACTATTGATAAGTGTAAAATATAAGATAGATTTTTCCCTTTTTTCCCCTCTTCTTAGTTTTATTTTCAGTTGCACTTTTAATTTTTTTCAATGTTTTAAAAGATTAATAATTGTTTTGTTAAAAATAATAATGATTATATTAAAAAAAAAAAAAGGAGACCCAGGAGCAGCCCCAGTATGGAGGGTTCAGATCACCTACTGATCTGAAATAACCAGCCAGATCTTTGACTTGTGGCTTCTCAGTGATGTTTTATTTCTAAGGTTACATTTGAGAAAGAACACGAGGATGAAAGATGTCTTTATAACAGTTCAAGTCATCCAGATGGAAACATGCATTGTAGTATTCAAGCCAGAGGCGTGGAGAAGAGTGAGGAAAGTGTGAGATAGAAACGGCTAGGACAGGGTTCCTCAACCTTGGCAACTTGAAGATGTGTGGACTTCAACTCTCAGAATTCCCCAGCCAGCCATGCTGGCTGGGGAATTCTGGGAGTTGTAGTCCACACATCTTCAAGTTGCCAAGGCTGAGGAACCCTGGGCTAGGAAGACTGCCACACTGAATGATTGGGGCACCTATTTTTCTCATTCAGGTTCTAGATTCATATTTAAATGAATTCAGACTTCATAATTTGATTTATTTGATGCATGAGTTATTGAGTGGTATCAGCAGACCTCCCCACAATGGTTTTTGTCCACTCACTATTTCCTATGACAAATTGGGTTCTACAGAGACAAAAAATTCTGAATACGTGCACCATAAGAAACTATAGTTCTATTACTGTATTTTCATTTTTCTTTAAAAATATATCCACATCCAATCTTTATTCTGGATTGACAGTTAGCTACAGGTCCCATCCTCTTCTGCCAGCATGACCAGTGATTATGGAGATAACTAAAGCCCCAAAGATGGGAAATGCAGATCTATAAAACACATCATTAGTTAATTTCTATTGTTCTTCACCCTACTCATCCATCAGTAGGAAAGGGGACATTTACACTGAATTCTACCCAAGTGCTGATCCAGTTGAGAAGAGGAGGCAACTCTATCAAATTCACTTCCAATTAATGTCTATTTCCCTTAGTTTCTCACTTCCGTATATTTCGTATTTTAAGCATGACAAATCTCTCATCCATTCGTAATTAGACATCCTCAATTTTACTAATGGAAAAATTTAGAACAAGTAGAAATGGCTATTTCCTTTCATGTGAATGAGCTAAGCCGTAGTCTCACTTACTTCCCAGTTGCCTCTACTTGTCACTCAATCACACCAAGAGGAGATCAGAAGCTTTTCCTTCTTTCTGAACAAACCATTACTGTATCCAAATACCCAAACCAGAAATAGTCTAAGCATGTTGAGCTCCAGGCTAGGGTAGTTATTTAACAGTTTATGGCATACTTGCCAAGCAGTGAAGAAGCCACTAAAGTGTATTCATCCCAGCAGGACCCATGATGATACCACATGGGCTTCCTTATAGAAATAGACCAAATTAATGAAGCAAATTTCATCACAATTGTTTTACTGTTGTGATGACACAGATGATGTCACTCCACCCCCCCCCCCCTTTGCCTGCCCTACGCACCCATGCACCAGCATTTTCAGCACACCTATGGTCATGTGAAACGGGGAGGAATAGTTGCAAATGTTGATGTCATAAACTCCTTTTCTGCACTGTAGAATTTAAGATCTAGTTTCCACCAGATTCATTATCTCTTGCCACTGTAGCATCAGGCAGGAATCTTTTGCCACCTAGAATTAATTGACCAAATGCTGAGCCAAGCAAATGAAATATACTTTGAGCAAAATGCTCCCTAGTGGTACTAGAATTACATTACTAATAATTCCTCCTTTCAACTTCCAAATGATTCCCCAGGGGCAGCAAGAGAACTGTGGATCAGCAATATATTAAACTGAAACTATGGATCATATTTCTGGCCACGCATAAAAATCCACAGACAACATAAACATATTGCATGAATCCTTCCCTACTTAACAAACACATCTTTCCTACAAGTAGAAAATGCAGGGCTGGATTGAACTGTCTATGTTGAATTGTTATTGTCACACTATTCTTCTAAAGTTTGCTTCAGGTGCCTGTACTGCTCCTTACAAATTTTCCCACTCACTATTTGCAGTAGCATCAGCTGTCTATGCCTACTTGCTCTTTTAATTTAGTAATATGCTTCATCTTGGGGATCAACAAAAACCAAACTTTTAGGGAAGCAACATTCTATCACCACAAATGCTAGGAAATCTTTTGAGGGCCACCAATGATGTCCATAATACTCAAGTTTGGAGTGCGTCCTGTTCGGCTAGGTTCAGAGTCCAGTCAAATGCCCACTCCCTCATAGACTGAGGTATCCATTCTTGGTAGCATATTCAAGTACTGATGGTGTGAATATGGTCTCATCAACACAGGCCTGCAATGTATTGCAGGTTCCAGTAAATTCCAATGAATTGTTTCCATGGATGGGGCAAACCCATTTCAACGTGTCTCTTGCCTCTGCTGCATCAGCAATGTAGCACTCTCTTTCACCTCAAGTGATCCAGTAGAAGTCCCACTTCCCAATTCCTGTCTTCCCATCCTGGGATTATGTTGGTTTAATTGAATCAAGGGACTCAAAGGCAAAACTGCAAAATTTGGAAGGGAGAGGCTTGCTAGTGGGGGAGCAGAGAAGTAGTTAGCAACAAATTTGTTATTACTGAGAAAAGTGGGAGGGATAAATGTGTCAACATGGATCAGCAGCATCTATAGAGGGTTGTATGTCAAAATCTGCAAGAAGGCAGGCCCGCTGTCACAAGTGAAGCCCCACCCCTAAATCAAACAGGCTTTGATCACACTGCCCCAGCCATTTTGCAGATTTTGACATACACACACATACCCATGGATACCCAAAGCATTGACATTGGAAACTAGACTAAGGACCTTCTCCCACAAATATGCCCCAGTAAAATCTTTGTTCTGTTGCATCATCGTGACACTGCTTCCATCTCATCTTCAGCCTATGAGTGAAAGAACCTTAAGCCATTCTTAGCTGTACCAGTGTTACAGCTGGTTACTGTCCTGCTTTCTTCTTCCCTTTGTCCTGACACCATCCATGGTGTCTTACATCTGGTAGGCTTCATTGTCTTGGAGGGAAGTTAGGTGATTGACAGGGATTGGGGCAGAGGTAATAGAGGCAGAAGAAGTAGAGCAGCGGCCATGGCAAATTTCATGCCGATAGAAGTCAAATCAAGGATAAGTAGGTATCACTAGCTAGTAACCAAATGCTGATTGACTGCCTGTTATCTGTGATCAGGTATTGGTCAGATTTGCTAGTGGTTCTCCACAAACTCCTTGGCTCACTAAAAGATATAGGTTTATGAGAATCTAATATACAAATTGATCTGAAAACAGTCAGAACACCTCAAATCAACCTTGAGCACCTTTCAAGCTGGAATCAGAAGGTTTGGGAGGAGGAAGAGATGATATCTAGACGTCTCCTATGACACAGTGTGGGATTTAACCCCTACTGTACAGGCTGAGCTACCCAACTGTAGGTTGTGCCTGGATCCAAAGTGCTACATCCTCTGAAAAGCTTCATTATGCCTTTGGATATAAAAAGAATGCATTGCTAAGGGCACTGGGCATTGCTGAGAAATTGCCTCCTGAAACGGGGAGAAGTAATGAGACGTGCAGCTTATTGTCATTTTCACTTACGCTGCTTGTTCATCTAATCTCTCAGCAGAAGCAAGGTCATTACTGGAAATAGACCTTCATTTCTGGGAAGAACTGACTCCTAAAGTCTTAAGCCTTGAAGGACTTCCTGGGTCCTTCCTGTCCTGGGGCACAACCTTCTTAATGCCATGGATCTCTCTGTGCTTTCAACAGTATTTCCACTTGCGGACTAAAGTGAGCAACCGGGAGAATTTCCTTTTGCAGGCTGCCAGAATAAAGTGCTCCTCAGATACGATATCAAACTGCTTGTTTATTTAAAGCCCTGATCTAGGTCAGAGAAGGAGAAGATTAAAGTACCGGCTCCACTTTAAAGAGGCAACAATAATGTTTCAGCCTTACACGAGAAACTGCTTAACTTTGTTTCTTTCTACCTATCATAAGCCTCTTTCCATCTACTCTCTGCCAGCTGAACAGAAGAAAAGTTGTATCTCTTTCTGATGGTTGGAAGATTTTCTTAATTATCAAGCAGGGATGTCCACAGGAAGGGTCCCAAAAGTCAATCTGGCTAGTGTAACTGGGTCACTGAAACCTTGCCTCCTTTTTATATGCACCTTATATAAAAAAGTAATGGAGCTTCGATCACTCAGTTGTGGCCCCTCACTTGACTTGGACAACCCCCCCACTCCCCCCAACAAGCAAACCTGACCACTATCCTGCAACAATCCAGGTTGGAGCACACAAATGGAAATAGTGGAAGGGCAGCATATTAAGACTTTGTACACAGGAATATTTTCTGCAGGTATTTTTATGCAACATATTGTATTTCTACATTTCTACCTGTTGTTTTCTGTAAAGGGCCATGCATGCTAGGTGGCTCAGTCCTGTTCTCAACTGGCTCACAAAACCAGAATGTTTAAAAATCAACTCTCATGAGCTGGTACGAGCCAGCTCCAGTATGCTACTGCTTATAACCCTAAGGATCAAGAGTGTTACTTAAAGATGAACCTGCCATGGGCCTCCAAGTTCTTAATACAGCCTTGCCTGCAGCCACCTACTGTATACGAATGTCCTCAGTATATAGTTCTATGTGTGTATGTAATATAGGTGTGTGTGTGCATATAGTATATTCATCGATTCCATTTCTGTTCTACTACAGTCCAAGTGACTCTTGGCAGCTTACACAATATATAATAATTTTTACTGAAGTTTAAACATACAAAGGTAAAAAAACTAATACAAACTAAGAAACGTATATATAAGAAGAAAAATAAAAAGTGCGGGGGGGAGGAAGGAAAAACAAATATAAAGAAAAAAGAAAAAAGGTATATAAAGAAATGACTTCCCCCTTCATCAAGACAGGTACAGTTTCAGTAACTTATCACTTTCTCTAAAGTTTCAACCAAAAATCTCTTCATCCCATATCTCATCTTTTATCTATCAGTAAATAATAAAGCCTCATCATTCAATCTTAATCAACAAAAGTCCATTAACAGTTACCAGATATAACTATATCTATCTATCTATCTATCTATCTATCTATCTATCTATCTATCTATCTATCTATCTATCTATCTATCTATCTATCTATCTTAGCCTTAAACAAGTAAATCCATTTCATATTCCTTTTCTTTACTCAGTAACTTATAATTTTCTCTAAAAATACCAAAAAAAAAATAATCTTACCATGTCTTATCTCATATCTATAAACAAATCTTTAAAGCCTCATCATCCAAATCTAATCAAGAAAGATTTCATTAAGAGATACCAGAAACAACATATTGAAAATCTTGAACTTTAATCCCTTCAAATAATATCCTACAAATTAACTTTTTATCATTTTCTCTTCGTCTCCTCTCAGAAACTCCTTCATAACTTTAGCACTTTCCATAGCTTATAACTTTCTCTAAAAAATGCAACAAAAAATCTCTTCTTTCCATATCTTATCTATAAACAAATCTTTAAAGCCTCATCATTCAGTTCTGGTCAAGAAAAACCCATTAAAAACTACTAGAACAAAAATAATATATTTTAACCTTGGTTGAATAAGCCAACTTTATTAGTCCTTTTTGCTTTTAAAAGTCTTGATGTTTATTCCTTTTAAGTAGTGTCCCAAAAGCTGATTTCTTTTCATTCTCTCTTTATCTTTCCTTAGGAACTCCTTCATAAGTGTAACACATCTCTTTTGTAAGTCCAAAATAAGAAAATTGTCCAAGTCACTCTTCTGATTTATTATTTGTATGTCCCTTTTAACTATTAAAGCATCAGCCAGTTTCATTTGAAAGTCCTATGTAACATCTTTGTCCATATCATTCTTGTATCCTGTCATTTTTAAATCCATATCCAAAACAGTCTGATTCCCACTTGTATCCTCTGCAATCTCCTCTTTTAAATCCATTTTTATAGTAGCAGACAATCTTAAGAAAAAGTTCTGAGTACATTGTTGCCAAATATCCTTGAATTCTCCCAGAGTTAAAATACTTTTCTCCATTCTGTATTAGTGGATCTTCTTCTTTAATTACAATCTTTAGTTGTTTCTGGATGCCTCTAGTAACCAGCCTTCAAGGTCTCCTCTTAAGTTTTGCTCAAATCCACAACATTTTCCTGTGGAAGGATTTCTTACACTTAGATTCAAAATCTTCATATATATTTTAATAAGATTTTAAACAAACCACAGGAAGGATTCTTATAGTTAATTTCAAAATCTTATTTCCAGTCAATGTGGCCCCTTAGTCCTTTTATAACTTTCCAAAATCAAAGTTCTAATTATTCTTTTGCTACATATTTTTTCTTTAAGTTCTTAAACTTACATGAAACTTCTTTTGCTGAGGATTGAAGAATCACCCAGTCTAGTGAAACTTGTCCTTCTGAAGGTTCTTAATAACCAAAAAGCAATTTTACAAGCCACTTCCAGAAGCAATTAAAAGAGGAAGTGGGCAAACTCAGTGTTGCTTTGAAGGCTCCGAACCATGGCTCGGAGAAAGCTGAATCCCCTAGCTCCCAGAGCAATAACACCCAACAGAGACCACCATTTTATAGTCTCGTCACAGGGACCATCTGTATGGGGCACTGTGGGCAATCCCAAGTCCTCACCTTTATCCGGAGAGGAATTTTGAGGCACCTATCTATTCATTGGCTCCACATTCTGCCACGGTTGTCAGCTCCACTAAAAGTGAAGCCATCTTCAGTCTGCCATTGCTTCCCCAGAAGTGGCAGCTTACACAATATAGAAACATTATAACATCCACCATAAGTCTTAAAATACAGGAACCAATTTAAAACAAAATAAAATAAACCGTAAAGTCCAAGTAAACCAAGATAAAAAGAACAGTAAGAAATAAATATGGTTAAACTCCCTAGTTAATTAGACCACTCTCCAGAAGAGTTCCTTGGATGACATAGCAGGTCTAGTTAATTGAGGTTGGGGTAAGTGGTCCTATATCTATGTCTATCAACACTGCTTTTCCATTTGTGGGCTATATACCATTACTGGATTCCAACTTTCTTAGCTACCATGGGTTATACCAACTGAACCATGACTCTCATTTGAAAGTGAAAGTGAAGAAAATTGAAAGTGTTGAAAGAAGAAAAGAAAAAGGATATAGAAAAAGCAGGACCTGGCCTAAATAGATAGATTGATGGAGAGAGGATAGGCTACTTAGACATAAAAATAAAAGGTAAGCTAAGAAATTAGAAGCTCACCATATGTTACAAGTTTTATTAAACTGCCACGTATTTTCACTTGTATGGATTGTTTAAGAGAGTACTATGGGGCAATTCTACCTATGGGTGCTAGGCTAGTGTCAAGGCACTATTTAGCACTCAGTGCAGTGTTAATCTCCATATGAGGCTGTTGTGAGTTTCAGTCAGATGCTTGGCTGAATGTATCATTACTTCACTGATGAGACTCAGCTAAAGAGCTTCATTCTTAGAAGGAATGTCCACAAGGAATGGTCAAAAGAGTGAAGATGGAGGCCAATTTAGAGTATGGTTTTTAAGGGGGAAAAGAACTGATTAAAGAACTTGAAGTTAGAAATAAGTGCAAATTTTAAATGTTTATAAATATTGTATATCACTCAGAGCACAATGAAGGGGAAGTTCAAAACTATGAATTTACTTAATTAAAAAAAAAGATGGCAGACACAATGGTGCGAAGTTCTACCTGTTTTTTATGTGATTCTTGGTGACTACATCCATATTGTTTTCTTGTTAATAGTATGAAAGGGGGCTGATATAAGTCCTGGGATTTATAAGTGGTCTACCACCCCACAACTAACCAGGTTTGCTCCTGCTAGCTTCTCCAATTTCAGCCAAAGTTGGCTATGTACTGCCACTGCTGTGACCTACTCCACCCCATTTCTTCATCATGTCTGAATTGGGATACCCTGTTAAGGTTCTGAACTGGGATCTGGATGCAATGAGGAGGTGAACAAGGGCCAATAAATTAAGGATGACCTGGGGAATAGTTCCAAGTATGGGAATTGGAGAGCCTGCCTGTTGCAAATAGAACTGCACTCCTTCAAAAGGAATAAGTAGTAGCTTGTAGGTACTCTTGATCCAAATAAACTATCAAACAAAAGAATCCCATCTATGGTATGGCTGATACTGATAATCTAGCCAAGAGTTCCCCTATGAAAATAAAAAGCACTCAGAAGGTTAACAATGTATGCAAGCTCTGAAGTGAAATGCCCTCTTTTTTTTTTTCTTTTGCAAAGGACCCTAACATGATCCCCTCAACACACACACACACAACTAACTTCCTTCTCCCCATTAGTTCTGCTTCAAAGAGCAGGGTAAATCTGAAGCTCCAGGTATCAATTTTCTAATTACCCTTTTGCACCAAAGGGGAACATTTTCTATAATTAGATGGAAATGCCAACTCTTATATCTGCTAGCTGAGCAGATACAGACTCTCAGATGAATGTTACTTCCTAAATCCTGGGAAGATCATTGTAACCTTCTCCCTTGCTCTCCCTTCCTCTCCCATTCATTCCTCCTAATAGTAAATTTAGGTAATATGGACTCAAACAAATAAACAGAAACTACAGAATGCCAGAGAGAGAGAGAGAGAGGGAAGGGGAGAGAGAGAGAGAGAGAGAAAGAGAGAGATTGGCATGCTTTGGGAAATTTTGAAGAAGCAAGCTAACCAATGGGAGTGAAGGATGGTCATGGATCCTTGTGTTTCAGTTGGAAATAAAAATAGAAAATTGCTAGGAGAGAGAATTCACCAAACTAGAGACATACAAAGCCAATGATCAACTTCAGGATTTGGGATCTGAGAGCTGCACTTATCACAATATTGAAATTATTGAGCTAATGTTGCAAGAAACGACACACAAAGAACATGTCGCTCAGTGCTTATGATAGTTAGCAGTGGTCTGCCTTCAGATCTGCTGCCTCTAAGATTAAAAAAAAAAAAAAATCAGTTTCCTCCTGCTGTTGCCTTTCCCTCCAGATTTCTGACAAAATTATGCATAATAGAAAATTGGAAGCCAACAATGTTTTCCTATGTATTTTGGTTTCAAAGCACAGCTGGACAGGTTGTGCCTTACACATTAGATGCCGCGCACTTCTCTCTGATCGTCCAATCAAATTATTATTTTGTTTTCTTCCATATTTGCCAGGTTAATTCCATTGTGAATAGTATGGGAGTATCAAAGCCATGGAGTGTTTAGGTTGGAACACGCTGATAATAGAAGCAATTCCAGAGGACTTTGTGACCCTTTCAATCTTTCAAACCTGTTTTTCTGCCCAACCACCTGGGGTTAGAGTGTGTTGCTTTATTTTTTTTTCTTTGTCATTGCAGAATGGGGGTTAGAAAGGGTTGAACAATTGGGCACCAGGCCAGTTGGCCTTTGTGGCTAACACTAACCTCCCTTTTAAATGTTTTCAATTTATTTCATTTTACAAAAGCAGACAGTTTCAGGCGTAGGGGTCATCTTCAGTATTGCTCAAAATGTCTATGTTGCAAAGTTATTCATGCATTTGCTTACATATTCTCATGTACCTTCTACTTGTGGAGACTCAAGACAGTTTATGGTGACAACAAACAAAATCAGACAAGGAATTGAAAAGAAGAAGAATGTCACATCTAAATGAGGCAATCCTTCTCTGATCACTGCCCAAAGGCCCTGCAGAAATGTAAGGGCTACTTAAAGGCAAAGAGGTGGGGGATATTCTGTGTCTCAGGAGACAAGGGGATACACAGTGTAGGGACAGCTATTGAGTGGGCTCCCTCCCCCCTCACTGCACATGGGGTGAAAACTCTCTGCCTTCCTTACCTCAAAGTTCACATGGAGTAGGCCAAATCTATATAGGAAAGACGATTCTATGAATACCAAGTGCCATGCCATGTGGTGGTTTGAAGGTCATCACCAGCACTTTGAATTACATCTGGAAGTAAACCAGTAACTGGTGCTAGTCTGTAGCATGCCTTAATCTGGCACCTCCAGTTACTGGACCAGTTGAAGCTTGACTTGTTTTCAAAGGCAGCCCCATGTAGTGAGTTACAGTAGTCTACTCAGGAGGTGACCAAGTCATGAGTCACTGTTGCCAGGAAATCCTGGTCCAAGGAGGCCCATGATTTTCATACCAGCTGAAGCTGGGTGAAGATCACCCTGCTGTGCAGTCTAGGAAGACTTCCAGTTTCTGGACCTGTTCCTTTATGGCAATACCCAGCTTTCACATCCTCCAAGTCCAAGACAGCAGTGTGATATACCATCTCTGGTCTGTCCTGGGGTGGTGATGTATCCATGAATATCATCAAATTACTAACTATACTTCTTCAAAACTCTTCTTAAGTCATTCTTAAGAATTTATTTAATTGATATTTCCAAGGATTTGGGCCAAAATGTATGTGATGTTGACAATCTGTGCTCAGGTTTCATAGACCACACCCTGCTTTAAAACAGATGCTAGGGATTGGTAAATCTGCATTGAATTTGTCTATGTATTGTCCTCCAGAACTAATAGCAGCCATTGATTGATTGGTTGATTATCTGCCATCAACTGGGACAGGTGAAGGCATCCAAGACTTATTTATTATATCAGATTTCCAGTAAAAGTAGACTGTTTCCCAGCACTGGTGCTCTGATTACATTCTTTTGAAGAAGGGAGAGACAAGAAAAGCAGTCATAAATATTTCTGCATTGTGGTTAGGCCTTTCACTTGATGCATTGCTTGGGTCTCTTCATAGCAATCCTAAACTTTGCTGCCAATCTGGAGTCTTCAATCCATCTTAATCTGTCCTTTCCATACATTCATGCTGCTGCTTAACCACTATCCTAGCATTCCTCAAGCATTTCTCAAGGGAAGATCAAAAGCATCCTCCACAGGACTCTCGGCTCATCGGCAGGCTGTGGGGCTGAAATGAAGCAAACTTTTGTTTTTTGACATTTGTTGTAGGGTTACATGCTCACCTAACTCTAGGACAAGGGAAAAAACAAGCAATTATGCTTGGCAGCCACTAGGGCCATACATTCCCCACACTGCACACGGTCGAGTTTGTTTCCACTTGTGGGCTGGAAGCATCAGAAATCTTAGGCTGTCTGAGCACCTGAGATTAAAAAAGAAAGCATAGATGGAGGTTTCCCAGGTTTACTGCAACAGTCCAGCTAATTAACTGCTGGACCTAGATAGGGTGATGTCCCCTGTCTGACCCTTATATTGCAAATGATGGGGAAAAGCCCTTTGCAGAATTCGGCCAATGATAGAAAAAGACTTCTCTATGCTTTCAAAATAGCTTACAACAGGGGCAGTGACCTCTGATTCCTTTAGCCAAACATAACACTGGAGCCATTTACGGGAGATACTGAATGGGATGTGGGCGGGTGGGATAAATGTCCTATTTTTGTACTAGAACCAGAAGGTATAGCAGTCATATAAACAAGTGGGGGAAAACATGGTTAGGGAACTGCATTTAGCTAATGGGTTGTGAAAGCTGTGCAAGGCTCAGCATGTCCTGCCTTTTCCATTTTCATTAACTCCAAAGATAAATGTTATGATCACAAATTAATAAAAGCTAGAGCTAGACGATGCTATTAGCCCTGTTGTTACATGAAGTCTCCATGGAAAGAAGCAATAAATCTTTGAGCATCTGAAAACAAACATTGATCTTCGGGATAATCAATTAATTAAAAATTGAAGTAAATATGAGTTAGGCATCTCACAATGAGGAAAAGAGGGATAAATGACATTGTAATGTTTGAATAATAGATAATTGTGTGTGTTATTAGTGAGTATAGGTTTTTCATTCTTTTTCTCTTTGTTTGTATTTTCTGGAATTTAAACACATTCTATTTGTATTCATGGGCATCTGCTATGATGTCAAAACAGCCAAAATGGCAGCCGTAATCATGTGATCAAGGCATTTTAAAAGGGTGGGGCTTCAAGTATGTGATTGTGACCACCATTTTGATTGTTTTTTTATACATACTTCACTACGGATGCTTCTGCTTCTATTGTAAAATACTGTGAATTGTGGGTTTTTTGAAAACGACTGGACGTAGACTAACTAATATTGACTAACTGACTGATTAATTGATTGGGACAAGCTACAAGAAAAAATAACTTTGGTTTGCTGGAACAGGTGGACTATGAAACCCCTCTGATCTTTTAGTCAGTCGCCAGCAGGTATATTAAGCATCACTATATTACCTAAGGGTATTAACTGGACACTTAATGAATTTTTTTCCAAGGCACTTCATAGTCCCATCAATTCATAAGGAAAGGGTAAGTGTTATACCTTGGCAGTATCCATGATGTTGGTTAAACACTGTCCAACCTGCTACAAAAAGAAGCAGGAAGTAAAAAGTGTGTGCAAATACACTATTCCAGAAATGGCACGTGTGATACATGGCAGGTCAATAAATCAGACGCATATCCCAGGCATGTTGGTTAGCAGCTTTATAGAGCAGAAAGAACCCTATATTAGATGTAAAACTTTGGTAAGAAAGTATTCTTGAGGATGGTGTGTTTATATAAAAGAAAGTAAAGATAAGCTTTATTTAGGAGATAGCATGGTAATAGGAAACCTTGAGTTATTTCAGTCTATGTGCCTGCTTTGTGAACTGACAAAAGCACTCTTAGAATAAAAGACAAAAATCTTTCTGTTTTTCTCTAATCTATAAAACTTTCTCTGCTGCTGGCCTATAAGCTTTTGTTGGTTAGTAGATAGCTTTATACAATGGAATGAATGAGTGGAGAGTGCAATTTTTGTAAGAAAGTATTCTTGATACTGATGTATATAACATTGTGATAGAAAATTCTAAGTTACTTAAGTCTATCTACACCTAGTGTGCTATTCTCACGATGAAGACAGTGAGGTAAGTATTGCGCAAGTCAGAGTCAGAAGAGAAAAAGAGCTGAACTAGAAGAGGAAGGAACTGATGAAAAGCTAAAAATATCAGTCTAAATGATAGGAGTCATGTTATGTAAAGACATGCAAAGTCTTTTAGACAAGAAAAGTTCTGAACCTCCTGAATCTGTTGCTTCAAGCAGTCAATAGGTTAATTGACTATGTACCATCAAGTCAGTGTTGGCTCTTAGCGACCGCGTGGATAGGTTTCCTCCATGACAATTCCTAACCTGGTCTCCCAGGTCTTCCAATGGGGCCCCCATTGCCGCTGCAACTGAGTCCATCCACCTTGCTGCTAGTTGTCCTCTTCTCTTTCCTTCTACTTTTCTCAGGATCAGAACTTTCTCTAGAGAGCTTGTTTTTTGCATAATGTGTCCGAAGTTGGATAATTTGAGACTGGTCATTTGTGCCTCTAGTAAGAACTCTGGGTTGATTTGTTTGATGATCTATTGTTTGGTGGGGAGGGGTTGGCTGTCCTTGGTATTCTCAGGAGTCTTTTCCAACCCCAAGGTTCAAAGACATTGATATCCTTTTCTGCTTCTTCAGATTCCAACTTTCACTTCCATAGAGTGTCATGGGGAATATCATGGCTTGCATGATTCTGATCTTTGTAGGTAGAGACACCTCAGGACAATTGAGTATCTTTTCCAAAGTCTTTATGGCTGCTCTACCAATGTTAGTCTGCAGTGTATTTTGTGACTGCTTGTTCCTCTACTATTGATCCTAAAAGGCAGAAGCTCTCCACCACTTTGACATCTTCATTATTAAATTTAAGGCTGGTTGTTGTACTTGTTATCATTAGTTTGGTCTTTTTTATACTTAATAAAAACTTAACCCATTTTTTTTCACTGTGCTCCTTGACTTTTATTAGTAGACCTTGCAGATCCTTTACATTTTTGGCCATCAGGGTGGTGTCATCAGCATAGCACATGTTTCTTCCTCCGGTTTAAAAACCACACTCATCTCCTTCCAATCCAGTTTCCCTCAATATACTGTATATCCAGCATATACATTGAATAAATAAACCAAGAGTATACAGCCTATTCTCATTCCAATTTGTTTCACCATGTTCTGTCTGTACTTGGCTTCCTGCCTATATATAGGTTTCATATGAGGACAATGAGATATTCTGGGATTTCCATTTTTCTAAGCACATTCCACAGCTTGACCTGACCGACCCAAACAAAGGCCTTTCTATAATCAATGAAACACATATTGACTTCTTTTGGGCATTCTTTGGCTTTCTCAATTATCCAGCATCCATCAGAAATAATGTCTCATGTTCTTTGGCCTTTTCTAAAGCCAGCTTGAACATCTGGCATCTCTTTTTCCATGTAGGATTGTAATCTGCATTGGATGATCCTAAGCATTGTCTTGCTAGCATGTGAAATTAAGGATACTGCATGATAGTTTGCATACTCTGTTAGGACTCCATTTTTGGCATTGGAATGTAGATTGACCTCTTCCAAACTTTTGGCCACTGTGTCATTCTCCAGATTTGCTGGCATAGTTTAGTTAGAAACTTTGCTGATTTTTCTTCTGTTGCTTGCCATATTTCTGTGGGTATTCCATCAGTTCTTGGAGCCTTCTGACTTGATAATGACTGGGGTGTTTATCTAATTTTATCTTCTAGTACTAGAGGTTTTGTAAGTAGGGAATATCTTCTAAAGTTTCTTGGATGTTGACATCTCTACTGTACCGTATTTCAATATACTTCTTCCATCTTTCTTTCATCTCCTTTGACTCTGTTACTATCTGTCCATTGGTATCCTTTAGCATACCAGTTTGAGGTTGGAACCTCCTTCTGAGTTCACAGATCATTTGGAAGACTTTCTTTGTTTCTCCATATCTGTTTCCATCTGTCTTTACAGATGTTGTAATACTGCTCCTTGTGTCTTCTACAGCTGAAACTGTTTATAAGTTCCTTCCTGAGATTTTTGTCTTTCTTGGCTTTGGCTTGTCTCGTCTTCTCTTTTGGCAATTTCCATGGTTTCTTCTGCTTCTTCATCTCTGGCAATCTCTTTTTACATTCACCCTTAGCAACTTCTTTAAATTCATTCCACGGTTCCTCTGGTTCTCTATAAATGAGATTTAGGAGTTCAAAGCGATTCCTAATGTTCTTGAAAATGGTGGGTATATGCTCAAGATCATAGCGTGGAAACTGGATGGCTTTCTTCTTCTTCTTTAGCTTAGCCTGGAACTTTCGCATGAGCAGTTTGAGATCTGTTCCACAGTCAGCATCTAGCCATGTCTTTGATGCTATAACTGAGCTCCTCTACTTTCTTTTTGGCAATAACATAGTTAATTTGATTTATATGTACTCCATCTGGTGACTTCCAAGTACAGAGAAGTTGTTTGGCTTGTTTGACAATAGGTCAATGGGTGCAGAAATTTGCAGCTGGAATGTACAGACTTGAATTCCAACAGATCCTATGTTGCATTTATTATTGATCTCTCTTATAAATGAGGAAACCTAGGACATTTCCAGACAAGCAGCTTTTTCTATCTCTCAATCCTTCTGATTCTGATGTCAAATGCACGTGAGATTGATTTGCACTATTTTGGCCATTTGTGAATGTATTCCCTGCCTTCTCTTCTTTTCAATTCTTCACATGTGGACAGTAGCCTAGGCAAAGGGAGCAGGCATGAACTTAATCAGACTAAACTAGCAGTAGATGAGCTGGAACTCTGTTTGCTTCCAAATGAATCAGAGAAGGAAGAGTCCTCTTTTCTTTGCCAGGATATGAGATAGAGTGCAAAGTTCCAGGTTTTTGCTTTTTTTTGTTGTTTCTTTTCAAATGGTTTGTATCAGCCCTTCAAGGAAGCCCACATCTTAAAGTTTCCAAGATTTTCCAAAGTCCACTCATTTTAAAGTTTCCAAGTCTAGAGTCTCTCCAGTTAAAATGATCACATAGGAGAACCTTAAGAACATTTAACGACTCTAGTTCAAATTGTCTAACCAGCTATTTCTAGATACAGCCCTCAGATGTCAAAGCAGTTGGTTTCATGCAAAAGAAGTTTATTCTTTGCGTTTAGGCTACTTATCCTACACAAAAATCTTAACTGCTTGTGGTTACAGGAATCATGTTTCATGTTAAATGTGAAAAAGCTACTGAATTTTTGCTCCTCTCAACTGAGTTTTTAAGAAGCAAAGCTTCTTTGATTTTATGAAAGTCTTTATTATATGCTGAAAAGTATTTCAAAGAACTGCAGTGAAGACCTATAAAAAGTTGCCATCTTTATGTCTAAAAATAGCGCAAAATCAATTCAGGATTGCTTGGGCTGCAGTAGACGGTCTTCTACAACAGCCTGTTTTTTTACAGGGTGTACTAATTCTATGCTCAATTTTCTACTAAGTTAATTTCATTCATGTATGTGCATATATTGAGTGTAATCAGAACATCTGAATAAGTGGGTGGATAAGACATATGGCTGATTTATGAATAGAGCTAGTTTCTATGAGTGCAAATGAGAAATGACATAGAAAATTACCAGTGATTTCATAACCTTGGTGATTTCATTCTGTTACTCTGGTACTTTTCAAATTCTCCTCACGGAACAGTGCTATATTTTTAAGATGGCTTGCAAGATGAACCCTCTTCCCCAGGATCTGCCATTACAGAATAATTAAAAAGATAAATAATTATATATTATCATGTGTAATAATTGCAACTACAATGATTATTATTGGACTGATCCTCTAGGATATCCATAAGTGTTCTTCTAGACAGAAGTAAAGTTTCACTGGTGGAGCAAGATGTACCTCTTGGTGATCATATAACAGTGGATGCTTAGTGCTGCAATCTATAGGGGTTCAGTTTTCATTCATCAAAAATGAAAGTGTTCAAAAATGAAAGTTGAGACTTTGCACCCAATGTATATTATCCTCTGGGTTGCATTCTGCTACTCCAATGAGTCATGGTCTCCATTTATAATGCCTCCCAGGGTAGGAATGTATGAATTTGCACAACTGAGCTAGATTTTTAGATTAGCATCATAAATCTCCTTCCTACTCTGTTTTGTAAATACATTGGCTATGAATCTTGTATTTTGAGTTCACACAGCCAGACAGAGTGATGCCTTCGGGTAACAAAATGCACCGTGTTCCATTTCTGGATGTCTAGGCTCTTAGCCAGAAATGGTGTGAGGGCTCAAAGATTAAACTTGTATCTGGGATTTCAGAAGTCAGTTGCCAGTAGGAATATCTTAAATATAAGTAGGCCAATATTTTTCAGTTATTGTTTGCAGCAGTAATGAATAGTTTTAATACAAAATATTTGTTTGCTTGTTTCGTTAGCCACAATCAATCAGGCTCATGGCAGTTAATAACAAAATAGGATTTCGATTGAATAAAATTAGAATCTATTTATTAAGTACCTGTCAAAAATCATCACTAAGAGCAGCTTTTCGGCTTTCTGAGCATCCGAGTAGGATGTTTATATCTTGGTAAAGCTGGAGAAGGGCAATCGTTTGGAGGCCAGTAGCCATCATATAAGCCTTATGGTCCTGTTAATGTGAAATGCACTTGAATGTTGACATCTGTGCCTCTCAAAATTTCATAACACCTTTTCCAGTTCAAAAAATAAATATAAATATGTACCCATTAGGAAAACTATGCTTGGAGGGTTATGACATAGTGCAGTTTTTCTCAGTCTTGGGAACTCTAAGATGTGTGGACTTTAACTCCCAGAATTCCCCTGCCAGCCTGCTGGCTGGGGAATACTGGGAGTTGAAGTCCACACATCTTCAAGCTGTCAAGGCTGAGAAACACTGCTTTAGAGCTTTAAAAGAAGATGAAGCCTCCTTCAAGTTGAGTTTCACTTGTGGTGATTACATGAGCAAGTCCCTGTAGTTTTCTTGATAACAATATGGAACTGGTTTGCAACTGCTTTCATCTAGAATTTTCTTTCAACTTCCCAGTCCAATCTATTGATCTGGGATTTTGTTTCTTTTTGCCTTTAAAACTATTTGCAGGTACCCATGAACCCACCAGGAGTTAAGCTGGAATTTTGGGAGATTTCACCTTAACACTCTGCATCATACTGCATTTGTAATTGAGAAAGCATTTTTCTACCTTTGGAGATTATCTGAAGACCAAAGGACCCAGAATGATCTGAGCATTTCTGTTGGCATTATTCAAATTGAATGGCCTATATTTTAAGGAAAATGGAGATAGGATGGGGGATTATTTGAAGGGCTCCTCTAAAGTTTCCAAGGTTGAGAAACACCGACATAATGGTTAAGGGTTGTACAGATCTGAGTCATGTGGCCCATGATAACATGGTCACAGGATCAATCACTGATGTTTAGATATTGCAGTGGAAGGATTCAAACACAGATTTTGGAGCACTGCAATTCTGTGCCCACCTTGTTTCTTATTTGCCCACGACTGCATTGTAAGCCTTTTTTTTTTAAAAGGAATTCTAAGCTTGGGTATATGCAAAAGCAATTATTTTATTTCATATCGAATGTTTCTTTAGAAATTGCTTTACTGCACCTGGCTCAGGAAAATGGTTTCAACAGATTTACCATGGTGTTGTCTGATGTCCCACCCTCCACCACCAAAATTTTCTAATCCTGCAAGTATATTTCAGAGCCTACAACTAACACATATAACAATAACAATCTGCCACAAAGCTCTCTGCAATCTCAGTGCAGAATGCACTTCACTCCAAAATTATCTGCATTAATTGAAGGCAGCTTATTCCACAAAACAAAAGGGCTGGGAAAATAGATCTTGAATATTTAAATGTCTTCAACCAGGAAGGAAGACTGACTCACAAACATGAAGGCTGGAATCTTTGAACACAATGATCCAAATTTATCAAACAGAATCTTTGGCTCAATATAGCCAGGGGTGTTTGGCTCCCCACCCCCAAGAGCTGGTTGAGCTATATTGCCTGTGCTGGTATTTTCCCAGTTCCTCTGTTGCTTTAGCTTCCTAATTCAGCTAGAAATAATCAGACACTTAATTGCAACCAATTTTCTTTCTAGGTCAACAGCCTCTTATTGTTTCTGTACTTGGAAACAGTGGGTGGCCAGATCTGGCGATGGGGCAAGCAGGAAGCGTAGCTCTGTCAAGACTGTGAAATACTGTCTCTTTTAGCAGCAAATATGAGCTCAGAACTGTTTGTTCATTTATTTTCCTTTTTCTAGATCGGCTGAACTATTTGTATTTTGCTTAGCAAGGGACAGGGAAGGAGGGAAAAAGGGGATTGCATAAATAAATATTACCTAAACGGAGAACGTAATTTTAGCAGGAAATTTTGTTTAAAAATATCAAACAAAGAAGTGTTATACGTATATGGCTCCTCTCCTCTTCCTCCCTCCCCCCTTTTGTAGATACTATGAAAAGACAAGCAGGGCATTACGCGCTCAAGACTTGGGATGAACAATGAAATATAATTAAAACATCTGTGTGCTATAAAGAGCTGTGTCTGTCTTAAATTATCGGCAACATATGTTTATGCATCATCTATGTGGCACTTGGTCCCATTTCCACAATAAACTCTCCTCTAAATCTTATGCCAATGAAGGATTTAAAAAAAACATTAAATTATTCTGTAGCTTTAGTGTTTTGTGCATAAAATAGAGTTAGTGTGCTAATAGTAATTGGAAATTCTATTTTCTACCAGTTTGGTTAAGATGCTAGATTAGAAGATGGGAGACTATAAATTCTAGTGTTGCCTTTGGGCACAAAAGCCAGCTGGGTGACTTTGGGCCAGTCCATTTCTCTTTCAGCTCTACGAAGAAGGCACTGGCAAATCATTTCTGAAAATGTTGCCAAGAAAGCTACATGTCAGGGATGATCAAATGGACTATAACAACCTCCACAAAACCTCCTTCCTAAAATGTAATTATTTGAAAATTAAGCCACAGCTGGACCAAGCAACCCTTCAACTGCATTGCTTATTTATTATTTGGACTTCTATTCCCAATTCATCTCTAAGAAGGCCTATAACAACTCTATAGAAAACAAAGCAAATATAGCAAATAAAGCAAAAAAACACTATAAAAAAATAAAGGTGTTTTCCCCACCTTTTCCATCCCCCTTGTCATCAATAAATATGATCCTTTTCCAGAGTTCTCCCTGATGTTCGAAGTATAATGTAATATTGAAGTATTGCTTAAATGAAATTAAAATATTCTAGATGGAAAAATGCTTAGAAATTATTAATAATGTTAATATAATTATTAATTTTAATGTGAAATGGTTGCAGTTACAAAACCCTTTGAAATGTTAAAACTCTAGCAAAAATACTGATTACTAGTACTAATATGCAGGGTGGGTAATATTCTGGAGTTTCTTTAGCTACCCTAGAGAAAAGAAAGTGGGGGAAAGGACTTTAAAAACCCTAATCTAATCAATGGGCAAAATCCAGCTAAAATTAGTTATGACATCAGTCCAAGGAAATGAGATTTATATAGCTGGCAATTGTTCCACAACTTACACAGGGATTTTGTCACAAGGGACTTGGGTTGGATTACATCATGACCCAATAAAAGATACAATAACTATCAAAATCACTTTGCATTACTGAGTTGGTTTTGATCCTATCTTGGAAAGCATAGGGTAACATGTATTCATTTATTTATTTTTTCCTTTCTATTACGTTGTTATAAATCTTGATACGTTGTATTGTTTCAATACAGTGATTTTTATAATATGATTAAAGATGATTGACATTCTATTAATCAGAGTATTGAGAAGAAAAAAGAAAAAATGTGTTCTATCAATATTAATTACAATTTAGAATGTCCATATTACAAGCATAAAATTATTTGGCTTTTTCATCCAAAGTTGAGTATAATGTTGAAAAAAGAACCACTACAACTCACATCAAAGTATCTGTTGTATAAGAGAGGTTTTGATCCTAAATGATTACTTAATATTATAGTCTCCATTGTATTGTTACTTAGTGTGTACATATAGATACACATACAACATACATACATGTAGAGCCAGTTTGGTGTAGTGGTTAAGGCATCAGGCTAGAAACCGGGAGACTGTGACTTAGGCACAAAGCCAGCTGGGTAATCTTGGGCCAGTCACTCTCTCTCAGCCCTAGGAAGCAGGCAATGGCAAGCCACTTCTGACATCTTGCCAAGAAAACTGCAGGGACTTGTCCAGGCAGTCGCCAGGAGTCAACACTGACTCGAAGGCACAAAATACACATACACACACACACACACACACACACATATATTAATGAAAGAAAAAATAGATAAGTGGAGCAAATTTAGCAAGACTTAAAATACCAAAAAAGTAGGAAAAAAAGAAAACAGAAAAAGGGAAAAGGGAAATTAAAGAACAAAAAACTATTGGGTTTTTGACTCACTCCTTTTTATACATGTGCTAATTTGCAATATTTGTAGACATTTAGGCCCCCTTAGAAGTCAAACTGTAAGTGATTATATTTGCCATGCTGCATGATGTGTTGTATGTACGGAAACCATTCTTGCTTAAATTTAAATTTCTATCATGTATATATACTCTTAGTTTTGCCATTGCTGCGTATTCTCCAGGTTTAAGTTCCCAGTCAGATATTGTCAGAATTGTGTCTTTCTTCCAGCGTTAAGCAGTTTATTCTTACTTCTGTATGCATAGAGCTCCTTAAATTATGAGGTTTCTTGTTGATTTTTTCTGAGATTATACCTAGTTGGAAAAGTTGTGCCTGCATTTCAAATTTAAATTCCAAGATTTTCTGCATTATACTACAGTATATATGTCTTTGCAGTATTTCTGAGTTTTTGTACATCTCTACCACATGTGGTAAACTCTCCCTTCTGTTTCATGATATTTCCAACGTTTGATTTGTCTATCTTAGATATTGTTAATGGAATTGTATACCATCCATAAAACATTCTGTCCCTAATTCTTCCCATTGGTGTATTGTGATTGTTTCTTTGAAGTTTTGCATCCATTTTATCATACAGTTCTTTGTTTGTTCTGTCTTTATGTCATATGTAAATAAAAATTCATATATATACACCCTAGTAAGTGATGTTGGTTTTGTATGAGCATTTTAAATTCTGGGGTTTTTTTCTTAATGTCCTTCCTTTCTTCTTGAGATCTGATTTTATCCTTCCAGCTTTTTGTAAATACGTCAACCATGGTATATTCCAGTTTTCACCAAGTAGTTCTTGCTATGTAGGGTAACATGTATTTTGATTGATTGATTATTTGCCTTCAAGTTGTTTTCGACTTCTAGTGACCACATAGATACATAGATAGATAGGCCTGTATTTATTACCCATTTTAACAGGTTGGGAACAAATTCAGAAAAAAATCATTATTGTTCATGTATCCGTTTTTGAGGGGTTTGATTTGGCTTTGGTTTTTTTGGTCCCTTTGAATCAGTGTTGAGTCCTAGCGACTGCCTGGACTAGTCCCTGCAGTTTTCTTGGCAAGATTTCAGAAGTGACTTGCCATTGTCTACTTCCTAGGGCTAAGAGAGAGGGACTGGCCCAAGGTCACCCAGCTGGCTTTGTACCTAAGGCAGAACTAGAACTTATAGTCTCCTGGTTTCTAGCCTGATGCCTTAACCATTACACAAAACTGGCTCTTTTCATATATCATTACTGGTCTTTTTTATTTTCAATAAGGTAGCATTGGAAGTAAATTCACATTCAAATTTCTAACAAAGAAACAGCTTCAGTTTCTGTTTAACCAGGACAGTTAAAAAGACAACTGAAGTGATTTTAATAATTACAGTTTAAGGTTATAATTCTAAATAGAGTTGCCTGGGCATAAGTCCCACTGAACATAGGCATCTAAGGAAATATATATCTAAAGCTAATAAGTCTTGCCTGAAAGTTAGCAGTGTGCAGGGACGTTTGCAAGGAGTCAAAAAATCAAAATAGCATCCATGACCTTGTAATCAAAGCCCCAGCCCTTTCTAATGTTATCCCTTCCCCATGGATGCCCCTTGTAGCTTGCAAACAATCTTAAATTCAGGTTGGTTTCTACCAGCAGTAGAAACAGACTGATGAAAAAGATTTGCCTGAAAAAATAAAGATGGAAAAGGGAGAGAACACAGAAGGTATTACATAGATTGGAAATAGATTTCAGCCATTCAACCATGTCCATCACAACATGACAGTGGCATGAATCCCATCGAAGCTGAGGTGGCTGCCTCTTGAGGACCATGGGACCAGGAAGCTCTGGTTGGGCCCTCAATTTGCTGTAAAATAAAATCTGAGTTGCAGTTTGCTGCTAGGTTGCAATGCACATGCAGAGGAACTAGGCATTTGCCTAGGGTGCCACAAAAATAACAGTGGGGCAACATTTGAAAATAAACTATAGGCAAACCCCCCCCCCCCCCCCAGGACAGGAGACCACTTCAGTGCATGCTGACTAGGGTGGCCATGGGTCGGCAAGCAAGAGACACAGACAACTGTGACTCATTCCTGCCATCTAGTGATTGCCTAGATTCTTGCAGTCTGGATCTGATAGCCCTAGTGCTGCTGCGGCTGAGGGAGTGGTCCAGTCCATCTCCTCAAGAGAAGAATGTATGTTCCAGCCCCAGAGGTCTGCTCTTTAATTGCTGTTGGGTGGGAGGACCATCGTAGAGATTTGTCTTTGTCCAGGAAGCTCTGCTATATCCCTGCCACAAGAACTGATTAAGGGGTTTGTGCCAGCCAGCTGGATGGAAGGGGGCAGGGTGGTCCAGGGAATGTGAATAAAAAAGTCAAGATGGTGACCACAGTGGTGCAACCAAAGCTCCATGGTTTTTTATGGGCAACCACCCCATGGACAACCATAGAGGGGAGAAGACAGATCCGCCATCAAGCTTGTGGTCTCAGCTCCTAGTATTTTATGGGGAGCTTCTGCTTCCTGCAACATCTAGAGATCTTTTCCAGGTCATCTGCAAGTGAAATACATCCTTCCTTCCTTCTCACACCCCTGAACAGAAGAAAAAGGAATCCACCAGTGAGTTGGGGAGAGGAGTATTTTCATTCTTTTCTGTTTTATAGATGCAATATGTACACACACACACCCCACAACTTGGTCTGTGATAATCAAAAACTCAAGTGATAACTAGTAACCCTAAGCAAATAGGGCTGGTTTCTTTCTGTCCCTCATGCTGAAAGCTGGGCCACAGTTAAGATTAGCAAGACACAACCTTTGGCCCAAACAGCGGAATAACTGAGGTTCATTCAGCCCACAACCTGGGTGTGCATGGACAGCTTTGATTCTAAACATGGGAAATGAAACACTAGAAGGCATCACTTAGTCAAGCAAATTTCCATTTTCCCCTTTCTGGAACCTGGCCAAATGGAAGTTTGTTCCTTTATACCTTGCAATCATAAGTTGTATTATATCACATCATACATCAGAATGACTTCTATGTGGCAGATCAAGCCATTGGCAAAGCTAGGTTAAAGGAATTTAACCTTGCCTTTGATTTTTTTTTTCTTGCTTTCACACTAGTTGTGATCTATATTGCATGTTCTGTTTGATTCAGAGTGTCCATTTACTTCTGTGTAGCTGCAAATGCTTTTCAGCTATTTGTAGTCTGCATTTTTATGGTGCTAATAGCTGCCTTTGTCTTTCTTGACAACAAAACACATATGAAAATAGTTACTTTTGTTTTCACTCATTTCTCTCCCTTCCCTTTGTTTTATATGCTTAAAGAACATAGTCCCAGAGACACAGCTTCCCTGAAAACTATAAAACTCCAAGCAAGAATGCCACCCACCAACTTTATGGAGCAAAAATCAAAGAACAAGCCAAAAATATTTGACACACCCCTGAAAGATATTCGTAGTCTTCAGTACATTGTCAGTTCTGTTGATGGCAAAGGAAAACATTACTTTCTACCCATTGTTCTAGCTCCTATTTGAATATTTTCATTTCTCCATAGCAGAGAGGTAACTACTCTGTCCAAAACGAAGAAAGCTTGTTAAATTATATGTCTGTATTCCTTCCATAATTTGGAATTTGGAATAACTATTATGTAAGTCCTAAATTCTTCCTGTTTGATTATTCTGCATGTTATCTAGGAATACGACAGCTTTCTTATTTGGGTAAGGCCAGTGTTTCTCAATCTTGGCCATTTTAAGATGTGTGAACTTCAACTCCCAGAATTCCCCAGCCAGAGATTTAGAAAGTGGCCAATACTTTTATTAATGGGCAATGAATTCCTTGGCAGCAATTTTGTGACCGTGGCCATATATGCCCTCAAAATTCCAAAGATGGTCACTGGCCCAAAATATGGGATATACTTCCCTAGTTGGGGGCAACTGTAAACTGTGATGGCAGAGGAAGGGCAGAAAGTAGAGAAGAATAATTGTCTTATGAACAGGGATCATTTATAAAATAGTTGTGACTGACATTCTTGCATTGGTGAGCTTATCACATGCATGTGATAAAACATTTTTATCCCTGTTCAAGGCATAGGAGCATTGAGGGACTTTTGGTGAACTGTCACTCCTTCTTTTGAGTTGAAATCTGGTTTTGTAGCTCCTGTACTCAGGAATGATCACTGCATGGATCAAGTCTCTGTTTCATAAGTAGCTCCTGTATTTTAAAAGAGGTTGGAGTTTGCAGGAAATCCATTCAACTCCCAGTTCCTGTTAGCTTTCTCATTAAGCAAGATCAGCTCTTACATTCCAGTCCAGCTTGAAGTCTAATACTTGAAGTGGGCTGGGAGTCTAATTGATTTCCCAGCCCACTTTCTTGGTTGTGAATAAACAATTTTACTTCTATCATTATTCAGAACAGTTCAAACAGGGATACAAACAGGCCGCACTCTTGTCTTTTTCCCATCTCCCTTGCTGTGCAGAGTGTACTGTATGCATACAAAACACTGAACCTCATTTGATCTTAATTTTGGGTAGCTACAGCAATGAACAGTTAAACCATTATTTACACTAGTTTGACCAAGCAAATGTTTTTGGCAGGGGAAGGAGAGGGGGACCCTTCCTTCTTTGCTCCAAGGGTATAGAGTTTTGATCACACTGTTGTGGGTGCCATCTTGCCTCTTTTGCCCATACCCTGAAGACACCCCTACTCCCCCCTCCATACAAATGAAATGTTGGGTTCCTGGTCTGCTTAACAACACTCCAAAAAGGAGGGGAGTTTTACCTATGTTACACGTTTGGTTTTTCTTTTTCTTTTTTCTTTTCTGTTTTCTTTACATAAAGGCTACTCTGTCCTTTATAGAAGCTATAGGGCACTGATAAAAAATTTGAACAGATTTGAGTCGGTGATAAATTTATGCATGTATTTCAGTTACGTGATCTGATGGTGCTTGGGCGTAACTCTTCCAGCCTGGGGGGATAGCTGTCTGGAGTCAAATGCAGATTCATCATCACTGTTTTGTGGAAAGGAAGTACCATCATCCAGGATGAATGTATTAGTGGTTGCAGCTAGAATAATACATTCTAGTGGTTTTAACTGGAAACTCTAGATTACAAGTGCGGTTCTGTTTCTCTTCTGGATCTGTTCTGTAATAAATTATTGAGGGATACGCACGTCTCCTGTTGACTTGGCTTTTTCCAGAAATGATTCATTTAAACTTTACATTATGAGTTGCCGGCCATTTCCTCACTGCTGAGTACTATTAATTCATCCTCGATTTGGCAGGGAACCACACCAGCATGAAATGTGCTGCTCTCATTCCTGACCTCCTCTTCTGTTCCTAGTCTCTGCCAGTCCCCAACCTTCCTTCTAAGATCATGGATAACAAGAAGCCCAACAGATTCTGTATCCCTTGAGGAAGACCTTGGAAGGGTTTGGCATATAGGAAGAAATGTTCCTTTTCATTCATGGACTGGGGATGGGTTAAAGGCAATGTCATGGGGAAACTGCAGGAAAAAAATAGCACAGTGTACTTTACTGCAGTGCAAATGAGAAAAAGCCTTGTTGGGTTTGGTTGTAAACTATGGATTTTTTGAGTTTTCAGGTGGAAATTGGAAACATGAACTTACAGTAAATGCAGTAATCAAGAATTTTCCAATATAAGCTGGTGATTATGTATCTGATCTATAGTTGTACAGACATATATGGAATATGAAGCCATTCTGAAAACAGAGGTCAGAGGCAACTGCAGAGGGTGGTAGAGAAAATCAAGATGCCAGCCATGATCATGTGATCAAAGCCCTGCTCCTTTTTTATGTGGGCAACTCATTAAAAAAATTATGCATGCCACATATTGTAAAAAGGGGTGGAGCTTTAATCACATGCTCATGGCTACTATCTTGATGCATTTAACTCCTTCCCCTGAGAATGCCCCTGGCTCAGGTTGATGGTGGATTGAAACTTCAGGAAGTCCTAGGAGATACTTCACTGTTTGGCCTCCTGCCTCTGAGCAGATAACAAAGGTCCTTTTAGTATATCTCAGAGAACAAATCTGAGGATACAAGAGGTGAGGAAGCTCTGCTGAAGTTAGCTATGAAGCTGTTAGTCATGTGAATGGACATTATTGCTATTGATTTAAGGATATATGTTTTCTGCAAAGCCTAAGGAATTGTGGATAAGTATGGAAGGGGCAGAGTGTGTTGACTAGCAATGGTGTTGCATCAGCAAGGGTGATATTTTTCATACCTTGTCTATCTTTATGAGGCTTGCAAATGAAAAAGGGCTTCAACATCAATGGTAGCTGGATTGGTGTTTTCTGGAAGATGATTAACAGATCGTAATTTCTCAGGAGATTTGTTGTATCTTCTATGTAATTTGGAACGTTGGAAACCAAGGATCCTGAGAACAGAGTTCATCTTATAAAAGATCCTAGCTGTATTGAAATCTATTGTGACCAGTGAAATTTGCCAAACTACAACAGATTATAGATGCATCCCCAGCTGAAGCCAAACACGCTTTGCTTGTCTGCTGCAAGAAATGGCTTCCTCAAAGGAGCTGCTGATACCAGGAGAAATATTGTCGCTACTTGCTGCCCATCTTGTGACCTGCCAAGGGGGCCACAAATCTAACTATGGAGTCTTTGCTGTGTGGTAGACCTCCATGTTTCTGTATGCAGAGAGACCTGGTTTAACCCTTTGATTTCTCAATTTTATCATCGGTAGGTACTCTTGCACTGTTTATTTTCACTAAAAACAAAAGAACAATGCATTTACAATATTCCTGCCATTACAAATGAAGATGTTGCATCTAATTGTTGCTGAGATTGTGCTTGTCTTGATAGGTTTGCAATTAGTGGAAACACTTTTAACTGTGTTATTTCTTAACCAAATGTCTTTGGCTACTGAGTGGTGGTGGTGGTGGTGGTGGTGGTGATGGTGGTGGTGGTGAAGATGACGAAGATAATTGTTGATGATGATAATTATGATGATTTGAAATAGTTATTTAGAAAATCTCTCATTTATTTGGGAAATTGTGTCCTTTTCTTGTTGAAAGACGGAGACAAAAATTCTGAATATTGTGGCACTTATAGGGTCAAGCACTTCTGGATTTGTGCTAAAGAAATAACAGATAATACTTCAGTAAGAATCTCTGGCAGACTTGAGATACTGTGCTCTGACAAATCCCATGTTGCTCATTTAAAGATGTGAGTGATTACAACTGAGAATTTTGTGCAAAAAAAAACTAGTGTAGCTAACATGCCTGGAAAACATCCACAGATGTAATTGCGTCAGGCAAAGTTTAGCTGAGCTGAACAAAAAGTTATGAATTTATGAGACTTTCCAAAAGCCATGGTTTCATTTCAAACAGTTGGCTTCGTACGTTATTATTGGGGGGGGGGGGGTGTTTAACTGAAAGGATGGAAAGAATTTTGAAAATGCTACAATGAAGGAGCCTAGAGTTCCTTGTGGATCTTTGTCTCATCCAGAACATAATTTGCACATCTTCCCCTCTCAGTAGTATTGCAAGAAATGCACAAGCAGAAGAACATATTTTTAAAAACATTATTCTGGACAAGGCAGAAAAATGAGGAGTGGGCATGGGAAAAGGTGGTGCAAAATATTCACCAAAGCTGTTCTGAAATAGGAGAGGATGAACTCCCCCTTTTCATAACAATCATATCCAAGTAGATGCCCTGTAAATATGTTGGATTACAACTGCTATCGTTCCCAGCCCACACTTCTATAAAAGTTTGAGAAAAGAAGGAATAAAATCTGTGCAGATGAATATGTCTGATGGCATGTTACTAGTGAAATTTATTCACCAATAACATTTCTTTAACGGTGATAGCAATCTGCCCTATTAAAGGTGGAAATCTTGATTACACAGAACTCTTTTTTTGTGGGGCAGGGGGCTTGTATCTATCTTGCTTAGGCAATACATCTGAACACAAGGGAGAATTTTGCTTAAGGTGGCCCTGTGTTTATGCTAAAAGCTGGACCTCAGACAACCTGGTACTGACTTTGGACATACTGTAATGTCCTTGTAGACTATCATGGTAGTGTTCACACATACATGTTTACCTCTTAACTCATATTAACAAAAAACAATTGCTATGTTCACATGATAGGCTATGCCCAAACATTAAATATACAGACAGACAGACAGACAGACAGACAGACCAGTTCACACAACATGCTCAGACCATGGCTGCGTTCCTATCTGCTGAAATCATAAACTATCCAAGCCCTTTCAGCCTAGTCTAGTGTGTTGTGTGAACCCAAAAATGAATAACTCCCTAACCATTACAGTATTGTGTGCCTAAACCCATTCCTCGTACATTAGAGGGAATTCATAATCTTAGAATCCTAGAAATGAAAGGAGCTGGATCAAGTCCAGCCCTCTGCTGTGTATAGAAATTCATATTAAAACAGCTTAGTTGTCTAACTTCTGCTTGAATAGATTTTGTTTTGTGAAAGCAGGCATAGTGAGAAGATTAATGAATCCCTCAGAAGCAATTAACCTTTAAAAAAATCTTAAAGCACATATGCCTTTGCAGCCACAAGGCAGAGTAAATCCAAAGTGTTCATCATCGTGCCAAATGGATTTTGATGAATTTTTGGCAAAAGGTAAATTATTGGTGAAAGAACATTGGGCTTACCAGATTTGAAACTATATTTTGCTGCCTGATGTTTAGTCTGAATGAAAGAGTGGGTGTTGTTAAGAAACAGAAGGTTATTGGATTTAGAAGGCCATGATCTGAGATTTGGATGGCATGGATATCTATGGTATTATAAAGCTTAGGTGAATGTAGATTTTAAAAATCATTATATCAGACAGGCTATTCTTAGAGTATGGAATAAATATAAATTTAGATTTTGCCCAAAAAACCTTTGTGGCTTTCAGTGCAAGAAGCGTTTTATAGACGAGAAATGATAAGTAAACATAAATAGTTAACTTATTGTGATGTATTAGAATTTTCTCAAGGGAATTGTAAAATGAAATCAAGAGAAGATTTGATAACAGAAGGATATACTTGACAATGGTTTTCTTAGGTACAATTATTGGAAAGTGGATAAAAGATTTTATGGTTCTGAACAAAGTAGATTGAGTTTGAAATAGAATTGTGTACTAATGATGACCATGTTATTGCTAAAAGATATAAACTTTTGCTGAAATATGAGACAGAAGAAGAAGCTAGTAAAAGAATGTATGATAAAATGGGCTAAAAGTTTTGGCTATAATATGCCAATGGATCAATGGGAAAATATGTGGTTGAAAGGATTGAAATTTACTTTATATTCTAGCCTTAGAATATAGGCTATTATATTAGCCTATATTCTAATATAATAGAGAGAGAGAATTTTTTATAAAATGATGTATTGTTGGTATTTTTCACCAGAGAAATTATCTAGAATGTATAAAAGTACTTTGATTCTTTGCTGGAAATGTGAACAACATGAAGAGACATTTTACCATGGTCAGTGGACATGCAAAAAAGCCCCCCAAAAATGGATACAAATACATACATTAATTCAGAAGATTTTAAAGGTTAAAGTACAACTGAAACCAGAGACTTTTCTTTTGGGACTAATGGACAGGCAATTAGAAAAAAGTCATGGAATTCTGTTTTTATAAATGACAACTGCAGGAGATATTATATGCTCAAAAATGGAAAGGTTTGACACTACCCACAATGGGGGACTGATTGGTGAAGATGATGGAACTTGCAGAGATGGCTAAATTAACTTCCTTGATTAGAGAAGAGACAATATTTACATTTATGGCTGACTGGAAACCCCTTATAAACCTTTTGCATGAAATGGAAAAAAAATGCACTTCTGATTTGTGGCTTTGATGATTAGAAAAAAACTGGACCACAGGAAAAAGTGAGCTTTTTTGTAATCGTAGAGTAAGAGTTGATTTTGTAATTGTACTTATATTTGCTGCAAAAGAAATTGGAAGCGTCTTTTTTTTTCTTTTGCACTTTTTCTATCTTCTTTCTTTTCTTTTTCTTTCTTTGCTTATTTCACTCTTTATCAGTTTGTGTTAGTTTTTATGTTCTTTGTAAAACTTTTAATAAAATTTATGTTAAAAAAAGAAAGAACAGGATCAGTGGGGGTTTTTCCCCCCAAAAAGGATAGTTTAGTGCATGCTTAATATGATACAGCCATACCTACAGTAAAAGATGGACTATAATCTCAATATTTGCACATATTCTGGACATATACATTTAGGCCTGGTTTAAAACAGATTTTGGCACTAGATCCATAGCAAGTTATGGAGCACACATAAATTAGCATCGCGTAGATGTGGCAATTGTTGAAAAAATGTTGTAGTACTACTTTGAGAGAAATCAGGATACTGAAGGAGAAATGCTACCGAAATAATGAATTAGGACGGGTGTTTTGTGCCTCACAACTGAGCCATATATTGTCTTATCAGAATAACAAATAATGTAGCTTGCCCCATGAATTAAACAGTGATGGTTGCACAAAATATATTAGCATGCCAGAGAGCACCAATCAGAATCCTGTTTAAAACATTCCTGAGACTGTGTGCTGGGAAGTGAGGGAGGGAAAGGGTAACTGTGACCCCATTAACATTTTATGGCTTATTGGAAACGTAATAGTCTTTTGTAGATAATAGTGGGGCATTCTGACAGTAAAACAGTTAAAAAGAAGTTAGGAGTTCTCCCTTTATGTCACCAGCTCAGCCTTCCTGCCATCTGAAACCAACCATACTTCAAGGCTGGTGTTTCCTGACAAAAATATCTGCTTTCTCTGGGGAAAGGAGGCAAATTGTCATGCCACTGAAGAAAAGCTTTCTCAGCAGGGGTGTCCATCGGGGAGGGGGCCGAGAGATGAAAAAATCAAGATGGTAGCCCAGATCATCATGTGATCGAAGCTGGGGGGGATGGCTTATGGGTGTCGCATGAGTAAATATTTTTAAATGTGTTGCTTGTGTAAAAAAGAGGTGGGCTTTGATTGTTTGATTGTGGACACCAGTTTGATTTTTTTTTTTTTATCCTGACCTTGCACACTCCCATGCTTCCCAGCCTGAGCCCTTTCATAAACTCTTCAAGTTGGCTTTCTTATCTAAACTATTCAGAACTGAACGGATTAAAGCTATTTCTCATGAAATGATAAATCGCTCCTTTTCCATTGCATAAAAATCCTACGGCATGTGAGACCTCTAGTCTGTTTCTTCTTCTTTCATTGTTTTGTTTTATTTGATGCCTTCCAAGTAATCTTATAGATGAAACTGAATGATATGAAGATGTGGATTAGCCCATCCCTTCTTCCTTTTCCTCTACTGGTAACATTTCCCCATGTCATAGGATACTGTCCCAGTGAGAGTCTCCCTATATTTGATAGTAGTAGTCAGGTTGTCCATGGGGAGGGGTCAAAAAGGTCAAGATGGTAGCCATGGCTACGCAGTTGAAGCACCACCTTGTGAACTTGTATCAACTCACCTTTTACACTTGTCAACTCATATAAAAAAGGATTCGATTGCATGGTCACAATTGCCATCTTGACTTTTGGATTCCTCCCCCCGCCACCCACAAATTGACTGTCCTGGTGGTATCCATGAAAGCTAATGAATGTAGTGGGTGAAAGGCATTTCCCATTGCAATGAGCTCATGACATATGGTTGGTTTTACTTAGGCCTGGAATGTTTACCAGGCATGATGAGGCAAACTGAGGCTCATCGATTCAGGAACTCCAATGCTGAGTGTTCTAGGTGTTCCTAATATCTTAACTTTATAAGCATAAGATATGCAGAGCAATAATATCTAAGTGCGTATAAGAAAACTGATATTGGATATATTGGGAGATTAGCCTTAGTCCTTTTTTGTTTGTTCGTTTGTCAAGTCAGTCTTGACTCCAAGCAACTAGATGGACAAGTCCATGCAGTTTTCTTGACCATCCATGTCACTCCAAGGGTTAATCACCAACAAAAGGAGGTGAATATGGACATTGCAAGAGAATAAAATCACCATTTCTCCACCTCACTTCACTTAGGATCAGGGTGGTTAATACAAATACAAAACAGTGAGAGTAGAGCTAACCTTCGCGAAATACTGTAGGGAATGGTGTTACCTTTACAACTGGAGATTTTGATCAGTAGTATCTAATAACACATTTGGTTTTTTTTCATAAAACGTGCACATACCTACAAAATTACAGAACCACATCAGCTGATCACAAGAGCTTCTTTCTCATTATGCCTTCTTTATGAAATTATCTCCCTCTGCAAGGCTACTTTCGTGGTAATGCTGAAACTATACTATCTGTAGTACCTTTAGTGGTTTATTTTGCTAACTATTTTCAGATGGGTTCATTGAACTTTAAGATTTACTCTATCCAAAGGTTTTTTAGTAGAAAAGTAGAAAATTGATAAATTATTATATATAGGATGGATGGATGGATGGATGGATGGATGGATGGATGGATGGATGGATGGATGGAAGGATAGTTAGGTAGATAGACAGGATGTGTGTGTGTGTGTGTGTGTGTGCATGTACACACATGAGAAAGAGAAAAAGAGAAGATACACACACACACACACGAAAGGATCCACAATAAATTTGCTCTAATACTTAAGAGTAATTAGGAGATTCCAGTTCACACCAATGACACTTCTCAAGAATCCGGACAGAGTTTTATTTCAAATAAAAAGGTCAGCATAATCCAGTGGTTCTTTAACTGGAGGTAATTACCCTCAAAGAGTAATTTGGGCATATCCTAGTGGTAATGGAGCAATTTGTAATTGTTAGTCAAGGATCCAGTTTGAGACTTCCACTGCAGTGACACTTGTGTAAAAGAACAGAATCTTTTTTTTTTTTTTTTTGCTGGGGGTAATGACATTATCTGAGACTGGAAAAAGGGGTAACTGGGTCAAACGGTTTAAGAACCACTGTCATAGACATTTAACTTCATAAAATCTTTCTTCTGTTTTCCCTACCTTTTTTATTTTTTAGGAAATACAAGGCCATCTTCTCTCAAAGTTAAAAGCTGTAGAAGCTATTCAAGAAAAAAATGCTTCCCTGCAGGAGGAAATCACTTCTCTGAAAAATACACTTGGATATGTTAAAGGGTAGGTTATTCACTTAGCTCAGAGCTTTCCATTTATATGCTACCTTATGTAACCTTTCTCTGCTTTCCCTGAGTAACAATGCCATGGCAGCTGTAAACTGAAACAATGAGCATCAATTAGGCAGAAAACACTGATTCAACTTCCACTTTCCATAACTGGAAAATTAACAATAGCCAAATAGAGCAAGCTAAGGCCCTTAAATCTCTGGGCATCTATTTCCAATCTTCTAACTCCTGGAATTATCAAGCCTATGGGCTTGCAACCCAAGCTCAGAAGGTTTCTAATCTAATAATTAGATGTGCAAATCATGTGCCTGCAATAGTCAAATTATTTAAAACTAAGATATTAACCCAAATAACTATTTAATGTACAGTTTTGCACTTATAAACATATAACAGCCTTAGAAGCAATTCAGTTTATATTTTTGAGAACTACGCTCTGCCTTCCCCATTCAGCTGCAAACACATTTCTTTGGCTTGAATTTGTTTGTGCCTCTGAAGAGGCCTGTATGAGAGTCTTCTGTTTGACATATTGGTTGAAACAAGTATTTGAGAGTCTTTGGCTCTGCCTACCCTAGTAGATAAATACACTTTTTCTTGGAAGGAGCATGTTGGTCTGATCTGCCCTACGGTGGCCTCTCAAGCCATTCCCTATTCATCAAGAGAGTGCTTGATGTGTTTTTACGAAACAACAGTTCTAAAACTTGGAATCGCCACTATGGACCACGATTAAATATTTTTGTAATATTCTCCCTGCTCCTCACAGAAGGATGTTCACATTGGCAAAATCTGATGTTCTACTCTCGAAAGTCATAGGAAAGTTAATAACATCCCTTCCCTGAAATCTTTATGCATGTACACAGAGCTAGATGTCAAATCAGTTGGATGTGTTTTGTTAAGCTGTTCTTTATGCCTTACATGGCACACAGAACTAATTATTCTTCTTATTAACAAACACTTGAGCTACATTGTAACTTTTTTGTCCTTTTTATTATGTTGTTATAAATCTTAGTTCATTGTGTTATTTCCATATGTTGATGTTTATATAACGTGTTTAAAAATTATTAACATTCTATTATTTAAATAGCTTAGAGTACTGAGAGTAGAAAAGAGAAGGAAAAAATATTCTATGTTCATTACAATTTAAAATGGCAATATTACAAGCATAAAATTATTTAGCTTTTTCATCCAAAGTTGAGTATAACATTGAAAAAGAACCACTACAAGTCACATCAAAATACAGGTTGTCCTCACCTACCAACTGCTTGTTCAGCGACTGTTTGAAATTATGACGGTGCTAAAAAAGGAAATTTATGACTAGTCTTCAAACTTGTGGCTGTTGCAGCATCCCCACGCTCATGTGATCGTGATTCGGGTACTTGGCAACCATATGCATTTACAACAGTCACAGTGTCCCATGGTCATGTGATCACAATTTGTAACCTTCACTGCCAGCTTCTGACAAAGTCAATGGAGGAGCCAGAAAAGTCATGGGTTTAAGCTTAATTAATTCACTTAATGACTACAGCCAGAGCTGATGTCATAAGTTGGGCACAGTCACGTCAAATTTCACTTTATAACTGCATTGCTTAGTGACGTAGGTGCTGGTCCCAATTGCATTTGGTAAGTGAGGACTACCTGTGATTGTTACATACTAGAATTTTTGATCTTAAGCTGATTACTTATTAAAGTCTCCCTCGTATTGTTACTTTGTGTGTGTGTGTGTGTGTGTGTGTGTGTGTATAACACCTATTAATAAAAGCAAAAAATAAAAGGCAATTGTTCTTAATAACAAATGTTTGAGCTAGATTGTAACTTTTTCCTTAATGGAACACTCTAGAAAAATCTCTGACTTTGTCATTGCAATTGCTATCAGAACTATGCCAAGATAAGAAGAAAGTTTGATATACATGCTGGCTTATAAAGTTGGACAGTCTTTCATGATTTCTGTCCTTGCTAACATTGCTTTCAAGTGCATGGTTCAGAAGGTTATGTTGACTTTCAGTCTACAGCTGTATCGCAAATAAATAAATAAAATAAACATTCACATTCAAAAGTAAGAAAGGGAGATAGCTAGGCACTTAACAGAAAATTTTAGTTGCTATAAATTATTCCTTTTTGGCAGTCATGCAGAATTTGTAGCCTATCAGTATTTTGGCCTTTCGACTAGTCCTCTGTTTTTAATTCCCAAGCAGAGACCCCAGACAGGAAAATCAATAATTCTGCTTGATTTGTCTTAGGGGATACGCTATATTAGAGAGACATAAAACAGCATCCATACCATCTATGAAGCATCCATTAGTTAAGAGCATTTTCACATAGGTCTTTCACCCTGATCCCAAATTGGCACAGTCTTCTGTCACTGGAATGAATTCAAAATTCATTCAAAGTTTGTTTCAGTCAAAGACCAGCATAGAACAAAACAATTAACAAACTGTTTAAAAGTAAAAGAGGAAGGCCGGATATAAAACACAATCTAAAACAACAGTAGAGAATATTATTATCATTATTGTTACCAGTGTAAACTGTGTCTAAAACTAACAAACGCGTAATATTTAAAACTAAGACATAAAACTAAAATTCTAAGATAGAGGTAAGTTAAAATTATACACACATGCACGCACGCACACACGCACACACACACACACTTATTCAGTGTTGTTCAAAAGTTAGCCACAGTTATATTACACTGAGGGATGAGGTACTGGAATGAATGATTTCCAGCACAGCAGAAGCAAAAAGGGACCGCAGAAGGATTCAGTTATGGAACTGGCAATGAAGGAGCTCTGTAGAGTTTCTGGACAGGTGGCTTCCCATTGCTGAGAACTTCTGCCCTAACTTACCTTCCAGTTCCTTGATTCTTACTTCTTCCTACAACTAGGCAACCATAACATCCACAGAGTCCTTATGCTGGCATTCCTAAACAAATCAGAGGTGACTTTTTAGACCACCCCCCATGACCAGTTCTCTATCTCTCACATTCACTCTGCAATGAATGTAATCACAATAAAGGCAAGGATGGGGTGGGGTGCATTGATCATACAGGTTGGTTCATCCAGAGTTCTTGGTAACTGTGCTAAGGACAATTGTGGGCCATTGTGGAACATGTTAATAGAATATGGGGACTTTCAGGTCACTGATTATGGTGGCTCCGTGGGAATGCCCTAAGTTGGGCACTAAATATAGCTTTTTTTAGAATGCGCTGTGTTTTGCAAACATTTAAGGACTGTCATTCAAAAGTGTCCCAACAAACAAATCAATGCAGAAGGCAGCTCTTGAGTAGGAGTTTAGAAACCCCAATTCAATGATAATAGACATTTGGCATACATATCTTTAAAAAATAAAAACCCCCCCCCCCCAAAAAAAAGATTACAAAATCAAATTCTCATAACAAATCAAATTCGAAGGAAGGAAGGAAGGAAGGAAGGAAGGAAGGAAGGAAGGAAGGAAGGAAGGAAGGAAGGAAGGAAGGAAGAGCTCTGTTCCCAAGGTCTGTCCTTAAGTTGAATTTGTATGTAAACTGGAACAGTATTATTGAATATATAATACTGTATAAGTAGTATTGTATAATGAATGAACCATTGTGTACTTAACTCGAATCATTGTGCATTTAACTTGAATTTTACTATAATAGGCTCCATTCTTAACTATGGGTCGTGTGTAAAGAGGGTGTTCTTAACCTAGGGATTACCTGTATTTTCTTTTACTCCCAGAATTCCTCACAACTAGCATGTCCATTGGCAAGAATGTTAGGAGTTGAAGTCTACACATCTGGAAGTTGTGAAGGGGAAACACTGCTTTAAAGAATTTGCCTGTGTGTCAGCCCTACAGGGTAGAACAGACCAGGAAACCAATGCCATGTAGATCAGTGCTACTTTTATTGCAATAGCTATAGTAGCAAAATCTTGCAAGTCTGAATGCACTTCCCCCTCCCTTCCTTTATATTTGTGTGAACTAGGGAGAGGCTTCTCTGAGACATTTACTCATGTTACATTTTTGGCCCAAGCTAAGGCCCCTCTTATCTGACCATTGTCTTGCTTGCAGCTCTTCCTCCTGTCCTTCAAGGCCATTCCCTCTGCCCTCTACATCGTGTCATCCAGCAATTTGAGCCTCTGAACTCACTTCTGGAATGCACCCTCACTAAACTGCGTAAAATGTGCCCATATCCTCATCAGAACAAGGCATTAATGAGAGATTGCTAAATCTGGACTCCAATCCAAGATGGCAGATGCAATAGTACAATTGAAGTTCCACATGTTTTTTTATGTGTGTTGCACATGTGATGCGCATAAAAAACAAGTGGAGTTTCCATCGCATCATCACAGCCATTACATCTTCACTTTTTTACCATACCCTACAGACATCCTTGCACCAATTTAAATTAAAAACTAGGCATGGTTGCTAATTAGACAGTTAACATCTGGTTTAGTCCTCAGTCTCCAGTGTCAGCTAACACCACCTTATTTCTGGAGGACAAATGATACCCCATCCGTGTAATCATATGGTCTTGTTTAATACGAAACGATTGTGTTTCAAAAACAAAATTAGTTCTTTGATAGTCCTGAGGGAGACTTAGGTTTTCCACTCTTATTCTGAACACTGTATTGACACCCATTTTTTTCCTTTTAAAAATGGCTATTGTCAATAGAGAGAATCACTTTCCCTTAAACAAAACCAGATGTTTTTGTTGTGGAAGAAAAACATCTCTCAAGAAAAAGTGACCTCAAATGAACATGGATGACACACCAGCCTTGGTTGGGCTGAGACAAATGAAAGCCGTTCATGCATGAACATAAATGCACAATCCCCCCCCCCCACACACACACCTGTATAATTGTTTGAATTTCTTTCAGTGCTCAGTTAAATAAAATATTTGTTCCCAGTCTGGCTTATTGCTTGCTTTAGATGATATGTTTATGTATAAACTTAAGGTAAGCAAAATGGAGCACGTAGAAATCTATGCAAATACCATTTGCTTGGTATGTTGCTAACAACCTTAAGCAAACCAGGATAGAAAGTGATGGCTCATTGTGCACTTCGGAAGGAAAAATTCCAAAAAGCCCTACATAACAACAAAGTATGTTTTTTCTGCATTTAAAAATTCGTAATATTGTACCATGTTATTTGGACACCATGTTGATTTTTTTGACCCTTGCACAGATCCCCTCTTCAGTAAGCTCATTCTCGTAAATACTGAATAGCCACATTAAACAAATTTTGGACATTCACCACACCAATATTTTCTATAGTGAATTAGGTGGTTATATCATTACTTTCTAAGAAAAACAGAAAAGAGAATTTTGGTTAGTAGTGTGTCATTTAGCTAGCAATATGTTCATTTATTCACCTACATGTTTCTCAACACATTTTTCTCAAGGCAGCATATAATTAATACCTTAAAACATATATTAAAATACTTAATTAAATAAAATAAATGCTTAATAATTAAAAGCAACAATCTTAACAATTACACCAAACCAATCAGAGTATTTCTACTAAAACAAAAAGTTGTGATATTAGAAAATAAACTCATCTTTTACCACTTATATCTATGCTTACTTACATTTCCTAATGTAGGTGGAATACGTATTGCATAATATGCAGAGATACTGTACTAAATTAAAAGCTCTGGAACCCATTGCAGTCTTTGTGTCATAGATGTGTGTGTGTGTGTTTGCCTTGAGTATCTAAAAAAGAAACAGAAAAGGGTAGGAATGAAAAGGTAGAAGAAGAAATGTATATTTTTGTTAATTTTACGAAGCTGCCTAGAATTTTTTGGAATTGGGCAGCCTAGAAATTTGACAAATAAATGAAGAATAGAATAGAATAGAATAGAATAGAATAGAATAGAATAGAATAGAATAGAATAGAATAGAATAGAACAGAAACATTTTACTGCATTCAATTCAGCCTAATTTTGAAACTAATCATTAAACTTTGACCACACAAAGTCATATTCATTCCATTGCATAAATAAACAGCTAGTTCATAGAACGTGAGCACTTACCTATAATTCAAGGCCATAAATCTGAGGTCACTCTATCTTTCCAACATGAACCGGTGTCTTTGTTACCCCAAGTTTGATAGATCCATAGTTCTTCATATAGTGGTAATTTTCAAATTTGGGGGATATCATTGAAAAGTACATTCATTGCCTTACACAGTAATGATCTTTATATCATATACAAACTCACAGAGGACCGATTCCTTAACCCTCCTTAACTCAAGCAAGCATATTTCTGAGACCGCTTGGATATCATGTGAGCCCAGGAAAAGATGGAGCTTCTTTAAGGAGCCCCTGATGGGTACCGAGAGTCATGCCAGAGCAGAAGCACCTTTCCTGTTTCCAATCCAAATGGTTCCACAACCTTTTCTCTAAATAAATCACTGAATCTTGAAGAATCTTCCAGATTTGCATCAATTTTCATTTCGGATGGATAGATAGCAAGTGAGTGAGTGAGAGACAGAGACAGAGACAGAGACAGAGACAGAGACAGAGACAGAGACAGAGACAGAGACAGAGACAGAGACAGAGACAGAGACAGAGACAGAGACAGAGACAGAGAGAACTGTGCAGCCAAAAGAGAGACAAGTGCGTTGGGAGTACCAATTCTTAAATATTTAAACAAATCCAAACAACAGTTAAAAACCAATCATTACAGATTCTTATAGTAACATATTCTATAGAACCTATAAAAAGTATATGGGACTTAATTAATGAATCATCAGATGAAATACCGAACTCAATAGGTTTGCACAATATATACAAATACTGCACAATCTCAATAGGTTTCAATATATAAAATACATAAATATTATCGGCATTTAATAACAATTTATGCTAGATTCCAGCCACAACTGAACTGCCCTGCATCTGTCAAATAAGGCAGGGAAATGGTTCAGTTCCCAAATAAGAGATAACAAAAACATCCTTGGCAAGTTCCTTGTGGCATCTTAATAAATGAGGAACATATTCTGTTGGTTAAGTGATGTATTAAGTTGTAAAACTAAATAAGGCTACAGAAGGAGTCACTGAACCTCAGGAAGAAAAATGAAATTGTGTTTTGTGTTTATTATAGACTTCAGAAATGAGGGTTGGCTGTTGGAGGTAATATTTAGAAGTTGGGTCACATGATTTGGGGTTGTCCTACTATTGCTATAATTTAGCCATGATCCAGATCATCCCATGATTTTGGAATGATCACTGCATATCAGGGAGGTATATATTATTCTTGGCTGCATTTCCAATATTTGAATTTATCAAGGCATCAAGAACTCTGGATTTTTTACACAGAGGAGATAGCCTAAAGAGTTATTATATAGCATAGGAAAGATAAATCTACACCTGACTTGTAGCACTGGGTTTCAGATATGTGTTGCCTGACAACATTTTTATTAGCTTTTGTCATTTTGTCGGCATGCACATGATTTGCATTGCTGAGACAAAGAGACGCTTTTGAACAAGTTGCTCAGTGTTTTTGCAAATGTTCTGTTTATGATATGAGGTTTCAGGGCTCTTTGTTTTCCTTTTCTGTTTTGAATTTGAAAGTTAAACGCGTTGCTAATAGAGTGAGAAAGTGAGAGAAAGAGAGAGAAAGGGAGGGATACAATTTTGTTTGCTTGGCATATACAAATATTTTAGAAAAGGAATAGAAACGAAAACATAAGAAAAATGCTTATCTTAGACTGACTGTAAATAAATGCAGATTCACCAGGTTGGTTTTTAATGTCTATACAGAACCGAGCCAGCGCTCTATCAGTTGCCCTCTGCTCCAATCCACTTCCAGCATATCTCAGAGTCCAAAACCAGCATCACCGCCAAGCCTTCAGAGAAAGTTGTATTTTCACGGTTCACAGAGTCCACTTCAACAGTCACTCTGCTTCATGGAAGATCCTCATCTAGGACAGTCCGATTTCCTGTATCTTCTCTTGTAACAGTAAACAAATCTTTAGGTAAGTCCACATTTGGGTCCAGGGAGTTTTTAAAAATACACTCTTTTTTTTTTTTTTTTTTTTTAGGCTATTGGCATTCCAGGTCTTTCCCAACTGAGCATCTAGCCAACTCCCATTAACCCTAGCCAGAATGGTCCATGAAAACATGGGGGAGCGGGGAGAGGGTTGAGGGAAGGGAGGGTTGGACTAAAGGAAATATTTGAAAATTCAGGGGATTTAATAAATATGGAGAGAGCCAGCTTGGTGTAGTGGTTAAGGCACCAGGCTAGAAAATGGGAAACAGTCACTGTCTCTTGGGCCTAAGAAGTAGGCAATAGCAGACCACTTCTGAAATCTTGCCAAGAAAATGGCAGGAACTAGTCCAGGCAGTCGCCAGGAGTCAACACTGACTTGAAGGCACCAATATATAGGAGTCAACACTGACTTGAAGGCACCAATATATAGGAGTCAACACTGACTTGACTGACTTGAAGGCACCAGGTTGCTATAAAAGCATATGACATCTGGTGAGTCTCAAAGCCACTGTCCTGGACAAAACCCAGAGCGTCCAGGAGCACCTCAGTAAGAAGGCCCCCAAAGATGAGCTGCTGAGAGAATGCCTGAGGCAGCAGCAGACAGGGGAGGAAGTTCAAGCAGAGAAAGTACCATGGCAAGACAAGACCCTGCAGGGGATGTACCATTGACAGCTGAGGTGGCTGACATTGGGAAATCCTACCAGTGGCTGGAAAGGACTGCACTAAAAGTCAGCACTGAGGCACTGATCATAGCAGCACAAGAACAGGCACTAAGCACCAGGTCCATAGAAGCAGGGGTCTACCACACTAGACAGGACGCAAGATGCAGGTTGTGCAAAGAGGCCTCAGAGACAGTCCAACACATAATGGCAGGGTGTAAGATGCAGGCAGGAACAGCATACACTGAACAGCACAACCAAGTAGCTGACATTGTATACAGAAACATCTGCACAGTGTATGGGCTAGACCCTCCCAAGTCCAGATGGGAGATTCCACAGAAAGTTGTGGAGAATAACAGGACTAAGATCCTGTGGGACTACCAGATCCAGACGGACAGGCAGGTACTGGCTATCGTGGTAGTAAACAAGGACCAGAAGACAGCAGTGATGATAGATGTAGTGGTACCATGTGACAGCAACATCAGGAAGAAGGACTATGAGAAGCTGGAGAAGTACCTAGAGAGGATGTGAAAAGTAAAGGCCAAAGTGGTCTTAGTGGTAGTAGGAGCACTTGGGACTGTGACTCCTAAGCTGAGAGAATGGCTCCAGCAGAGGAACAACATCAGAGCTCTCTGTCCAGAAGAGTGCAGTGCTAAGAACAGCTAAGATACTGCACAGAACCCTCAAACTCCCCTATATTATATATATATATGTATGTGTGTATGTATGGTATGTATGTATATTACCCTCTCATCCCTATAGATGGTATGTGTCTTCCTCAATCTCGGGTCCTCTACCATATAGGCTACCAGGTTACTATGAAAGCAATAGAGATTGTTTTTTAAAAAATCTTTCTGGTCACCAACATGATTAATGATGATAACCACAGAGGTTTTGTCTAACATTATGGTGTTCTCTTTGGTTAACATTAAATGTCTATAAAAAATTGGGACAGCTTTATAGTGCTAATTAAAAGCTCCATTAAAAGGAACATAAAATGATCCCTATCATAAAGTTTATAATGAGTATATGTTGAACTCTGATACGTCACTTACCTGATACATTATGGCTCTCATTAAAAAAGAACCTTTTGAAAACTAATGATCCTCACTTCTATGGAACTACTTTTCTGATTTTGAAATAAATAAATATTTTCCTCTGGTCCAAGAAAAGTGGAAGAACCACATGGAAAATACAAGATGAGTGTGATTGGGCAATAGTATTCTGTGAATCCCCTTCATGGCTTGTTGCCTCCTAGCGGTGAATGGGCCTGTGCATCCCAGTGAAGTTTGGAGCATATACTCCCAGAAGTATAACCCATAATAAGCAGATTATGGCAATAGGTTCGCTCAAATACAGTTTGCTGGAGAAGGAAGTAGCATATCAGTGCAGTATTCTGTGAGGAAAACCGTATGGATGATCATGGACAATGTCAACACAATACTGGAAGATAAGCTCTCCAGGTAGGAAGATAGTAAACAAACCATTGGGAAAAATAAGAAAGCAAGTGTAGGTACCTCTAGTGCTTCTGATGTGGCTGGATTAAACCAGAAGGATGTTCAGATGCTCATATAGCCAAGGGCAAAAGGAAAATTTGATATTGCAAAAATTCATTATCATTGGTATGCGGAATGTCAGACCCACAGTCCAAAAGAAACTTGAAGTTGAAATAGCAAAAATGTAAAGATTGAACACTGAAATACTGGGAATAAGTGAACTGAAATGGATTGGAGTTGGTCACTTCACCTTACAGGAGCAGCAGATCCATTCCTGACAAGAAAATCATAGAAGAAAGGAAATAGCTATCCTTAAAAACAAAATAGTGTCAGTCAGTGACTGGATATAACCCCCTAAAATGACAGAGGTATCTCCATTTGAATCTAAAAGAAGCTAATCTGTATTACAGTGATGCATGTTTATACTGAGGAAATGGAAATAAAACAGTTCTGTGATGACATGCAACATCTTGTATACACACACACACACACACACACACAGACATAAACACACACACACAAAGACCTTATAATGGAATACTAAAGTTCCATTAAAATAAAATAAAATAAAATAAAATAAAATAAAATAAAATAAAATAGCATCTATAACATACAGGGAAATTGAACTTTGGTGTAAGAAATTAACCAGGAGACAGAATGTGAAGAAAATTAGAAGTTTATAGTAAATCCCTCCTTCCCACAACTTGAAAAATGATTTTGCCCATGGGTGTCACAGGATGAACAGCACTGAAATCAGCTTGGCAACAGAAGCAAAGATGGAGAAGCTTTATTCGATTAATAATAAGACCTGGTGCTGACTGCAGCTCACATCATGGACTCCTCTTTTAAAAATTACAATTTAAACTTTAAAATAAAATAAAATCAGCAAACCAACGAGATACAATAGAATTATGCAGTGAAGATTAAATGGATTAGATCTAATAAACAGAGTGCCTGAAGAACTCTGGATTGAAATCTGTGGCATTTTTTAAAGTGAAAACAAAAGAAAAAAGAAAAAAATCCATAATGCAAAAAGCAAAAGAAACTGAAATGACTAGTTGCTGATACTTATAATAGCTAAAGAAAAGTGGAAAGCAAAAAGCAAAAGATACAAATCTGGCCAATTAAACTTTGAGTTCCAGAGAAGAACAAGGAGGTATATCTAAATAAGCAATGCAAAGGAACAGGGGATAACAATAGTATGAAACGAACAAGAGACTTCTTTAAGAAAATAAATCAAGGGGAGAAAATAATCAAGGGAAGTGTTTATGCAAAATTAGGAATGTTGAAAGTTAAAGAAGACAAAGGTCTCTTGAAGAAAGTAGATATAAAAAAGAAATAGCATGAATATACCGAATAATTCTCCCCCACACTCCCACCCACCCCCATCCTCAAATCAGTGATACTTACAAAATTTTGATAACTGAATTAAATGAAGACATTCTGGAAAGAGGTTAAATGGGGCCTAGAAAACAATGCTAGCAGCAAAGTGGAAAGAATTGATCAAACACCAACAGATATGTTTAAAATCTTAAAAGAGGGCATTAAAAGATCAATTTAATTCCAAAAACGTAAAAAGGCATTGGTAAAGAGTGCTCAGGCTAACCAGTGCACCTATTTAACATGCTAGTAAGGAAATGCCCAGGATTTTGCTACCCCAACTTCAGAAATACATGGAAGTAAGCATTATGTTACCAGCTGGATTCAGAAGAGGCAGGAGCACCTAAGATCATATTGCTAATAATCAGAGAATTAAGGAAAAAGCAACAGAATCTTTTTAAAATGCTTTTGCTATATGGATTAGATAAAGGCATCTGATGGTATGGACCACAACAGATTGCAAATAGCTTTTTAAATATGGGGTTATTTGCCTATTGAAGAATTTATATTATGACCAGTAAGTAACATTTAGAACAGAATATGGAGTAGCTGCACGGTTAAAAATTGGAAAAGGAGTTCACTAAGGTTTTATGCTGTCACCTTGTTTATTTGACTGATATGTAAAGCATATTGTGAGGAATGCTGGAACAGAAGAAATGGAAGCTGGAATTCAAATTGCTCAGAGAAACAGCAACAAGCACAAAAATGCCGATGATTCCACTTTGATATCTGGATATGAGGAAGATGTAAGGAACCTTTTGTTGAAGGTGAAAGAAGAAAGTGAAAGAGAAAAACCCAAATCTGCAACTCAATATTTAAAAAGGAAAAAAAGACCCCTAAAATTATGTCAACCCAATGCAAATAGGCAGAAAAGTTGAAGTTCTAACAAACTATCTTTCCCTGCTCAAAAATTCACAAGGATGGTCACTGAGCCATGAAATAGAGTGTTCCTAGGAGAAAGACTATGACACATCCAGACAAAATATTAAAGTGCAGAAAACATCACATTGATACATACTGTATTGTCAAGGTCTTGGTTGTAATGTATGGCTGTGAAAACTAGACCATCAGGGCGGCTTAACAAAGAAAATGTGACACCTTTGAAATGTGCTGGACAAAGCTGTTGAGCAAACCACAAGACCACTAGGAGAACCAATTGCTCTGCGTAGATGAATTAAACCAGACTGCTCATGAGCATTAATAACAAAGCTGAAACTTAAAACATTTTAGACACATAATGCAGAAGCAAGAGTCATTGGAGTAGACCTTGATGACTGGAAAAATAAGAGACAATCCAAAAAAAGGTTGAAAAAAGACAAGGTTGGTAGATATCACTGACAAAGTTGGGATCATCTTACAAAAGTTTCAGGAACTCTTACTGATAGACAACCCTAGCAAATGACGTCTACTAGGACAGAGTCAGAAGCAAATGAACAACTGAACAACAGCAGACTCTTATACTGATGCTAAACAAAGCACTACTCAACAAATTGCAGACTGTTCTTAGAGGAAAAAAGATTCACCTATCTTGGCCAGTGGTTCTTCAAAATCTTCCAACATCTAGATGGAGTCTGGGTTTTTTGTTTGTTTGTTGTTGTTGTTTTGCCTTCAAGTCAGTGGTGAATCCTGGCGACCGTCTGGACTATTCCCTGAAGTTTTCTTGGTGGCATTTTCAGAAGTGGTCTGCCATTGCCTCCTTCCCAGGGCTGAGAGAGAGTGACTGGCCCAAGGTCACCCAGTTGGTTTCATGCCTGAGGGAGGACTAGAACTCACAGTCTCCTGGTTTCTAATGTAGTGCCTTAATCACACTGGATCTCTTCTGGGTGCTAATTTCTAAGAAAATAACCAATTGTGCTCTGCACCAGATAGATCTCCTAATCATTACCCAGACAGATACAGCCCCTGATTGTTACTAAAGTATGAATGGGAGTGGGGAAAATAGGACTTCTCTTAGGATATACAGTAATAGTACATTCTGTAGGTGGAAAAAAAGTTTGGGGAAATCTCCTGGTTGAAAATACATTTTCTAGACATCCAGAATAACCGCTGTTTCACTGATGGTTATTATGGTCACCTACTGAAGGTAATTCCAACAAGGTAATCAATCTGAATGTCACTAGAAAAATACTCACTTTACCAGAGGTGCCTCACTTTATAGCCATAACTTTTAAGAGAAGCTCAGAAAATCCATTTCACTTTAATGATGGCAGCGAAAGAAAGTGAAGATCATGCCATTTTTCCCATAACAATTTCAAAAAATTAGCTTCTCTTGTATTAAAAAAAAGTTTGTTTTATTCCCTGACCCTTTGTTTGTTTGCTTGTTTGGGTTTAGCAACTCCCAACACCAGCAACACTCTACCACAAAAACAATACTTTCCCAGCTCTGACAGCATTAACTTTAGCAACGAAGAACTTGGAAAGGGTCAGGACTATACAAAAGCATTATTTGCTGGCACCAAGAAGAGCAGTGCTGAACTGATGGAGAAAACAGCATGGTCACATTTTCCACCCGAATACTACAGTTCGTCATCATCCAGGTATTTTCTAAATGCTGCTATTGCTTCACAAACATAAGTCATTCCATTTACTTCATCTACAAGATTCGGGGGGCAATACAGAGGAAAACCATGAAGATCGGATGGTTGAGACAAATTGCAGAGAATGTTCAGCATTCAGATTTCTGCCCTCCAGGCTTTATGTTCCTCCCAAGCTTTGTTTTGGGAGGGATGGGGGCTTAACATGAATTAGATACCTATTCAATTTAAAATCCTTTGAGGGTAAAGTAGGGTTACCAAATCTGAATTGCAAAAATCTGGATAGCCACTAAAATGGGGATAGAGAGATTTTGTTCCTCTGTGGTTCCATCTCACGGTCCTCCAGATTTTTGTAGCCCAGATCTGATAGTCTTAATTAATTTCAGGCGAAGAACAGCAGAGAGCATTTTCATACATTTATCAGTTAAGGAGAAGAGGAATACACATGGAGAAACAGAGTCTCTTGCAAGGCAGGAAAAAAAATCTGCATCCATCCATACTATTTTATAACTCTTAAAGATGATGAGTTTCCTCAGAAATCATGTGTAACCAATTCCAGAATGGCTATGATTACAAAAGGCTCTTGAAGTTAATAATACATTCCCATCTTTTTTGTGCATGTGCATAATCAATATTTTTTATGAATTATAGATTTCACATTAATCACAAAATCATAGAAGAGGCCAAGATTATTCCCTCTGCACAGTACAGAAATTCAAATTAAACCATCCGGTTTGAACCATAGTCACGAAGGGGAGCCTTCTGGTTCCACTGTAGAACTGCTACTATACTTAGGAAATTTTTCGTAGCATTCAGCTGGAATCTCCTTTTATGTAACTTAAAACCATTATTCTTTACCTTGTTCTTTAGAGCCCCACAAACGTTTCTTGATTTAAGGTCCAGCTGGGATCTGACCTATACAGAATAAAAAGGAATGATTAAAGGAGTGATTACTAGCTTTGATTTGAAAATTATACTCCTGTTGATGCAGTCTATAATTGCATTTGCTTTCTTGCAGGCAATCATACTTCTGATTCATATTCAATTTGTAACTAACTCTTATTATTTTTCATAGCTATTATTGCCAAGCCAGGTAGCCCCCATATTATATCTGTGCATTTGAGGTCTGTTTCCTACGTGAAAAGCTTTGTCTCTACAGGTAGTCCTCATTTAACAACCACTCAGTCAGTGACCATTCAAATTACAATGGTGCTGAACAAGTGGTACTTACGACTGGTCCTTGAAGTTCTGGTCATCCCAGCACTTGCCTGTCATGGCCAGTAACAGCCAGTCTTCATTTGCCTTATCCGGACTCCTCACTTTCATACCTAATCAAACATCTTTTCTCCCTCTTAAAAAAATAAAAGAGATAAAATTGCCAGCAGTTCTGTGCTTGCAGCAAGGGGATGCTCCCATTATCTTCTGAGCATACCGCTATGGCGGGTCTTCTGCATTTGTTTCCCTTTCTTGTAGACATGCCTTCACATCCTCACAATGGGAGCTGGGAGGTGGGATGAGTGAACCATTTGCCCTTCGACAACAGACCAGACTACCCTGGAAGCTATGGCAGTGATTCATTGCTGCTTCTATAACAACATAGGCCCATTCATTGGATAGAATGCTACTGGCAGAAGAGTAATTCTGGAATTATAATTGCATAGACCAGGTTATGTCAGAACATGTTCAACAGGAGGCTTGTGTGGCCATGTTCTTGTAACTACATCTTTGTTTGGAAGAATCTATTATTTGGGGTCAGTTAGTAGCTGTTTCTCTCTAACATGCCCATTCTTTCTCTGAGCTGAATCACTCAAAGACATTTCCAATATGGTATCTTCTCTGTGTTCAAGGAAGATACACTTTGAAGGTTGTGTACGTTGCTGGCATCAATAAGGAGAAGAAAGAATGCATCCACAGAGCCCAAGATACTCCCATCCATCCTTTTTTGTGGACCTACCTTACTCAACTGGCATTTAAGGGAAGGACTGGAGGCTTCTGAATCACAGTCCCCTTCTTCACTCAGCAGAGAGAAAGAGTATTTTGCAGACCACACAATTGTCATCTGCACAAAAGAGATTAGATCTTGTGCTTCCCTGAGGAATTATTGCCCGACTGCCCTCTGACTACTGGTTAAATGAAAAGAAATTAATTGAATCGGCTCTTTACAAGGTTAATAATGCCCTCTGGATTTGGTTTGCAAGTTCTTTTTCCAGCTTTGCCCTTCTGTCCCCCCCCCCCCCCCAGAAGTGAAAGAATCCTCACCCAAAAGCATTCATAACTTCTCCAGTAAAAAGGAAGGTTTTTTATTAAGCTGTTTCTCCATCTGTCTCTTTCTCTTGGGGGGGGGGGAAGCACACAGCATCTATGTTCCCCAAAAAATATAATCATAAACTTTTTTAAAAGAATACAACTTGGGTATATACAGAGGCAATGAATGTAGCTAGACACAGATAGCCCTTTCTTTCTAAGGTTCCATGGAGCATATAAATTGTCTTCTGTTTTTTCACCAAAAAATTACTTATTGTGGTTATCAGAGATAGTATAAGCATTCATTAGTTTGGTCAACGGAAGAAAGAATGCAAGGCAGTCAGCAATTTCCTCTAAACTTGGCAAGTTAATTCTCATTCACTCATGCAGCCTGTGATAGCTGGGCAGCTGGACAAAGTTAAACACCTTGATGCATCTATGGAGGACATTGCTTTCCTCGCGCTTGTTGGGGTGGCTGGATTCTGACCTTCTGTTATGCTACTGGTTGTTGAAAGAACCTTAAAATGAGGGTGCATGCACTAGCACCTGTGAGCTTCACTGCTGCAGTGTGGTCTATTGTGACTGGCACGCTGGAAATCTTCAAGAAAATCTTGGCCTCAGTGATCATATGTCAGCCCTATAAGGTAGATTGGGTCAGGAAACAGACACCACAAGAAAGATGAGAACTGAAAGCCATGTGAAGTGATATAAAGGCAATATTGAAACAAAAAGGCTACCCAGGTCACTCAACAAAGCAATTTGGGTGGCTCCAAACCACTTATGGTGATTGCTGTGAAGGAAGACTTTTATTGACTAATGTTGGCCAGAGTGATTTCTAGGACAAGCAATTTTAGGATTGCTTACTATGTGTGCCAGAACTGCTCACTCTGGAAGATTTTCAGCATGCATGAAGGCTGGGTCATTATGGGTTGCCCACAGCAAGTGCAGCCTGGAAGTCCTTTGCCTGAAGGTCTTCCAGGCACTGGCTTCGAGCAAGCAGCATCTTCTCTGAGTTGATGGCCAAAGCTTTTAATGAATGCTATGGATATACTGTTTACATCCTCCCAACCACTTGCCCAAAGTCCCAAACATGGCATCTGGAAGCAACATGTTTCTTGGACCTTCCAAGCTCCTTCCCTTTCCAACCTAATTTTGGTGCCTTATTAAATTATTTTAATTAAGAAAAAAAGAAAAAAAATAGCATCATGTAAAATAACACACTAAACTCAACATCCCCTGTTTTCTAGAGAGATACTGGAGCATTCTTAGAAAATAAATTGGTACTTTGTTTGCTTTCTGGTAGATGGATATTTTATCATGGTCTCTGATCAGAACAAATATTTTGTAAGAGTGCCCCATGCTCTCAAAATCCCTGTGTGCCCACTGGCCTGAAAAGTTTGGAGATCTCTGTTCACTGAGGCCATCTAAGGCCATTTGACTTCAGTGTCACAAGCTATCTCATAGGGACTTGGGAAAAGGTCTTCTCCGTGATTATTCCTGTTCTCTGGAAGGTGCTTCTGGTCTGTGGAAAAGACTCATTTCAAGCTCCTTCCTGAGCCCACTCTTCATTGTTGATTCTATTAATTTTTCTCTTTTTTTTTTTACTTTAATTCTGTCTCAAGCTTATACAATAAGCACTGAAATAGTCCAGTAATTTAAAGCTCTATTAATGCATAAATGGAGGTATTAAAAAAACCTTGAAGAGCTGGATGTTTCTTGGAAATAATGCATCTTAATCCAAAGAGGCACCTGACTTTTCTATTTAATGATGATGTTTAAAATTGAAGAGTATCGTCTCCATCCAGCAATGAAAAACTTCAGTTCTTACCTTTTCAGAAATGTAGATAACTTCCTCTCCTGCATGTGCAGGTAACATAGTTGGAAGTGTCCACAAACAGACAAATGCAGTCATTCTTTCTTCTCTGGAGAGCCTCGCAACACCTTCTCATCCTGCAGCATAATTTGCTGGTTCTCTAACCCAACAGATAAGTGCCACAAAATGCCAGGATCACTTCTACAATGATCCCTTTTTACACAACAGGACAGTCCTTATCAACCGCACTGTCTTACCTGAATTAGACTCCAGAAATCCATTTTTTTCCTTCCCATGTCTTTAATTTTTTCCCCTCTTCATTTGAATGGTTCCTCTCCCCTTTGAAAATTATAGATCGTTGTATTGCTTCCATACTCCCTTTGCTGAAAAATGGAAGAACTTTGGTGATTTTGACACAGTTTGTCATTTATTTTTAAAAAGAGTACGTTAATATTAATTAATATGAGTAGTCATGGGTCCAGTAGAAAAGAAACAATAAAAGCAGTGTAGGGGGTGTTAAAAGATCTTCCAGGGCTGGTGCCAATCTAGAGCTTTTCCTGGTCTTTGCTTTGCAGGCTCCAAAGTGGATGGAGGTCACCTTCAAGGTTTGAAGAGTTATTTGCAACGAGAACTTTTTGGTTGATTGTGTATCTTAATTTAACCCGTAAGGAATGAAATGGAATATGTTATGCAAAAGAAGAAATCAGCTTGCCAGAACAGAGATGTAAAGGCAATCCACCATGAAGCACTATGGGAATGAATTTGCAAAGTCTGTGATGAAAAATCCTCCATGGTTCTGATGGCTGTACTTAATGTTGTCCACTAGTATTTAGCTTTTTTTCAATAAAAAATACACACACATGTACACATACACATACACACTGATGCTTCTGAAAAATAGCATAGATCAAGGACAGATTTTTTTAACAAAAAAAAAACCTTACATTTGGGATACGTACATTAAAAAAATGCTGCATCAGAGAAATGCTCGTAAAAAAAAAAGTACACCAGAGAATTGTATGTGAAAACAGAAGAAGGCTTGTCAGGGAATTCACATTAAAAAAGTACAAGCTATAAATGAAAATGGATGCAATTTTGCTGATTTTTAAGAGTTCATTTAAAAATTCAGCTAGCGAAACAGATTGGATTGATACTGAATTGTGAGCATTGGTTCCAATTTCAATCTTATTTAGCAATGGAGGCCTGTAAGACTGGAAACCATTTATGCTTCATCCAACCTTGCGCCAACTATTACAAGCTACTCTGGTGCATTCTGGTTACAAATTACAGGCAAAGGGTTGATTGTACTGCCTTGAGATTGTGAACCCAGGGTGAAAAGAAATAGAACAGTGAACCCCAGGGAAGTTGTAGATGGTGGGGGAATTAAAAAGTCAAGATGGGAGCCATGACCTTGTAACCAAAACCCTGCTCCTTTTTTATATGCATGCCACCATCTTTACTTTTTGGACACCCCTCCAATAAACCCTTGGATTAACAGAACTTGATTTAATGGACTTTAGCTACAAAGCCCATACAGGTTGTTAAGTTAAGGCCTTATGACACGATTTACATCAATAATGTAATTACACAAATGATATAAGTTGATACAAATGATGCCAATGGATTGGTTTGGATTTAACAAACATTCAGGTTTAACAGACTCCCCCTCCCTTTTTGAAAAAGTTTTATTGTACTGGTTCTTAGTGACCTTGTAATGGAACGAGGTACCAGAAAATGCTTCACCCTGCTTTTGGGTGGTGTTTCCTGGGTAATAGAGGAGACACAAGGAACGAAACTTTGCAAAAACAGACTCTCCTTTTTGATACACTGATAATCCTAATAAGACTGGGTTTTCTAATCTAGTTTTGTTTTGGTTTTTTTAGTAGTGTTGGGAACCTTAAAATTACTGAAGTTGATTTATGGGGCCATTATGTGAAGATAATTAATAATTCTCCTGATAAAGAAGAAAGCATTGGAGATCATATTCTTCAGCAGAATGTTCATGGCCACCCAGCAGCCATTTTTAAATTCCCCCCAAACATCCGAATGAAGCCGAACTCCGTTGTGACAGTAAGTGAAATATAAAAATGATACAGTGTACTGCTGGAATACAAAGCTCTCAAGCTGGTGGAATGGAATAATAAATATGCTGTCAAGATATGCCTGTTCTCATTTTTGTTCCTTCACCTCTTCCTTTAACACAAAGGTGTCCACTGGGAGGGTATCAAAAAAAGTCACGGTGGCAGCCACAACTTCAAAATCCCACTCTTTTTTTTTTTACTCTTTGTGGTGTGTGAGATACATGTAAAAAGCAGGCAAGGCTCCAACATGGCCATGACCAGAAACCTGACTTTTTTTTTTACTTCCCTGGGGAGGCCCCTGCCAGTTTGAGATGCAAGATTTGAAGTACACAGAATGTCCCCATACAGTGCCCACTGGAGAAGAAGCTCAGCTGCTTGAAGGTTATGTCTGCTATTACTGTGGAAAAACTCAGGAAGGGCATCTATGTGATGCTTAACTGCTCCTGGTTTTGTTATTGCAGGTATGGTCCATGGATTCTAAAATGCATCATAAGCCTCCCACAGACTATCTCTGGAAGGAGCTGGACAAGTTCCAATCAGGCCCTGAGTGCACCACTATTCTTTGCAATCCTTCTGGACAGGTAACCAGTTCACGTTCCCCCTTCTGGTTTTTGGTATAGTAAGTGTGACTCACCTCATATTTACTATGTAATCCTGGAGCTGCTGCAGAAACTGGTTTTCCCATTTCTTTTCTGCTCCACTTGTTATTTTCACTCCTCACAAGCGTGACAAGGGAAAACAAGGACACCACAGGGCCGGGAGCATGATTCCCTTACTATTTCAACCCCAGTGAGCTGTGGGGCTGTGGTGATTGTTCTGGATGTGGGTGATGATGATGATGATGATGATGATGATGATGATGATGATGATGATGATATAAGGTTGTCCAGTGCCTCAGATCAACGGCAAAAAGTGTTTCAGAGCACACACAGTCACTCAGGTTGTACTTGTCTACAACTTTTTTAAGTAGTTGCAACTTTTCCCAGGATTGTGTGGTTGTCTTCCTCAGCTGCTACATAATCCTTGAAGAAGATATGTTTGGTTCAAGTACCTATGCACTTTCTCCTGTGTTTTTCAACTCCTTTTTTTTTTTGGCTTTCAAAACTGAAGGGCTTCACATCCTTATTATTATTACTTTATTATTTACAAAACTAAAAGAAAAGGAAGTATTGCCTGGAGAGCCACCACAAAAGTACTTGGTCTTCCAGTCAAAAAGACTGTTAACCAGCAAACTGTCTTGTCATCTGTACTGAACCAGTGAATTTAACTAAGGGCGGCCCTAGATACGGCTTCATGTCACGATCACGCATTCTGTAAGTTGATGTTCAAAGCCAGATGAGGAGAAGCTGCTAGGTAAAGTCAACCCATCTTTCTTTCAAAAGCACTTGAAGGCTATGCTGTTTTGGAGAGTGTTCCCCTGATTTGATCTGATTTGATTTGCTGTTGCCATCTTTGTATTCTATCTTCTTTATATCATTCTAGAGCTATATGCTACATTGTATATTGTATTTTCCTGTTTGTATTGGATATGTTTTATATCGTACTTTTTATCTAAGCCGCCCAAAGTCATTTTGATTCTGGCAGTGTCGAATTAGGTTTACTAAATAAATATTTACAACATTTTTATCCAACATCCCTGCTTAAAGAGCACTCAAAGCAATTTACAAGATAATTGGAAACCAAAACAGACATACAATCAATATAGGAAAGCACAATTAAAAACTGTGAGAAGCAGGTAGAAAATCCACTAAATAAATCCAGCAAAAGCCAGATGTTCACTGTATGCTTAAAAGCGGAGAGGGAGAGAGAGAGAGAGAGAGAAGGGTTTGGCCATTCTGTGAAATGAAAGTGTCCACCGATAGTGACTGCTTGGTGTGAAAGAGGAACTGAAAATTAGAGCCACTCTACCTGTTGTTCCAAGCAAGGAAAATTCTTTTGGATCCCTGAACATAGCATATATCTAAATCAGCGTTTCTCAAGCTCAGCAACTTTAAAATATATGGACTTCAACTCCCAGAATTCCCCAGCCAGCATAGTCCATACATTTTAAAGTTGCTGAGCTTGAGAAACACTGACTTAAATGACATGCAATTCTTTTATTTTAAACCCTGAATTTAGAATATGTTAAATTTGTGTTGTGTTTCTTGTAAATTAGATATATCAGAGCAGTCACAAGCATCAGTGAGATTGTGTCAATATGATGACACCCACAAGATGATGTCAAGACCCAAATCCTGCTCTTGCATACTTGCATCTCAACATTGGATGCAAGCAGATAAGTCGTGGGGTTGCATCCTGGTGCATATTTTGTCCCATGCTTTCCCTCACAGATCCCTGTGAGAGCAGTTCTTTGACCTCCCTGAAAAAGTCTTCTTTATGAAGAGCAGAATTCTTCTTCACTATAAGGACATCTCCGTGCCATTTACTTGGCAACAGTATGGAAGCTGTTTTCCATTCCCTTCTTCTAAGACTTTTTTCTTCAACTTCCTAAACCAGCATACAGCCCTGGGGATTGGTTAGGTGCTTTCTCTGAAAGCATCCTTGCCAAGATAATTGGCTCTCAAATTTTGAGGTTGTTTGGAAAGCCATTAAAACTTGGCTATTTTACAGAGCTTGAAGGTAGATTTGTAAGTAAATGTGAATAAATCAGGAAGCTAACAAAGCTTACATCCTTAAACATGTTATGATCCTGGAACAAATGTTTCAAGGAAGTTTGGTGAGAATTATAATGGTATTTAAGTATTTTGTTTTTCACTGGTTTTTTTTTCTTAATTTTTTCTGATGTTTTCCAAGTTTTCGGGAGGAGAGGAATTTTATGATTCAAGATTATTTCAATGCAGGGCACTAAACTGCTCTTTCACTCCCATCACAAATACCTCAATTTTCTGGTGCTACTATTTATCTTGCTGCTTCTTGCATGATATGCTTTCAATCCACTTTATCTAGAACTGCCAGATCTGACTGCAGATGTCTGAGCAACCACTAGATGGCACCAATGAGAAACAGCAATCAGAATTGGAGTCCCCTGTATCTCTTCACTGCCCTCTGTGGTCATCCAGCCTTTTTGTAGCTCAGATCAGGCAACCAGAGAATAGGGCCAGGTAGGAAAAGGATCGCCAAATTAACTCTTGTCCCTTTTTTCCTTTTCTCCTGCCTTAGAGATAAAAAAGTATGTCTTCCAAGGAGCAGCTTGGCATCCCTAGAAAAATGTGCTGTTCATAGTTTTTCTGTCTCTTTCTAGGCCGTGGCTTGGTACACACCCATAAATTGGAAGAGAAAGTCATCAAAGGAGATTGAAGCAGATACTAGAGTTAGCAGTAAACCTGTGCACTCTGTTAGAGGAGCCCAACAGCCACAGGACCAGTGGGAAATGAGGCCATTTGATATATGGCAAGGACTGCCTAGTCAAAGCTATGTAGCAGACAGTGAACCAGATTACATCATAAGGTACTGTTCTTGAAGGAAGGGCTGCATTATTTTTATAAGGAACCTTATTTGATCTAATCCCCTGCTCTGTAGGCCTTTTTACATGAAGGACATTTTTGGGAAAGCCACAAGATGAAAATTTTGAAGTATATGGACAATGAACGGCTTGGAGTTAATGGTCATGTCAGAAAGAAACCTAATAAGAAGGTTGCTTACTTGGTCGAATAAAGACTGAAAATCAGGCCTGTGCAGTGTTTGGAAGTAATTCAGAAAAGATACTATGGAGTGGGTGAGAGTTGAGACATAACATTCATTTGCAACTCCTTAAAGCAATGTATTTTTTTCAGGCTTCCCTGTGAGCCCTGAAAAAAAGATATGCTTGTTTTAATGATTTGCATTAAAGATGTGGCTGCTTTAATGCGCCAACTTGAAAAGCAGCCGTGTGTTTCTTCAGGCTCGTGCAGAAGCTTTAAAAAAAAGGATGCAGCTGCTTTTAAAAGGTGCTTCACTCTCATTCTCATGTGTTCCAGAACATCTCTTCCTTATCATTTTTCTGAAGCAGGCACAATCCTAATAAATATGTTTTCATCATTAAGCATTGGGTCAATCAGTTTGGTTCAAACTAATTTGAACTTGAATCCAAACTAAAATATCACTCCAGCAATATTTGCTGCTCACACAGCTTTAATGCAAGAAAGCATAACTTTTTCTATGCTTTTTTACTAGGTTTTAAATCTATTTTGATTTTTTATTCTATTTCAATTTTATGATAATCAGTTGAAGGTACCATGTGAGAATCTTCCCCTGCATGCCACAGACATGGTATACATTATTTAATAAATATATTTGCGGAGTTGAATATTTACATCTCAAGCGTCCTTATCTCTGATGTGGATTTCTTGTAATTCTAGCCAAAATAGGCACCTTGCAACTAAAATTAGTCTTTTTTCCAGATGACTGAAAGACAGCCAAGAAGGAGAGAACCAGGAAACTGCAGGCTTATTAGCCTGATTTCTAGATTTCTATCTCACCATTAAAGTTTAAATGACAAAATTGCAGCACAGCTTCTGCAAATGGAGACAGAGCCTAGCCCATTTCTTGAAGGCCAACTGGGACTGATTGAGGTCGTTGCTTTCTCACTTAAACGAAGAAATGAAAATCTCTTGGGAAGCCCAAATGGGAGAAAGGACATAGGATGGAGTAAAGGGTTGGTTCCTCCTTGTCCACTACCCCTGTTTTCTCAGTTCAGGTTATAAAGGCAAAAGTTTCAGATGGACCAAATTAAACAGAGGGCTGTGGAGCACTTCAGATTTAATCTCCAAAAGGTGCTTTGGAGCAGACGGGTCAGTTTCTTAAAGCAGCTGCTGCAATGTAGGATGGTTGCAGAGGGCATGCAGAAGAAGATGCAGCTGCTTTACAGTAGGGATGTACAATGGTCTACCAGGTTGGGTTAAGGAGGCATTAAGAAGGAGATGCAAAGACCTGGCCAATCCTGTTGGGCCGCTTTAATTCAAATACACATTCTCCTGTGCCTGTGTGACTACTGTAGAAGCCCAAGAAAAGGCATGGTTCAGCATACACATGTTTTTTTCAGCACTCTGCTTATGTTCAGGAGCACATTCCCCCAACTGGCTTCCTGCTGCATTCAGATCACCAACATCCCTACAATGAGGTGTGGTCAACAAGGGCAACATTTATATTTCTGCACACCAGTGGCATCCACAGGGGGCAGAGGGGTGTCCCAAAAGACAAGTTGTCCAGTACAGCAGTGCAATTGAAGCCCCACCACTTTGTACATGCATATGTACAGATGAGGTTCAGTCATCTTCAGGACTTCAGGGACAGAGCTTCAGGCATGCTGCTGCTACCAACATCTTGCCTTGTTGAGTTCTCCCTGTAGACTATGCTCCAAAGGACCTTTTGGAGATCTAATGTAGTATGTCCCCATCTCAGTTAAAAAAGCATTTAAAAGATAGAGGAGGAGACACGAAAAATACATAGGAAAAGGAAGATATATTTTGAATAAAATAGTGTTGCCCAAACTTGGCCACTTTAAGATGAGTGGACTTCAACTCCCAGAATTCCCCAGCCAGCCATGCTGGCTGGGGAATTCTGGGAGTTGAAATCCACTCATCTTAAAGTGGCCAAGTTTGGACAACACTGATATAAAAGAATGAAAACTACCAGCAGTCAATGGATCTTATTTCCAGGGTAAGAAAAAAGACAGTGCTTACATGCATAAATTAACTTGTGAAATCACTGCCATAAGATGTGTTAATGGTAACTGCTTGAGGTAGCTTTAAAGGTAGATTAATCAGATTAATGTTGAATATCTCTCTCAGCAATAATAACTCAATCTCATGTCTTATACTCAGAATATCAGTTGCTAGGAGACCAGCAATGGGACAAGATTGTCACATTTCTGGCCTAGTTGTGACTTTCATGGCATCTTTATGAACGCAGCAGGAAATGTGTCCATTTGTAGTTTACATCCTTTTCTTTCATTTTTCTTCCTTTTCCCTGCCCTCTACAGACAAAAAGGAGGCAATTTTAGTTTCTATATTGTTACATCAAGATTCTTCTTGTCTGACATGATTCCAAAGTGCAGGACCAAGTGAGTGCTGAAATAAAAAAAAGAAACCCTGATACCATCATAAATAGGATTTATAAACACTGTTTTCTCCCTTGTTCTCTTTTGCCTGCAGGCTGCAATATTATATCCATATGGGTAATGTAGAAAGAGACAGAAAGTTAAAGGAGAGAAACTAGGTGAATTCTGAAGTTATTTGAAGTGGCATTCGGAGAAATAATAATAGGAAGCAACAGGAAAATCTGTTCTGACTTAATGTACATAGCAAACATACCTGGGTGAATATCGGTAGCAGCATTTCAAACACGGTTTTGATTTTTCTTTTTACAGGGAAAAAAAGATGCCACCCATCCTGCGGCCTGTTCAAAATTCATGGTGTCAAAGTCCAAATTCTCCCACACATCCCCATTACTCTATGGGAAGGTATCTCCCACCAGGCAGCAAAGCAAGTCACATGTTGAGCCAAACAAGGTCACAACCGGAGAAATCTTTTCCTGATCTTGGTGAGTTAAAGATCATTTATAGAGAGCTGACTTCTGGATTTGCGTTTCTTTTTAATATATTTAACAGTAGAAATTTAATAAAAGTGACAAAAGTGAAAGATTTCTAGCTGGGCCTTTTTGGCATCAGTCCTTCCAACACTTGTGGGTAACCCTTCTTGGTTGTGGCTGGTACAAAATGTTTGCTGTTGGAGTATTTCTGTTGGGAAAGTAAAAATGAGACCCTGGAATTCATTTGGGGAGAATTCACCATTGGGAGTGAAGAGGGTGTGAAGAAATAGATAGGACAGTGCAAACACCAGGGAGATGCCAATGAGATAGTTTCAGTGCAGTAGAAAGAAGCCATTAAACTAGCACACGACATTAACACAAAGCTGTGCATTCCACACAACTAGTCAAGATCCACTTAGGAAAGTGCATTAGAGAAGAAGGCTGAAAACAAACTCTGTTATGTACAGTGACTTTGCAGTCCCTTAAAAGTGGGCTTGTAATGGTTTGATGCCTATTGTTAACAGGGAGAGTATTCTACTGAAAATAAACAAATATTTTTAAGATCAGCTATCCTGATTTCAGTGGGAGGGGTTTTTCCTTTATTTGTTTATTCCCCCAGATCCCCTCTCTCTTGCTTTATTCTTTATCTTTAGTTTCTCTTCAACTGAAATTAATGGAATTTAAAATAAGCCTTTTCTTTTTTTGTGCCTTTGAGTCACTGTTGACTCCTGGTGACTGCCTGGACAAATCCCTGCAATTTTCTTCGCAAGATTTCAGAAGTGGTTTGCCAGGGAGGGATTGACCCAAGGTCACTGAACTGCCTTTGTGCCTAAGGTGGGACTAGAACTCATGGTCTCCTAGTTCTAGCCTGGTGCCTTAACCTCTACACCAAACTGAGTCTCAGAAGAAGCCTATTGTTGCCAGATAATTTATTTTGCTCCATTAATTGTGCTTTATCTGTGGTCAAAGTAACTTTGCATTTATTAAGCAAGAAAGTAACTTGCAACAGCTAAAATGACACATTATTGAAACAATACACATATGATGGATAATGACCAAGACTGGGGAGAATCAGGATCAAACAAGGAAACTCACTGGATGATATTGGGCTCTGTCTCAGCCCAACCTATATTACAGGGTTACAGTGGGGAAGAAACACAGAGAAGGCTCTGTGAAAGCTGCTTGGACCTCCCCAAGGCAAAATAGGACAGAAAACTAACAAAATCAGCAACAGACAGCAGGCTGGATTATCTATCTATCTATCTATCTATCTATCTATCTATCTATCTATCTATCTATCTATCTATCTATCATCTACCTACCTATCCTTTCTGTCTAACTAACTAACTAACTAACTAACTAACTAACTAACTAACTAACTATCATCTCAAGCAATCAACAAGATCAGCCTTCTTTAGCAGCAAAGTCCAGGGAGGACTCCATCATCCAGAGAAAGCCTTTCTTCCCTTCCCCACCCATCTTGTCTCTTTCAGATGTGAACGTCTAAAAATGTGGCTCCCTTGCCATGAGTCACAACATAGTGCTGAACCATAGAAATGCAAAAATATTGCTGTTGTTTCAGGTTGCTTAAAAAAAAATGCCAGTAACTTCCTGTGCACCTTTTCAAGAATGCAGATTGAAAAACAAAAACTCTGTGATTTCTCACAAGTGCATAAATCTGTAAGCGTCCTTTGAAAAACAGTCTCTGAGGAGAGGGGACATGGCATTTCTGCCTACAAATCACTTCTCCCATTGCCTGCAGTCATAGGAGAAGATGGAGGAAACAGATTTTATCATTGTAAATCAATTTCCATTGGTAAGAGTTATTAAGACGCTGAGATGGGAATATATGGAGACTTGAATATAGGAGCTATGATCAAAGAAAAGGAATAAATAATTGAAGCCGGGGGGGAAAGGGAATATTGAGGAAAAAGGAACACCAGGAGAATGAGTTGTAGTGTGTTGTGTGCAGCACAGATGAAACAGACATCACAGTATTATGTGAATATTAAAACTGTTTTAATAGTATTTAAATTCACAGTATGTGAGTATTAAAACTGACTATAAGAATGTAAGCTGGATAAGTCCAGCTAAACCTTTTAGCTATGCCTTAGACTATCTCATCTGTGCTCACAATGCAAATGATAACGTTGACCTCCTTATGGTTTACCAAGATAATGTGTGAAATACCAGCAATGCTATTTTGTATTTAAAAGTGTGCTTTCTTCTCATTTATTGAAATCAAACAGATTTATAGGGGCCTCACTTTATTCTGCCTATTATGGAGTAATGATTATGCCATTATACATTCCTATTCTCTCTACCCAAAGTAATAGATGTTGTTATTGTTTTCCTAGCGAATTTACATATAGGCCCATATCAAAATTTATTTTCCTTTTGGGGAATTTTTACAGGAATAAATAAACCAATACCTCCCTCATTCCATTTTATTACACAAAGAATTTATCTTTGCCTGAAATGTATTATCACGACTAAGGTCACCTGATAGACGAATGGTAACTGAAAAAATGCGGCTGTTAAGATCTTTTATTTTCTATGCATAACTAATGTAGCTATCAGCAGGTTTATAGCTACACTATGCAACTGGAGTCTCCTGGGGAAAGATTTATACCTCATTTAGAAGAATGACCCTGTTTAGGAGGCTTTTAGGTGGCGTGACTCTGAACAGATCTTTGGAGCGTGCCCTAGGGAAGCCGGGAGAAAAATGTAACAGTCAAAAAGATCTCTGGGATAATGTCCATGACCAATAATATGGACATTTATTTATCCTGATTGCCCAGAGCAGAAAGGATGGATGTATTTTTGTGTAAATACTCATACATATCCCAAAAAGAAAAAAACAAAACACCTACCCCATGATTTAAGTACAACATTTTCTTCAGATGATTAGACCATATCTCTAGCCAGCTGACCTAAGTCAATTTTCAATTAAGTTGCATGGATGCAAAGACACTCCTGAAAAAGAGAACACAAAGGGGAATTACTGAGATTTCCTTTTCCTATTGTCACTATTGCCAGTATTAATGTGATCCAGGCAATTGGGTCCTGAGAGATAATTTTAGCAAATATAAATTAGGGATTTCAATCAAACTTACTACCAATAGTTCTTTCCGTAATTCTAAAGCAATTTTCCAAATCTATCGCTAAAATAATTTACATTTCGTAAAGCATTTTACGCTATCAGGGAAGGTACAATTTTTTTTAGAAAAATAAAAATCACTTCTTTTTTTTTTAATCTGTGCTCAGTCGTTACCGACTCTGCAGTGACTGCTTGGACGAGTCCTTGCAGTTTTCAAGGCAAGTGTTTCGGAAGTGGTTTGCCAGAGCCTCCTTCCTAGAGCAGAGCCCAGCTGGCGAGCGCAGAAGGCGGAGTTTCCGTTGCTTTGCGCCCTTTTCGGGTGAGCACAGTTTTCATGCTTACCGGCAACTGCTCCCGACTCCTTTTTGCAAGGCGCCACCAGCATTTTTCCTCCCACCAGGGTGAGAGTCCCCATTTATCTACTCATGTGAGTTTTCAAACTGTTGGGTTTACAGGAACTGGGGAGGAAACAGGAGCTCACCCTGTTAACGCGAAGGCTGGACTCGAACCACTGAAGCATCAACCATTTCTGGCCAGCAACTTTCAGCGTCATTAAGCTGCTGCGCCACCACGTCCCATTACATTAGAAATTACATTACATTACATTAGAAATTAGAAATTAGAATTAGAAAATCACATAAGACAACATAAACATTTAAAGTAGTCAATCATGTGAGCAAATAGTATATACTACCAATTTTCTGTCAAACACAGATCAGCAAGGGGTAGACTGAAGTTGCACACATGATCGCAATAGCACTTTTTCTTAAAACAAATATTAAATATTTGCAAATGTGAGCCTTTGCGTAGTTGTATAAGGGCAGTTCTCTCAAGTTGCGAGCTGACAGTGATCCTTTTTTATTTTCAAGTTGTATTACTCCTAGGAAACAAATAACAGTAATTAAATGTGAACTGTCCTTATATGTATACCACACAACATATGTATTCCACACGTGAGCAAGCCAACAGCAGGACAGGAACAATCTTATCCCTTCTTTGCCTTTGCAAATGTGACTTTAGTCAGAAAAGCAGAAATGGTAAATGCGAAAATAGTCAGGAAACTGAGGGGATAAAAATCTGAAATGCACTTCCGTGTTTGAATGGCAGAAACTTCACAGCTTTCTTCAACAAATTATGGCTCAGTCAGCCATGGTTTAAGGGAATGTGTGATGTGGTGATTAAGGGGCAGAACTGGAAGCAGGGAGATCCAGAGTTAGGGTTCCTGGGGGTTCCCTGGGGGACAGTCTTTCCCATCAGCCAAGGAGCCACTCTGGTGTACCAATGGAGGAGCTGGACTAAGGGCATGGTTCTCCTTCAGCCACAGAAGCTGCCTGACAAACCTGTCTCTCTCAACTCATGGGCTGTTGTGGAGGACAATACAAACGCCACCTTAAGCTCCTGGTGAAAATGAACCAAAATAAAAACCCAGTCACAAAGTATGAAAGTAACCAGGCCACTACTTTTTTTATAAGAAGGTAACAGAACATGTGTGATGAAATAAATGTTAATGGCTTCATTTTGTTTAACTGAACTGTAAAGTGGTTTATTTTTATAAATAAAAAATGGATACCAATACAACTGTTTTTATTCTTTGTCCTCTTGAATTTTCAAGTATTCTGAATAATGAGCGACCAGCGGATAGTGTTTAGAATCTCAGGAATCAAAAGGAGGCATTTCTAGAACAACTTCCTAAGGTTGAGATGCCAACATTCATGCATTCATATTCTCTTTTTCTTTCTTTCTCTCTTTAAGGCCTACATTACATCCTGTTCAGGGGTGTCTGCAGGGGACATCCATTAAACAAGGATGGGGCTTCAATCACACAGTTGTGGCCAACATCTTGACTTTTTTGGACATTGCATTGTCATTGCATTGCCTTGAAGCATTGAAGCATTCATTTTCAGGTTTTGCAAATAAAATCTGACCAGGAAAACCAAATTAGATTGTGCCCCAGACAAATCCTGTAGATTCAGTGGCCACATCTGGCTAGATGTGAGTATGTTTGAAGTGCTGAATATATCTAACGTGCTTCATTATAATCTCAACAAGTCAAAATCCTCACATAACCCAAAGAAAAATATAACAGCCTTTAATTAAAGAAAGAAACTGACATTTTGAAAGCTTTTAAATCACAATGTCCTTGTTAGCCTAAGTAATTTTGCAAAGCCTAAGTTTGCAAAATACTTTTGATTTTAACCTTTGTTATTATGTTAGTTTAAAAGGAAAAAGGGGGGGGAAGTGATTCTCCTCGTCTCCCCACACTGAATTTCATTTTATTTAAAGATACTGTACTTCATTTTTCCTCTACAGATATTTTCCATTCAGGAGAAAGCTGTAAGGTAAAGTCAGCCACAGCAGGTAGGAACAGGAAAAGCCGAATAAAGCCACCTCGATCAGCTGGGGTAAGTAGAAAAAAATAAGAGTGCTTGGTTTCCATTGCAATCCTGTTGTTGTACATGGCACTTTACAGAGGAAAATTAGCACAAAAATTCTTGGCCCAGGTAGCTTACAATTGGGGGGAGGGGGAGAAGGGGGAATAAAAAATAATCAAGATGGTATCCATGACCTGATCAAAAAGGTCCTTTTGGACCTTCAAGGAGACAGTTACAACTGCCATCTTGACTTCTCCCCCCCACCCCCAAGGTCATCCTCACTTACAGTCTAATGGATGATGGAAGGACATTAAAGGAAGGAAAAGGAAATAGCCACAATTACTAGAGAAGTGGGAAAACAGACAAGAACAAATGAAATTATGATCACCCACACTGGACTGATGTCACTTGGAACTGAGGAATGTATGGTTGCAGCTCTTTGTATGAAAATTCTCATTTCAGAACTGCAGAATGAATACATTTAAAATATGCATGGATGCCCTATTTTACAGTTTGGGAGACATGCCAGTATGATTCCCAAGTGGGACTATAGAGATCAAAATGCATCCATTGGGATAAAATATGCACAAAAATACATAAGGCAGGAAAAGTTCATGAAGCCTATGTTTTTTCAGCGGAAAAGAGCCAAGTGTATGTATAGAAGGAGGAGCAGATTTTAAAACACTGGAAATTTGAATCTAAACTCCTAAAAATATTTCATAGTCATAGGGAACCCAACAGCGATGTCCACATGGAGAGGTCAAAATTGGCAAGATGGCGGACTGTGCACCACAATGCGCACATTCAAAATGGTCCAGTCTTGCATCATTATGTTCTTCCCACAATTTTTCCAATTTTGATCCCCTCCCCTCCAGCCAATTCTGCCGGAACCCAATTCATCGGCACTATTTAAAGAATATCAATAAAATCAAGGGCACAGAATCAACCTGGGGCAAAACTGGGATTATTTGGTCAGAAGTAATTTCCTATTATTTGGAAGGGAAATAAATAAATATACTTCAAAGTCTTTCTGCCACAACCCCAAAATATTAGGCTTAAGAATGCTTATATTGAGGTTACAGTATCTTTAAGAGTTCCCTCCTGGTAGCATTTGTGTTGTGGGTGTTATTATACTTGCTCTTTTATTTAGTCACAAACAGTTGGTTACAAAGTTAATTTTACAATAACATTGGCTGAAAAGATCAGATGATACCCTAGTCAAGGCCCACAAATGTGAGAAGTTCCATTCTTCCACTGGTTTTCTGCTCATTAAGGAACAAGTGGGAGATTGCAATGAATGCCATTAACCCCAACAGCTTAATTTTGCTTTCTTGTGCTTGGAGGAGTGGGTCTCTGCTCCCATTAGACAAAACTTTCCCTCCTGACTTTGTGCAGCAAACATGTGGTGAAAAACGGATCCCTGAGGGATCTGATTAAGAAAGTGTCAGAACCAACATTTGAAGCTGTAAAACAAGAGACGAAGCTGCCAGGGCCACTCAACAGAGCAGTAGTATTAAAAGGCCAACAAATTCTGTGATCAGCCCAGAGTCACGCATGTGAGATGGGAAGCTATATTGATTGAATGAATGAATGAATGAATGAATGAATGAATGAATGAATGAATGAATGAATGAATGAGACTGCAATGAGAGAATAGAAAATTACATTCTTAACTAGCCAGGACTTGGTAGGGAAACAGCAGTAAACCTGTTTGCTATCTGAAAATGGCACAGATGTGTGTGTGTGTGTGTGGTGGTAGATAATGGCAAGAGTTAATCCAGCAGCATATCAAATCAGTAAATAAAAGTAAATAAATAAATCAGAGGAGAGCCACAGTCTCCCCCACTCAGCTCCTGATCACCTGCAAGTAGGACTGCTTAGGCAGGTCCCTGTAAAAAAAAAAAAAAAAAAGTCCAAATTTGTAATCCTGATGATGGTTTTGATGAGTATAGAGATGTACCATGTGACAAGGAGAAACACAGGGAAAATGGAAAGACTATGTTTTATTTCTTTGAAGAGGGGGAAGAGATATAGGTAGGAACCTGGGATGGTAGAACAATATAGTCAATTACTGGTCTCTAATGTTGGCCAATTGTCTGGCTAGTGTTCCCTACAAGTAAATGTGTCCAATCATCGATGCATCCTGGTTTTTAAGGATCAAAACAGTCTAGAACTATATCAAATGGGCTTTATAGGGTTTACCTAGAACACTGGTAAGAGGCCTTTGTACAAGGCAGAAGAAAGTGGTGGACTTTGAAAACAGCAGTGATAAGCAGAGATCTATAGGCACAGTGGTATATGTCATGGTGTACTTTCAGCCTAAGTACAAGGATCTCCTAGCTGCAGAAAGCATACAAATATAGGAAAGAATTTGCATGGTCATAGAGAGAAGAGGCAAGCACATTTAACTCAAATCAAAGCACCACAACAACTTACTTGTTATGGACAGTTGCCTATGCGTGCAGCAATATTTCTTCATTCGACCATCATGCAGATCACTTCTGCAGGGGAAAGCCTAACTCATATTTATGACTAAGTTTGGAGCCAGTTTTTGTGGCTTAGCCACCTTTCTTAAGTGTAAGACCTAACAGCAGGTGTGGATTACAGAATGTTATACTTTCTTTTCATGGTTCTCAAATGTTTTACAGAAATTTGACAGACCTCCTACTCCTTCTCCTAGTATTTTATGGGGTTGGACTCCACTGTTCACAGCCTGTTTTTGTCTTAGCACCTATCCCTACCAATTTAGGATACCATCTGTTGCATCTAACAGAGTAGGCTTTCATCCATCAATCTAATATGTGTGTTTAGAATGAAAGGGGTAAGGAGTCTTTGTTTCTAAACAAACAACAAATGAGATCTTCATCCTCAAGTTGCAGACTAGTGGAATTTCCCATGGCTAGTTGACATAGCACACCATACATGTCATAAACCAATTATTTCAAAAATTCATTGCTGTACTGCTGGACCAACCCTACTTTTTTTAGACCTCCAGCTTGTTTTGGTACCTTTTCTTCCTATAGTTGATATATCCTGTGCAGTCCATACTAGCAGTTATCTGTAATGGGGTCCATCAGCAAACTTCATGGCTGAGCAAAACTTTAAATCCAGATTCAATCTCTTCCCTTCAGTGTCCAACATTCTACCCAATATTTTGAACTGCTTTTCTTGGGGCAATTCCTCCTCTTCCTCCTCCTTCTGTTGTATCTTGAGGCCTGGCCTGCTCCTTGGAAAAATGAAACCTCAACCAAGACCTTAAAACAATTGTTCAGATGAAATGAGAAACTGTTAGTTGAAGATTTACTGGCTTATTACAACCTACTGAAAAATGAAGGGAGGAAAGATCTATGGGAACATGCAGCATATAAGTCAAAGGGTCTATTAATGTAGAAAGTAAGGAAAATGACCTTTTTTCCCCTTTTTTCTTTATTTTAAATACACATATGTGCATAAGCAAATACATTATAGCAGAGTGAAACAGCTTGATAGCAATATCTACTCTCTAACATAGACAGTATATAAGCGTACTATTTCTAATAATTATAGCAGAGAGATACTGAAAGATGGAGATTGGGGAAATCATAATTTTGATTATGGATCTAAAATGCATAAAAAGCCTCAGACTAATCAAGAACACAAGAACACTGTTGTATAAAATAGGTACAGCAGAAATTAAATAAGTAAGGAAAATTACCTTGATGAAGATATGTAGAAGCTGTTGACTAGGCAAAAAGGGCTGAAGCATTTTTTAAGTCCAGAACATCCAGATAACGTTCAGAAGGAGCTCGGACCGACACCTCCCTAATTCACTGAAGTGTAAGAAGGAAAAGGTGGTATAGCACAATCAGACTTGCACAATTCTGTTATTACAGCCAATTTCAATAAAAAATAGTTTTAGCCTTCCTGTGGAATTGATGTCATGGTCTGGTCTTGCTAGTGGAGCTGATAATTAATAAGGTTGCGATACCTCAATTTTGCCTTTCTGTAAACTTTTTTGGGATCCTAATGCATCTGAACTAACATCATTCAATAATGGTACCCAACATTTGGTAGGCCAACTAGGGCCTAGGGAGGCATATTAATTGATTGGTTTTGGAAGTCAAAGAAAAATAGATATTCAGTCCTATTTTGTTGTTCATCTGGCCAAAGCGGTTATTGATTTATATGGCAACCCTCACATTCACTATTTTGAGAAAGAGGTGCTGACTGTTAGGAGGACAGGACATGGAGATAAGCAGGAGATGATCCAACCGGCAATTTCCTCAAACCAGTCATGACCCCTGTCAAGGGGGTAATAGCCCACTGCAGTTCTACTTAGCTATATGTTTCCACCCAACCAATCCTTTTTTCCAAGCTGCACTGTATAACTTTAGTAGATGGAGATGATGAGGTATGTCCTGAGGGCATACACTTCATTAAATTTATGTCAGTGAAATATCTGGGGGAAGACTTGTTACTTATAATTAAGCTAAATGGGTTAATTTTTACATGTATTTTTCCATTAAAGTACTTAATCAGATACCCATGTAGATATTAGACTAACTTCAAACTTGAAATAGAGAAATATAAGACATTCTTCTAAGTTGAAGTTTCTTCTACAGAGTTAGGAATTCTTTGTTATTTTTGCTGGTACTAATGACATCCCTGACAGTATTGTAATTTCATTGTTACATGTAATGTAATTACAAGTATGCAACACTTTTTGAACTCAAAATGTCAAAACAGCTGTTTGAAATACTCTAAACTCAATACAAAACTTGTGACTGTGAATGTTTGTTCTAGTGTTAGGACAAAACCTTAACAGCAACAGCATTCAGAGTGTCCCAGATATTAAAAAAAAAAAAATGGAAAGGCCATTCCAATTTCAAGAACCCCTGTGCAGAGTGTTGTGAGATCCAAACCAAATATGTATGTTCCAAGAGTTTTGCTTGAGGTTGGAGCCAAAGAGTCTAGCCCTGCTGAGTTCTGTTCAGATGCAGCACACCAACTTCAGTGTTCCAACAGGATATTTACAGCAGGACTGTTTTGTTCCAGTCTTGAAACAAAACACATGCTCAGTTTAAAGCACATCACATCATATAATAGCTGGATGCTAATATAGTTAATAAAACTTACATTCTTAGGCATACAGCATTTGCCTAGTTTGCATGAGCATCGTAGTGGTGACTCTGGAGAAAATGTTGACTTCTTAAGCATCAGATCTTCCATGTTATAATCTGCTGGTTTTACATGATCACAGAAAAAACAAAAATGAAAATATGGGGAGTAGGGAAGAGAAGGAAGAGATTCCGGATGTGGGGTTCTATAGAATCATAGAATTGTGAATATGGAAAGCACAAGTGTCATCTAGTCCAACCCTCTGCAATATGCAGGAAAACCAATTAAAGCAACTTGAGAGGTGGTTATCTAGCCTCTTAAAGCCTCCAGAGATGGAGAACCTCCAGCCTCCTTAGGTAGACACTGTTACACCCATTATTTCACAGTAGCTAGGGTCTCCAGTCTGCCTTTATTTGGCCTGGTGCTCACATTACTGAGACAATAAAGCATACAATAATTTGGGAAATAAGATAACAGTAAATAAAGTATATCGAGGGAGCATATTGAGAACTAGCCATTGTGACTAAAACAAGATCAGAAGTACCACCAGGTTTGAAAGCTCCAGTCTGGGGGAGTGGGAAGGGGCAAATGATAGCATCATGACATCATCATGCAGATGGTGTGATTATATACTTGTATCAGACACCATGACATTCTTTTCTAATTGCATCATTTGTGCAATGATGTCATGTTGCACATGTCATCATTTTGATGTTATTGTGTTTTGTTACTGAAGACTACAGAAGTTTCCTTCCAGATCTCCATCTTGCTTTAACTTGTACGACCTCTTCACACGTTCAGTTTTTGCTGTTTTCTCTTACATAATTGCAGTGAAAACAGTGTCGCCTTCTCCTTATACGTTTTTTTAACCTACCAATCATCCTTTCCCCAATTCAAAATTCCCACAGACAACAAGGCCCTAAAGGCTGTGTCTTATTGTCTCCACTTACAACTATTCTCAGACAATGGGAATACTTAAATTTAAAATGAAATGTGGCTTCTACTTCATGGTTTTTCTTCAGCAGCCAATCACGGTTACAGCCTGGAGACTGTTTGGGAGACCCCATCTGAATAGTCATTGAAAGAGAAAACAGAGTTCAGGTGAATCAGAGAAATTAGGATACATTTTCTCAGCAAGCTGTGACTAGTCCCCAGTACAACAACTCTTGATGGCCATGTAATCATCACTGCTTGCAGAACATTGAAAAAGCACATTTATATGCCAAAAGTCTATTTAACATTACTTGTGCATAAAGAAAGACATTCACACAGATTGCTTACAGTATATTCAATCCCTTTTCCTCCCTTCTTCCTCCTATAAATGCAAGTGGAATAAGCCTGACTGCAACTTTTAATTAAGAGCAAATTGGGAATCCTGGTTTAAAATTTGGTAAACAAGATGGGTAAAGAATTCTGAGTTTGTAGTTGGTTTAGATTGTGTAATGATAATGGTTTATTTTAATTTTAACTCCTGGTTTGCACATACAGGCAAGTCAGAATTAGGAAAAGTAAAAGTGAATCCTGGTTTGTGACATCCCCTAGCTATACGATAGGGCCAAGTTGTCCACGAACACACTAATCTTCCTGCTAGTAGATAGTAATGTCTTGTAGCATTACCCATTAACTGTTGTGGCAGTATGAAGCTTGTTCTTATTCTTGTTCTAATTTTGGCACAGGGCTTGGTTGAATGACTCTAGAAAATGCTCATTCTTTCCTACTTGTTCCTATAGTGTTCAACCACTGACTTTTTTGTATGACCCTGTACACACTTGATTCTGTTGGAAGCAGCATTCAGAAACTTAATGCAGAATTCTTGCAATGCTATAAAGCCATTCTTAAAAAATCTTCTATCTTCCTTTCTTAATAGATACACACAGAACTGGAGGCTTCACTTTTCCTTGCTCTTCTGAAAAAACATCCAGACGGTTGGGATTTTGACCTCATGTTCATCATTATTTCTATGTAAACAAGAATAGGGCTTAAAGTTCACTGTGCCTCTCGTACTAATGTCTGAATCAACTCTTTTCTCTTTTACTCTTAAAAGAAAAAAAAATAGTGACCCATTCTGACTAGGCCTTATTCTCCTTCATTTCCTAAGTGCTGTGTGTACTTAACTCTCTTCCAGCAATGTTCTGGCTGCCCTGCATTTTGGCTTCCAATAAGGCCATCACCATAATCATGGAAAACCTCTTTTAGGTAAAATCTGAAAATTTCTTTTCTGTTCAAATGTTCCTTGACCTCTCTATGCTTTAGGTATAGATGATTATTCTATGCTGCTTTAAATTTCAGGGATTCAGTTTTCAGATGGTTATCTTTCTTAAGATCATCTTTTAATGTTTCCATGGGAAGAAACACGTTCTATTTTCCCTCTTCCTATTCTTGACTTGCTCTTGTCTCTCTCCACATCATCCCAGGATGGCCCCACATCATGGCTCACCTCTAGGCAGAAATAATTAGTTCTTTCTTTACCACTGTACTATTCCCTTCCCACCGATTCTGGACCTTTAACGGCCTTTCTGCTTGGATGCTTCATTGTCATTTCAGACTCAACTGAATTTGTCTTCTTTCCACTCATGATGTTTTCTCCTTAAGCACCCCCTTAGCCATTCCCTCACTAGTGATTGATGGCATCTTAATAGGGTTACCTGACTATCATAACTGCCAATATAATGAAGACAGGCTTTACGTGGCCTCAACAGATGGCATCAGGTGGCATTAGTCGATCCTAGAGGGCATGTTGTGTTTGCTTCTCTGAACCACATTCTAGTGATTTCTTGCTTGCCTGCAACCACATTCTCCTTCCTAGTTTTTATTTATTTGCAGAACTTACAGTGTATGGCCGCCCATCTTATGCAAAGATTCTAGGCGGTGCACAACACTACTGTCTCTCTTCAGTGGCTTATTATAATTGTTCTGTTCTGCTGTAAAAGTCAGCCCTCTTTTTTTTTTGCTTTGATCATATGATGTCTGGAGATCTGTACCGTTGCTACCCTTTTGATTTTTCGCAAATTGTTGGAAAAAAAATTTTGGGGGGGATATATGTTGTTCTCTTTTTAAAATTTTAATTGTAAACCGCCCAGAGTTGCTATGGAGCTGGGCAGCCTCAAAATTAAATAAATAAATAAATAAACAAGTCATTAAAATTCCTTAAATAGGACCCAAAGCCAATGTGTAAAACAAGCTGTCAACTGGCATATTTGACATTCTGGAATATCAGTATAAAAAAAAGGGGGGGTTGTGGTTGCAGCTCTCTATGATTCTTAAGTATACATTTATGAAAGCTCGGATACTAAGGGGAGGAATTGGTCAATACTGCTGGAACTGAAGCTCTCATTCCTCAGTTCTCCAGAAGTAAAATCTTTTAAACTATTCAAATTAGAAGACGTGTACTTTTAGTTTCAGGTCTTTCCCCTCATGCAAATTCTTTCCATTCTGAGAAAATAAAGTTCCAACATGACCAATGACTAAAAGAAGAGTGTAATGGGAGGAAAAAATAAACAGCTTTCTTTCCCTATTGACACATTTCTCTCTTTTTCCTATGTTGAATTTCAGTTTTTAAGCGCTGTGGGGCAGGGACTTGTTAGTACTCTCTAAAGTGCCTTGCACTCCAATGGTGTAACAACAACAACAACATTAACACAAGCCACACTTAATAATAATAATAAGCTGGACGTGACTTACTGAAACAAGTATGGATCATTGCCACTGCAGCGCCTGGAGATAGAAGGGTCAATGAGAAAGGACTAAGAAAAATTAGGGAAATATAAAGTCCTTCAATGAGAAATTGAGCTAATGTAGAAGAAGGAAGTATTAGTATTACCAAAAGTGGTGGCGCTTTTGGCGCCAAAGATCTGGAAAAGCACTTCCTTCATAACTCCTTCAGCCTGCTTTGCAATGAGCTACTCACACTGGTGTTGCTATTTTACTTTCCTTTAGGCTGTGAAAAAGCTAATCTTATGAACAGTGAGAGACCCAGGTTGAGGCAGACTTCATCTGCTGTTAGAACTCACAAAGAAGCCAACTTTTTAAGGAAAACCCTAAGAATCGTTCAGGTGATTAAACTCTGAAGTCAGCAAGTAGGATTTGTACCAGACAGAAAACATCTACTGAGGCGTCATGTCATTGGATGAAAAACAGTATCATCCTGCCATTTTAAAGCATCTTACCAAATGTATTTGCACTATCTCTGCCATAAAATTTAAAATATAAAAATTGCATTTTCAGAGTAGGCAAGTAGTCTTATATGCAATGGATGGTAAAACCTGGGAAAAAATGCAAGGATTGGGGTCAAGAAGCCTGTTTGCTATGCAAGAGTTGTTTCCCAAAATACAAAAGCTATTTTGCACAAAATGTAAAGATTTATTCCATGGTGCACAGAGGGCAAGACCGGTGATTGGCAAAAATGGAAGTCCTTGAACGAGGTATTTAACCAGAGATTAGCTGGTCTGTATTAGGTTCATTCTAGTTAATTCCTGCAGCACAGGGCCTTTGCTGAGTAGAGGATACACAACATGGTCTCTAAGTTTATTTCAAACTCTTGGATTCCTTAAGCATGAGAAATCTTTCTTGGGCACCACATATTTAGGGCCTTTGTTACAAACTGGATAGTGACTTGTGTTGGGTATGATAAATGTATGCAACATGTGCAAATAATTAGAAGAGACTGCATTCTCCTAAAAGAAATACAAAACCTTCCAATGCCTTGGATGGGAATCTAAATCAGGGAAGGCAACTTTTTCCACCCAGAAGATTGTATGCAGAGCTAGTTAATGGGATGGAGGGCTCACTGTGTATATGTACATGTGTTCGCGTGTCCTTAGAGAGAGAAAGATGCATGTACATGGAAAGGCTATTCTTGCTGAAACAAAGAAAGATGGATTCTCTCCTTACCATGACAGGAGAAATCATGCTTCTGCCAACAGAATTGTGGGGTGGGGTGGGGTGGGAAGAGGTTGTCTTTTCCTCATCAGGGTCCCCAAATGAGGTCATGGGGAATTGCGCAAAACGCCAAACATCATGGTGGGAAGGGTGAGTTTCCCCTAGCAGCCTGCCAGCAATGCTAAAGAACAAAAGAGAACAATTTTAAAAATATATTGGCAATCTTCTTAGGTACATGGCCCATCTTATTACTGAGATTTTTGCTCATTTATGTCAACAGGTAGGCTTGTTGATCAAGGTTTTAGGCACTTGAGTCTGTTTCTAAAAGGCAGGAAATTGAGCTTGGGGTGTTTGGTGGTAATGGGAGGTCTGTTATTCTTTTACTATTCATTCAATCCATTGAGTTATACCTGTGGAATCAATGCCTGGGAATGTGGGCTATTAATTCTCCTTTGTCAGGGTTCAGAGAAACATCTGTAGTCTTAAATTCAGAGGATTCTATGTTCTGGAATGAATTCTGATATTTTGATTGCTGTATGTCAAACTTGCAGTGCATCATATGATTTTGCTTTCTCTGCCTGGGAGCCCCCCATAATAAAATGTGATTTAAAAAAAAAAATTCTCTCAGGCAGTAGATTTAAATTATTGAGCAGAACCACAGAGCGTTGGCGGTAATGTCTTTGTGTCCCTGAATATTTTTTTTAGGCTCCGATCTGAAGCAAATCAACATGAAATGCCATTTCTGTGACATCTATTAGGGCAGGAGGTAGATGTGGCTTTGAAAATGCTGCTTCCTGCAAACCTCCAGATACAATAAAAAATAATCTTGTCTATAGATTCTATTTCTCTAAAAAAAAGGAAAAAAATGCATCCTATTTCCAAATTCTAAATAACAAATGATTGATAAACAAACTATATTTTTCCAAAGCCTTCCTAAATATAGGGAACTACAGGAAAAAAAAGTTTTTTTTAAAAAAAGCAAAATGTTGTCCTATGTACCTAAATTTTGTTAGCATAGGCTAAGCTCTCCTCAAGGCACTATTGTACATCAATGTCTTTGGCAACTAAACCTCTTGTGTTTGTTAGTGCAATTGATGTGTTTGCCCACTCACCAAGTAACTCTGGGCGGCTAGTAAAGATTAAAAGCATCAAATACAAGGGGAAATGACAAAATAAGAAATAAATAAAACATACTGCACTGGGGGCTAAGAGCCAGACACACAACCTATATCGTTATAATTGGGCAGGTCTAGGAGGAAAATCAGGTCTTCGGGGCCTTCTTAAAGGCCAGTGGGGCCAGAGACAAGCAAATTTTTCCATAGGGCAGGGGCTATGACAAAGAAGGCATGCCTCTTGGGTCCTATAAGGTGGCACTGTATAATTGACAAGACTGGAGCCTGTTGGATCTTATATGATGGACAACTTACTGGCAACCTACAGTCCACAAACATCCAGACTCTATGAAGGGCTTTCTAGAGCACCATAGCAACTTGAATTACATCCAGAAGGCCACTAATAACCACTGCATCTCACGCAGTAGCAGTATTATATGGGTGTATTGAGCTGTACCCATAAATATTCATGCTGCCATGTTCTAGATCAGCTACTGATAATACCTAACCCTGTGCCACCAGATGACCTCACCCCATGTTACATCAAAGTAGAGCAGTGTTTTTCAACCTTGGCAACTTTAAGATGTGTAGACTTCAACTTCCAGAGTTGGGATTGCTGGCTGGGGAATTCTGGGAGTTGAAGTCCACACATCTTAAATTTGCCAAGGCTGAAAAACACTGGAGTAAAGGGTTGAACCCTGAGGTACCCTAGACAGTTAAGCCTTAGGACTGGACTTCTACTCACCCCTCCAAGACCAACTGAAACCAACCACAGAGGAAGAAGGAGAACCACCATAACGCTGTGTCCACTATTCAAAATCTCCTGAGCCAGTCCAGTGGCTTTGATACCAGTGATCATGATCAGTGGTATCAAAAACTGCTAAGAGATTAGGAAGGGGCAGGTGGGGTGCACCACCCTCGTTCAGAGGCCATCGGAGCTTGTTCACAAGTGCAGTCAATGCTGTCTCAATAGTATGATCAGGCCTGAAATCTGACTTAAAGGGGTCCAGATAATCTGTTTCCTCCAGGGCCCTCTAGAAGCTGCAGCCCACCACTTTCTCTACAACTTTCCCAGAGAAGGAAAGATTGGAGAGTGATAAGAAATTATCTAGCACTGTTGGGTCCAGCAACGGTTTTCTGGGTAAGCTTAGTGTTTTCTTAGATTTGCTAAGCCAGAAAACTTTGTAATGAATATTCATCTTGAATGTACTTCCAATTGAATGTTCTGATGTACGTGTCCAAAATCACATTTATGCTAGTCAGTGCTTATTGGTGTATTCCTTTTTGGTACCTGCAAGCATTATTTTAAGGTTTCAGATACAATAAAGTGGACATTACATCAAGATTTGCTATTTGATGAAAACTTAATTTATTTTAGGGTTCAGCAGTACAGCACCAATGAACTTTTGGCCTGCAGAACCCCTAGTTGACATCTTCCATTTACAGTTTTGAACAAACCTTGTGAAATTGCAAAACCTCAGATTTTGGCAAAAGGGCTGAATCTCACAAGATCTGAAGCAAGAATATACAGTATTAATCTCAGGAGTGAAAATGAAAAAAATCTCACGAGATTGGGTCCTGTCAAAAATGTATTTATTCATTTATTTATTTAGTGGCTGTCCACACCATGACCTAAAATTAGACTGATAGCTCCTATTTTGGTGGTTTACTTTCCTTATACATTATTTATTAAATCTGAAAAGTGTTCTTTTTGGTTGTTAGATCAGGAATAGAAAACTTCTGCCTCTCCAAATATTGTAGAAATCCACTTCCTGATCATTGGCCATGCTGAATGAGATGAATTGGAGGCAAAAGCCCCCCACACACACATCTATTACAGTACAGGTTCCCACTACCTTTGTCTCATTTATATAATACTTCACAGAATCTGTGCCCTCTCTATTATGCAAAGAGGGGCATATATATTTTAAAGCAACAGGTTGCAACTGACAACTCTTGTAAATACATGGATTAAAAGTCTTTTATATTTTAAAACTGTCTAATTCAGTTAACCAGAAGCATCATTTTAGTTGATTAAAAGAGTCTACTCAGCAAAACAAAAACTATTTCATCCAGGTTTTCATTCAGTTATATAAACCGAGTGCTCCAATCATTAAATGTGAAGTATTAAATAGCTTTTTTGATAAGGTCGATAGGGTTCAATAGACACCCCACTTTCTCTTTTGTGGGATGATTTCCCCCTATGAATATTACTCTGAAACTATAGAAGAGAGAGATTTATTTTTTAAGTGTATGAAAACACTTAACATGCCTCTGTCTTGTCATCCTTCTCAATTCCTGAGGTACAAACTAGATTTGAACATTTGGCTTCCATCCAACCAGCTGTGTTTTCTTCTAAATGTACCTTTTCACCTTCTCCAACCTTTAATGTAGGTGTGTAGCACCCTGTATATTCTGAGAAGAAATAAATTTTGTTCAGTGAAATTCACCTGAAGGATCTCCTGTTTATTTGCTTCAACTGTGTCACAGTTATAATTAATATTTTAATTATAACTATTATTTTAAAAAATAGATCTAAAGTGGCTTCAGTTCTACCTCCAATTCTTTCCATGTATTTCCTTGTAAGTGGCAAGCCATTTTCATTTTTTTCCAGCCTATCTCTTCCTTGCTTTGATAAACTTCATGAGAACTTTAATGTGGCAGCTAGATTTCTAGCTTTCAGGAGGACATATGCTTATTTATTTATTTTACTTATAGAATACATATAGCCGCCTATCTTATACACAGTAATCCTCAGCAGCTCACAATAACAACCAATAAAAACAGACAGAAAGGTAAAACAATACTTCCCACCATGACAATCCATCAACACCACATTTGATGGGCTTATCAAAAATAAGCTAAAATAAAGTCTCCCTTGATTCAGTCTTTGACTCCTGGGGACAACGTGGATTACTTTAATAGGAAAATGCATATACTATAAAATTATGCCAGTTAACTGTAAATAGTAAGTCAAGTCTATTTCAACTCAGGTTCAATTCCTGGTGACTTCATAGCCACATCCATGTTTTCTTGGCAACAATAGGAAAATTATTCCCTATTGGCTTCTTCCAGGATGGGATTTTTTTTTTTTTTCCAGCTTCCAGGCTAGACTAGAGTTTGAAATTTCAAAGTGCTGAACTTGCTTAGTTTTTTCATGATTAGTCAGAATTGCTTAGGTTTTGCCCCTTGCCACTAACTGAAGGAGCAGATTCAAATGCTGGTTAGCTGGGACTCTGATCTTCTATATCAAGGAAGAAAATGAAAGGCAAAGGAGGGGTATTGCAGAGTGTGGCCTCCCTTCCCTCTGTTATCCACCTTTCTGGTTCTTGACTTCTCTCCCCTCCACCCTTCCTTTCTGACACTGGGGATTTCTATGTATAGCATCAATCTCCTTAGACCAATGTTTCTCAACCTTGGCCACTTGAAGATGTGCGGACTTCAACTCCCAGAATTCCCCAGCCAGCATAGCTAGCTGGGGAATTCTGGGAATTGAAGTCCGCACATCTTCAAGTGGCCAAAGTTGAGAAACACTGCCTTAGACAACTGAACTGCCTTGTCTGTGCTCAAAGCACAGAACTTCTACTTTGTGATTAATGAACCTGAAGTTCTGTGGAGTCTAGGGCTGTCCATTTACCCATTCATGGAAGCCTCACCTCCCATGGCTGCAGCTTTAAGCTCTGTAGTCAATTTCACAGACAACTTCATCAGCAAAACCAAGCTTCATATTTTTAGCCAGTTTATAAATCGGTTTCACAATCCTAGCCTGGCTTGATTTTCCCCGCTTATGTAGGCAAGACGCACAGAACTCTTTGCCACACTCCATCTCTGGGCTCTGGGCTCTGGGCTCAGTCAAACTTTATATCTTTCTCTCAGATACACCAAGAAGCTATACACTGCAGCCTACAACCATGGTCTCAACCCCTGGAAAAATGCTTAGCTGCAAAACTGTAATATCATGCCATCAGGGGTGTCCACTGGGGGAGGGGGCAGGGAGGCAGAAAAGGTCAAGATGCCTTCTTGATCACACAGTTCAAGACATGTCCCTTTTTTACATGCATCACAACAAATTTGCCCATTGTAGCCAAAGTTCATTGAACCAAGGTCTGTTATTCAAAGGCATTAACCAAGGCATTTGCAGAGGGAGGGCTCAAAACAGTCAAGATGGTAGCCATGACCACGCAATCAAATCCAACCCTTTTTTCTGTGCGTTGCAAGAAATTTCTCCTTTATAGCCAAAGTCCATTGTAACCAAGATATGTTCATCCAAGGACCTACCAGGGACATCTGCAGGAAGGTCAGAAGTAAAAAAGATGGCTGTGTGATTTAGCCTGCCTATTTTGACACCCTTTTGACCACCATCATCCCGAATTCCCTGCACACCATCATCAGTTTTCAGTGAGAATTCACATGCAAAAAATAAATAAATAAATAGATAAATGCTTGACAGCCAGTCAGCATTTCCTAGTCCCCTTTACCAACAGCTAAACTGTTTGTTCATTTTGCAGAATCCCCAAAGACACACCCAATACATACTGAAAACATGGGGACAATTTAACCATTTACTTTTCTCCCTTCCTATTCAGAGCAAGGGGATTTTTATTACTCCAGACACTGCCGTAGTTCGGTGGGCAGGCATTGGCTAAATGAGAGTTTGCACTCTCCTGTTGGCTGATTGGAGGGAGCGCTGATTGGCTGATGGCGTTCCATTCCTGTTCTCAGCATTCTGAAGTTGGCAGGGGTGAAGATGACAGCTGGCTGCAAAATGCTTTGGAGAAACTCAGGAGTGAAAATAACCCTAACCCTAATCTCTTTCTCCTCCCCATTTTTCTTCCCTTTCTATGTAGCAAGGAAGGGACAGATTAATTATTTCCAAAGGCTTATATAATTACTTGCAAGGGGCAATCAAATCTGGTCAAGGACTGCCTTTGAAACAGGTTGCCCAACATGTAGTTTATTAAATTTTCTTTATTACTCTAATGTAACAAAACCAGTTTAGTTTAAAGCCTTGTTTATAGGAATAACTTGCACTTGGCTTATGTATTTCTTTGATTTATTTTAAAAACCACTTAGGAGACCATGTCTTGCACAATGTTCCAGCTTGGCACCCACCTTTCCTCATTTACTCATAATAAAGCTAATGAGATATTTTTATGTATGAAAAGCTGCTTGGTTCTTCCAATGACCCAATAAAAATTATCATCCCTCCCAGTGATGATTAAATCAATGGCAAGCTGTTTCCTGGGCCTGTGCCAGTGACAAAACAAGAGTTTGGAACAAAGCTGGACAGCCACAAAATGAATTATTAACTTGAAATGGAGGAGGAGGAAAGGAAGGAAGGAGGCAGGCAGGCAGGCAGGCAGGCAGGCAGGAAGGAAGGAAGGAAGGAAGGAAGGAAGGAAATATTTAGAAAATCCCTGTCCCCAACCCAATACAGAAATGTTGCTGGGCTCAGGTGCAGCCTTATTCCATGGAGCTGGAGCACAGCTGTTTGCAGAAAACACACATTTTTATTGAACTGCTTGGTATTCCTACTCTCTAATTTTCATTCAATTATTCAAACCCAATTCAGTTAGAGTAGGCTTGTTAGCATGGTTCTCATAATCAAATTGCATGTATAATCTCCCTATATCAAGCATTTATTTATAGAGTTCCTTGCAAATAGTCTCCAGGAGGTGCAACCCTTTCGGCTTCTTTGTAGATTTGAGAATGCTATATTATAATGTTGGCAGTTCACAGAACAGATAGAATGTTGCAAGAAGATTCTTCCACATCATTATTTCAAATGATTACATGAAAATGAATGAAATAAGAACTTATCAGCAAAACTGTCAAGGGCATTCACACAGAAGGGAGGGGTGGGATCAAAAAAGTCAAGATCAAGATGGCAGCATACTTCTGAAAATCTCTTATGTCATTAAGATACTTTGTGGACATATGATAAACAATATTATGATAACGAGATCAATTCCAGTGAATGGAGCTTGAAACAACAGAATTCTTCAGATTTCTTTGGCCCTCCAATGACTGCACATCCTATTTGGACAACGTAGTGCAGGTTATTCATTTACCAGCATTAATTTTAAGTTTAACAAACAGGACAGCCATTTTCTCTCTCTCTTTTTTTAAAAACCCTGCTATCCCATTTCCTCCTAACGTTAAGGCAGCTTCCTGACCATTAGCTGTCTGCAAAGGGTCCTCAATGAGATCTTTCTTTCTTTTTTTTTATTTTCTCCAGTAAGATTAGGACGGTGCTCACTCTGTTTCTATTACTTCTTGCAGATTAAAATGAAGGCTACTTCCTAATAGTGACCATGTTACTCCAATAAAATAATGTCCACATTATTCTTCAGTCAGAATAGTTGGGAGGTATCCCTACCAAGAACACAAGATTACTTAAATTGACAGAATCAAGAATATTCTTACTTTCCTGGCTGGGATACATCATACCCATTCACCAGTGATGGAGGTGGCATCAAACAGGCAATACATCCATTGTATGAGTTCCTAGTTTGTCACTGTCAGCATGAATCCCAGGAGGAAACTGATAATAGAAACCAAGGTTAAGAGGCTGCTATACAACAGCTATGACACTGACAGATATCTATATATCCAAAGTCAAAGAAAAGGGGGCGGGGGGAGATGTAAATTGTTCCCTCCATCACAAAAGCCACTCAGTGTCTTCTTGCACAATAGTTGGTGTGCTATCTGGCCATCTTCTTTCACAAATGATCCCAAATTATTGAGAACGGTGTCCACCATGTGAAATGGCAAGATCTTTGAGCCCATCGATTCAATGATGTCAGAGGGAGCAAGCAAAACTACAGCAAGCAATCTCCTCGCTTCCCTGTGCATGAAAACATCTCAGCAATCTTGGGGGAACCAAGCTGATCATATTCTATACAAATTTTATTGCCTGCCTCCAGAGCTCAGCGTAGCAAAATGGGGACCACTGGCCTGTTTGCTTCGGTAATAGGGTGTATTTTCTGGGTTCAATAATAGGGGTGCATTTTCTGGGTTTATTATGTCAAACTGCAGAGCTGGTGATAAAATTGCCAACATGTCAAATGAACCAGCTAGGTCAGCAGTGCGATAGTTCTCTCCCCTTGATATTATCATCCTTTTCTGGCAGGAACTGCATAAATAGTCCATGGAAATACCAGAATATATATTCGTAGCAGGGGTGGCCTGGGAGTGGGTGTGTGTGTGTGTGTGTGTGTAAAAAAAGTCAATAAAGCATGTATTATTATGCAAAGCCCCACCCCTTTTTACAACCACTGCAATCTAAAAAGGGGTGTGCCTTCAATCACACAGCTGCCACCATCATCTTGAATTTTGACACACACACACATGGACACCCATAATTCATATTGCTGCTGTGGTTTTCTAGGGTGCTGGATGTCACCCAATGTGACATATTCTTTATTCAGTTTTATATCTCTGGTGCATGTCTAAATTAGCTTAGATTTTACTGCAGTTATCCAGATGTCGGTAAGGGTGATACAGATGGGTGTATAGTATTTGCACTGGTGACATTTCTTGTTACCAAGAAACACAGAGATGCTACCCAAACAGCTTCAATGAAAATAGAATGAAAATGCAGGGAATTGCAACTTGGGCAATGAAAAAGTAACCAACTCCTCAAGAAATATAAATTTCATAGGCTTGAAAAACAGTCCTCAGTTTGAAATGCTTGCACTGTTCCTCTCATTGCAGGATTCCTTCATTTTGTCTGGAATTTCAAGGGACTTTGATAATATTGTGCCAACAAATATATTACAGTTGTGTTAAGGGCAGGACCACAAGCAGATTCTACATCAGCTTGAAAGCAGCCCTGAATTTCTCGGGTTCCACAGTGTCAACAACATCAGGAAGATGAGCTGATTTATTTCTGGCTCAGCTGTGGAATCGGTGAAACTCCCATATACAATAGCTAGATTTATTTGGAATGAGAGCTGTGGCTCCATTTTCTCCAACTCTTGCCTTATCTCTCCACTTAGAACTACAAGTCTTCTAAAGGAAATACGTGCTTGTGGGCTTTGCAGCTTCCTCTCAGTAGCCCAGGCCAAAGTAGCAAGGATAAAGCTGGCAGGCAGTCCCCACTCTCTTTAGGTAGCCAGCCAGTGTGTAAAGGGCTAGGATACTATGCTTCCTTCCCCAACTTCCCCCCCCCCCTTCCCTTTTGTGTGGAGGGAAATGAAAGGAATCTTGTTGCTGCAGGTCTGTGAGAGGCAGTGGTTTGCAGTCTTGTTTTCAGCATTTTAAGGGCGCTTCCACATGGTCAACATCACCACCCTTCTTGCTTGTGGAAAGGAAAATATATCCCCCCAACTGGTGGTCTGGCTGGAAAAAGCCCATCTCCCAATGCAAGGGGACTCTGATGCTACATTGCCTACATTGCCCAAGTGAGGGGGTAGCCATATAGCTAAGAGGCTGATTGGTGGAAGGTCCCACCAGTAGAAAAACAGATTGCCTCCCCCCTCATCTTCTGGATTGCAGGCAGTTCTGAGATCTTAAAGGAGAAGTTTTTCACTTCAAGTTTTTGGGCAGCTGACCTGGAAGAAAATTGCCTTGACTATTGATTGAGGAGACATATATGACGTTCAGGACAATTCTGTCTCCCTTGCTACTCCCAACTGTTTCTTGAGCCAACTTGAGAGAGTCCAATCTGGATTGCCATGGGTTGGTGATGAGGCTGGGTCATGCTCAGTCTGGACCATGACCATCTCAAGACCTCGTTGGTTGTTACTCTGCTTCTTGCCCTTCCCATGCCTGCAGTGAAGGCAACCCTCACTGCTGGCTCCTGTGTGGACCAGCCTACCTGTGCCTGTCTTTCCTTTCAGGGATTATTCCCTCCTCACTAGACCCCATGCCTTGCCTTTGTACACATGGTGCCTTCATGCCTCCTTTGACACTAACACAGACCCTTTCTTTCTTCTTCTTTCTGCTTATGGCTCCATCGTTGCTCTGAGGCTACCATCATCCAAGCAAAATGGGAGCATGCTCCTCTAATTCCTACTGTCCTTTGTACGTCCATGGAGACTTTGTAACAAGGAAGAACTGATGATGTTGGCTTCGTAGAAACAAAGCAGCAGTGCTCCTACATTGCAAATTTAACTTGTTAAAGAAATTAAGGAAAGGCTTCATAATCCTGTGGGCAGAAACAGAAAGGGTGCCCGCTGGGAAATCTAAGGGTTGAATGGAACGTGAGCTTCTGGGGTTGAGGATAGTTCATTGATTAAGGGGCTGTTATTGGATCAACTGAAAGATCAAAAAAGCCACAGGAGCTGCTGATAGCCAGAGAAGATAGCAGCCCCGGACAAAATAGCTGCCAGGCAGTGACCAGCCCCTGCAGGGGAGGGACATGCCAGGCCCTGCAGCCAATCAGAGCTGGAGCTGCTGCTAGAATGGAACAAACTGCTGGAGAACATCAGCTCTGAAGAGCTTAAGATGCCTGCAGTTCAGCCGTTCTGAGCTGGAAAGCACCAGCACAGGGTGTGTTTGCAATGGGCTGGGAGGGGGAGGAGGAGGATGTTGTTCTTTGCCCACTCAGGAAGTGGGGGGGACACACTGCCAATGAGCAGAAAGCGTGGATTTGTTCTCAGTCTCAGGTTTAGATTCAGTCATCCTAAAGAAGAGGGCATAAAAGTATCCTTTATACTGTACATAATATAAATATATCACACACTGGATTCATATTGAGAAACAGCATGCCGTGAAAACTTTGTGCCTGATTGCTAGAGAACTAACAGATTGTATTTAGTTTAAACCAAATACTCTAACCTAACCCTGCAACAGGAAGTTTTTACTATGCCTGCCTTAATAATTAGCTGGGTTATCTGTGTTATAGAAGATGCATTGTCCAGCTGTCTCTTCCTGATGTAGACATAAGGGGGTCGTTTAAGCACATTGGAGGGCAAAATCATGATTCTTAACTAAAAGTTCCTAATAAGGAATATTGGACCAAATCCAGCAAGACATTATTCAATAATGCTGATAACATGTTGCATCTGGATAGTTAAACTCAAAGACAAAATGTACAGGATTAATGAAATAATATGATTTCAAAATTAAATGATGATGATGATGATGATGATGATGATGATGATGATGATGATGATGATAATGGTGATGATGATGATGACGATGACGATAAAAGTCAGAAAAGGAAAAAAATTGGGCCTGGACAATTAGAACAGTCCCAAAAGGTTTTACCATATTGCTCAAAAGTTTTCTTCCTTGCCTGTCTCTCTGAAAAAACAAAGATGTTTGTTCAGTTATTGACAAAGAGCAGATGTCAACAATTCACTCCTGCAAATGAAGGAGAGATTTTTTTTTCCAGTGTTGAATAATAATTCTTTTAGTTGTCCTGCATGCCCCCAAAATTCACAGTTCTTGTTATCTTTGCCAATTTCAAATACTGGGGATACAGCCAAGAAGAACATAGGCATCTTTAACCTACGGCAAATTATCCAGAGTCATACAGTGTTAACTATCCTGCTGAAGTCAGCACAAAATGTGACAATATTATCCCCAAGTCCTAATCAAGTCAAAGCCCCATTGCAGAGGGAAGGTCTAGAGAAGGATTGCATTGCATGGTTTCCCCTTCTTAACTGCTCATAAATGGTTAGAAGCAAACCTTCGACTCTCTTGATTTTTGCTGATCGTGAAGTATTGAAAACTTCAAAAGGCAATCACTGCATCTTCCAGCTGGGGAGTATAGACAGTAACCACCAATAAGAGAACAGATATCCACAAGCCTTACAGAGCTGAGATGTTGCAAAGGAGGGGTGGGAGAGAGATTTGCTCTGCTTGCAAATAAAGTAGCAGAGAAGCTGAAGTCAGTGAACTCTGCTTCCCAAAACAGCCAACGTTGTGCACCATATCCAGGGCTGTTTCTGAACTGTTTCAAAGATCCGGGTGTGGAAATGCCCAAAGCCACTGACGAGCTTCTGTGGGTCAAGCTGTCAAGTTGCTATACCAGATAGAGTTGCCAGCTCCTACTTGCACATATCAAGTAGTCTGTGAACTCATTAAACACACACACACTTTGTTGATGAGTTTTTGCTAAAGTGTTCTGGTCTTTTCACATTCCACCCTCCCCTCCTTTTCTAAGCATTAGAAGTTCCATGAATATTAATTAACCCAAACTAAACTGTTTATTTAGGTATTGCCTTCAGCTAGGAGACAAATGTAATCAGCACAACATTTTTTCCAATGGTTTTTTAAAGAAGTAAAGATGCTCAGTTTTCTAAAGCGTATTGAACTATACCTCTATGCCAGTGTATTTCAGAGTCACCCCCAACTCCTGAAAATTGCTGAAGTTTCATTGGTTTATTTTAATTAGAGTTGTGATCCAAATTCGTGGGGAATATTCTTGTATGTAGTCACATTAGGTGTTTTTTGGACTCATATTTGATTCTTCAAGGACTTGTTCCAGTTTTGGTGTTCCTCTGAAAAGTACTTGTAAATGCAACATATTAATTAATTGGAGAAAGCAGGAAAGTCAGGAAGATGCACTGAAATCACAGCCAAAAAGCACTTACAAAGAAGTATGATTAGATATGATTAGATATTGAGGGTATGTATTTTTGGCAGGATAAAGAAAAAGCAGATGGGATTGTGCTGAAGAATAAATACTAAAACCATTTTTAATCAGGTGATATGGTACAGTGATAAATGATCCAGTGAAACCATAGTTTCTAAAGAATGTTCTGTAATATTTGTTAGATGACCATTTTTCAACTTTATGACTACAATTAGTAATGGCAATAGTGGAAATTAATAAGGCTGTACATGCTGGGAAAATTATTTAGAAGTAATTTTGGGATTCACATCTGGGAAACAAGATATAGCTACTTTAAATCTTGACTCCGTAAAACAGCTTCATCCTTTTGCAGGCTTGCCCAGAAGAATGAAAAAGGATGTAGCTGCTTTAATTGGGAGCAGAGAGATATTGCATTTGCACAAAGTCCAAAGCACAAAAATCCTTTTTGAAGACACAGTGCCCTGGTAATAGTTGTAAAGTTTGTATGAGGCTCAGCCCCAAGACATCTAAAAAAGTTTTTTTTTTTCTCCATCAATGACTGAGCAACAGCAAATTCAATCAACACCCTACAGTCCCACCCATATCACTTGGAACCAGAGGTGTCCACAAAGAGTATCAAGAGGAGCATAGCGTTGCTGGGATACAAGCTCCACCCCTTTATATGGGCATCATGACATACAAAAGTGGTGGAGCTTACATCCCAATGGGGCAATGCTGCTTTCATTATTTGGATAAAAGTCTCTCGTCACAGGTATGCCTCTGCTTGGAATGCAGCTCATTTCAAGGCAATTTATGCCTGCTACAGAACAATTCCGCTTATGAGGATTCATAAACATGTAGAATTGTCAGTGTGCAGAATTACCATCTCCAGGAATTTAGAACAATATATTCAAAGTGTTGAATATGCCCTTCTTCATAAACCTCCTCACGGCATTACTAACATTGTTAATATTTCTGTTTCATTGGCGGGATATTGAAGGGTTTTAATCCACCAGAATGGCTGAAAAACCATTCTGTGCTTATGTAACCTGGCTATTGTAAGAAACACAGATAAGTGAGGAGCCTTTTTCTCGTTAAGGTATCCTGTACTCCAGAAGAGTCGCGGCAAGCTGGGCATCATATAAATGTAGTAAATTATTATGGTTGGACACACAGTCAGCCAGACATTTAGACTGGATCTGGCATTTTTATCTACCTATCGAGTCCTTCCCAAGGAGCTGGGATAGGCAGATGTGGTTGCTTGATGGGATTAAAGGTATGGTCGCAGGATGTAAGCTGTTCCAAGCAAAGCTGCCTTTTGCAGTTGGCTGATGGTCTTCAAGTGATGCTCCAGATGTTTTAGGATTGCACCCAAGGCACCTATTACTATTGGTACTATCTTTGCTTTCTTTTGCCACAGTCATTCTATTTCTATTTGCAGGTTATATTTTGTGATTTTCTCCAGTTCTTTCTCTTCTGTCTGCTGTCTCCAGTTATTGCAATGTCCACTGTCCAGACTTTTTTGTCTTTCTTATCAACAGTTGTTAAGTCTTGGGTGTTGTGTGGCAGGTGCTTGCCTGTTTGAATTCTAAAGTCCCAGAGCACTTTAGCTTCTTCATTTTCTATTACTTTGTCTGTTTTATTATTATTATTATTAATAATATTCTTTTCTCTGGCTCTGAACTCATATTCTGGCTAATTCACGTGCAGTATTATATGCAGAAGATTCTTCTGGCCATAGATTGTTGGTGTGTGAGCACTATGTGCAAAGGAGGTAGAATCTATTAAATGAGACATTGAATTGCATTAAATTTTGCATCGCCACTTAGCCCCTTTTGGCAAAACCCATTATTCCTTGAAAATTAGCCCTAAATATTCATTCCTTTCCCCCTTTTTAACACTCATTTTCAGGCATGGATACTTTTGAAAAAAAAATTATGGTCCTCTACATTTTTTAATACTCAGACCATCCAATAAAAGCTAGCCATGTAATTATTAATATTGGGGGGGGGGAGTTAATTCTTATTTCAGCTATTATATAACATACTGTACCTAATTGTTTATTTACTTAGCAGTGAATCATTTAAAATGGACCTAGAAAATTAATCCCCCGGGCTTCCAATGACATTAATCAGGCTTAATTTGATGCTATTGCCTTTGATGCTAGTTAACTTGAGCAGCTGAACGTTTTATCAGTCAGGTGCCAGATGCTTTTCTATTTTGCAATGAATGAAGGAGGGGGAAAGGAATACAAGAACCACACTGGCTTGGCTGTACTGTCTTCCTGGTCGCCTATCCTAGGCATAACACAAGGCAGAAACTGGGCATCTCTGATCTGTGCAAAGACAGAGGGAAAGACACAGGTTAACCTCTTTGCCCAAAGCAAAGAGCTGTGTGACCACTTGTCCCAGTGTGAGAATAGTCATGTCCCCAAGACCAGAACACACAGCACCATCCTCCACCCACTGGGAAGGCAACCCTCAACTGTCTTTTTCTGCTATGCGTCAAAAGCAGTAGTCAACAGCCATCTTTTTGTACAAGGTCACTGGTAGAGCTGTGATAAGCTGGGCTTTTTCTTTTTTTTAACAAGTTCTTTGATGGAACAGTGAAAGGGATCTGTTCCTTTTTAAAAAAAAAAAAAAAACTGAAGTCAATAAGAGGTCTGCCAGGTTTCTCTTCAAGCCCAAGTATCAGGGGAAAAAAGTGAAATGGTGATCTCTACTTTTAGTCATCCAGGAGGGCAAAGAAGCAGGAGGATCCACCAATTAGTGGCTGTTGTAAGCCCAGTCCAGACAAAACATCAGGCCATCATCATGGCCAAAGTGGAATAAGGGGTTAAAATCTGGAAAGCAATTTTTTAAACCGGCTTCAGTTCCAGCCACATTAGATACAGGAGACTAGCAGCTTCAGGTTGCAGTGCAGAAAAGCTCTAAAATCAAGATGTGCATTCATCTGGTTGCAAAATTACCAACCTGCTATCATTACATCTCTGCAACCCCTATGGGCTTTTCAGTGCAACAAGAGAATGATGGTTTGGCAGATTCTCTTGCCATTACCAGACAAATGTACACAACGTGCTGAAACATGAATGGGTGAGGTGCTAGCAATTTATTTTATTTGTGTGTGTGTGTATGAAATGGGAGGAAGAACATGGTGGATCAGGGAAGTGGAACATTGATTTAATGACAGTCTTTGCAGTCTTTTGTTGGTTAGCGGAAAGGTAAACACTGATTAACTCACTCTCCTCCTGCTTACCCTACGCATGTCAAGGCTAGCAGAAGTGAAGATGATGTTAGATTGGCTTCCAAAGGCTTTGTAAAGGAGAAGCTGTGGTGTGGGAATGCCTTCAGCTGTAACTGCAATGTGCATAATGAAGAATCCTTGCAACAACACAATCAATGCAAGGTATAAAGGGAGCATTAATATGCTGAAAAGAAAAAAAGCTGCTAACCAAGATCATAGGTCACCCAAAGTCAATGTAAAGCCACTTTGATCTTTCAATGTGGGCCACAAATCATAGCTGTGTGTTTAGTAAATATCCCAGGAGAGAAAAACTATGACTTCTCCCTGCAGCAAAATGATACAATCAATATTATGCAACTTATTAGAACTTAAACTTTTTTTCTCTTGTAGTTGGCCTTTACACCAGGGACAATACTAAAAGAATAGAATTAAACATCTATATGAACTTTATTTTTTACCTATTGGAAGAAGCATGGGGACGATGAAGAGAAAGCCTTCTTCCTTATGAATATAGTAGTAAGTCAGTGTTGGACTGTGGGCGGTAGGAGTGAAATGTTTTTGCGTGAGATGAAGTATTCTTACAATTCCATCATATCCTTGATGTTTCTGGGGACATGGAACTTCCTCTTCAAGGCAGTTGCTCTCCTGGAAATAGACAAGCCATGATAAAAAATCTGTTGGGATAAATCCAGATGGTTGCTAGTTTGACCAGATTCACCTCTGCTTGTGTTGGATGGGCTGCTGAACCAGTGGACAGAGCAGCAAGGAAGAGAAGAAAGGGAATGATAATCAGAGCAGATTGAATCAATCTTGGGAACATTTTTTACTGGAATCAGAAGAGTTGGGAAATAAAAAAGGCTGATTTTCTGGAATTGTTTAAGTGTGGATTATACCTTCTTCTACATGTGAACGTACTGTATGTGGGGAACATTAGTAAATTCTCTTTCAGCGCATTGAGAACCCCTGCACAGGAACTGGAACCAAAAAGCTTGTTCATAATTCAGCTTACATGTATAATTCTCTGAATTTGCTCTCATCTGCAAGAAAAACTTACTCATGATCTCTTGAGTATGCCATCTGGATAGAAATAGCAGAAAAGACATAGAGGAATATTTTAATTCAGTATGTTAAAACAGACCCCTGCATTTCTTGTCATCAGTTAAACACTGCAGTGATTTTCCTAGAAAAGTTAGAGGTGGTCCCCAAAACAGTGGATTTCAAGAGTCCTGCCTAAGTTATCTTACAAGTGTAGCATACTCCTTAAAAGGTGAGCTGGCAGGTTGATGGTTACTATCTTCGCATGATGGAATCAGCTGATCCAGCCCAAAGATCATCATATAAGAACTCTCCTGCACTGCAGCTTGAAGCTGCTGGTCTTCTTTGTGTAAACCAGCTGGTACTGAAGCAGGTTTCGGAAATCCCTTTCTGAATTTCAGTCTTTCTCCACTTTGGTCACAGTGATGGCCTAATCATAGAATCATAGTCCAACCTACTGAACACTGCAGGATTCACTACACCACTGCTAGATAACTATCTATCCTAGGTTTGAAAACTTAGAGTGATGGGGAAGAAACCACTCCATGAGGTAACCTATTCCACTGATTGACAGCTCTTACTGTCAAGAAGTTCTTCCTAATGCCTAATCTGTATCTACATCCTTGAAGTTTCATCCCATTAGTTCTAGTTTTACCTTCTACAGCAAATGAGAATAAATCCAACCCCTCTACAATGTGACTGCCCTTCAGATATGATGTTTGGCCTGGACCAGGTTTATCATAATCTCTGACTGGTGGATTGCCCTGCTTCTTTAGCTTTCCTGGATCTGTAAAAAAAAAAGAGAAGGAAACCCCCTCCCCAGAAGATCATTTTTCCTGTCACTTGAGCTAGAAGGGAGAAGTGGAAGAATTCTTGTTAATTTCCCCTGTTGTTTTTTTTTTAAAGTTAGTTGATCATTTCACTGTTCCATCAATGAACTGTAAAAGAAAAGATAGGTCCACTTTTTCATTGTTCCATCAGTGAATTTGTGAAAAAGTTCCACTAATGGCTATGGAGGACCACAACCCATGACTGGAAGAGAGAGAGCATTCCTGCCACAGCACCAAGTAGCCAATAGAGTAGAGATGTTTGCCATCAATGAAGTGAACTGTGGCAGGCCATCTGGACTTCAGTATTTGAGCTAGCACAAGTCAGAAAATATTTCTTTTAACCAGAGCAGAAAAAGACAGGCAGAGGTTCCTTCCCAGTAGGACTGTGGGATGGGTAAAAGATGACATTGTGCTCTTCAGACATGATCAGTGGCCAGTATTCCCACTGAGACAAGCTGGCCATGCAGATTAGCCCTGAGAAAGGTTACCTTGGCCTTATGCCTCCAGATGCTTTGGATCCTTATTTCTGTTATCCCTATATAGCATTACCCATGTTGGCTGATCAAGTCTGTAGAGCCATTTGTCTGGAGAACACCAAATTGGGAAAATTGATCTTAGTTGCCAACATAGCAAGACCTGAAATGAATAATGTTTGGGTATCAGCAACTCTGTGTGGGTTAGCATTTCATACTTTGTATCTTGTGTCTGGAGGGTGGGTACCAAATGCAGGAGGGGAAACCTATGTGGTAAGCCCGTTCATCTGATTCCTTGGATTTTGAGGCTGCAGAAATGGAAGGAGCTTCTGCTTTCCAAAGAAGATTGTTAAAACAGGTTGAATGAGCTCCTGATAGTTGGTAACTTCTGAATGTGTCTCATGTCCTTTCTTAGTTGCTAATACCGGATAATAGGACTGCATGTGCAACTCCTTAAGGAATCTCACAAATCAAGTGGTGTTTCTCAAAGTGTTGAGTGATCAAGTCCTCCCAAAGTTTTGGTGCAGTGACTTCAAAGACCTTCCTACATTATCAGCAGAGGGATATGCCTGTGCAGAAGATACTTCAAGACGCCCCAGTTTTTTTCCCAGAACTCACACCAAAAAAGCACCCCTCTAATAGATTTGCATAGCCTTATCCCGGATAGTGGATCCCCTAAAGGAGAAGCAGTAGAACAGTTTCAACTTGCTTTCTAAATGCTAGTCTAGAGCAGCCTAGCTGTTCTTTTGAGCTCCTCTATTTTAAAATGTAAACTGTAGAACACTACACTTTTTTAAAAAAAATAAAAAAATAAAATTAAAAACAAAACAAAACCTTACGTTGCTCTATAAAGTACCACCAGCCCTGAAAATAAATCAGAAATGAGGACTTTTTAGATTCCATCAGCCCTGCTAGCATGATCAATGACCAGAGATAATGGGAAGTGTTATCTAACATCTACAGGAACCACAGTTTTTCCAACTGGGAAATAAGTCAAGGTTTGTCAGCCCCATGAGGAAGACCAGATCTGAAAATCCATCCCACAGGAAAACCAGAACTATATTTTACTGAGATTGGTTATAATAATGGAATCTTGCAATCCTGATTGTGCTTTTCCTCCCCTCCCTCTAATACTCCAGTAAGTCAGGGAGGGGTCAACCCAAGTGTCTTCTTAATACTATCTCTGTTCCCTGCATTTAAAGAATCCTTTTTGCTTACGCAGCAGTTCCTGAATCTCTCTCTGCTCTTGCCAAGGTTAAGGCAACTTAAAAAGGAAGAACACTGATTGATTTTATTACTTTTCCACCACATCATGAGCTATTTTGAAATCCTTTTTGATATGGAAAGAAGTTGATTCGGGTTAATCAGAGGCAAGGGGAGCAACTTTGCTGGTACCTAAAGCCCAACCTTTTCCAGTTGCAGGCCACACAAGATTGAATACAATGAACTGAAAAGAGGCCCTGCATGTTGGGGGACCTTCCTGGGGTAAGGTCAGGTGGTACCACTTTCCTGTGATTGAATGTCATTCTGGGTCATAAAAATATGATGCTGGGAGCAGCTCTTAAGCTCAGCATTAGAGGTTTTAGAGACCATATTTTGGGCAGATGCTATTTTTTTTAGAAATTCTGAAATTCTGCAGCATGTCCTGTTGATTCCTTCTAATAAGGGACATGTATGTTATTTCTTGATGCTCCACTATGCTAATCATTACACATATGTATATACATTTATGCAACAGGCTAGGCCAGGATCATTAAGGATCTCCATTCCAGGAATCTTCCTTCCACCGCAGGATCAGCACAGATTCGGCTTGCAGATTTTACAATCAGTTCAGAACCTGTCTTTCTACCCACCAACCCCCCGGCCACCACCTTTGACAGCTTGGTGACATTAACCGTCAGGTCAGATTGCGATGATGATGATTTCTTCTTTCGCTATTTCTGGGACACATTTAGCACAATTATTAGGTTGTGTGGGGTGGTGATGCTCTCTTCTGTGTTTAGAAGGCTACATAAGTGCTGGCCTGCTCATGGAACTGCCTTGAAAATGGGTCCACAGAGCAGCTGCTGGACATGGATAAGATGAACTGCATGAATCCCCCACTTCATTTCATGGAGGTTTCTGCCCATCCCCATTAGAAATATTGTGGAAATGTTTGAACAGATCAAAGGGGCAAGATACTCTCTATATAAGGACCGCCAAATTAAGCTGTTGCTGTGCAGAGGCTGTTTGAGGCAGCGTACACAGAAATCACTGAGTTTATTCCTAAAAGGTGTTGACCCCAGGCAGCAGAGTTGGGATCATTACAAAGTAGAGACTTCCTGCTTAGATTCCACACTGGTTAGAGTGACTAGATTTGGCAGCAAAACTCCAAGGGGCCATTAGCTGCCTGTGAAGAAATAGATAAAACCAACATTTTGCTCCCATCAAGTGACCATGTGGATTTTTGCAACCCACATCTGGTAGTTCCAACACTATTTGGTTTGGGATCTATCGGTTAGACCGGCCTCTATTTCATTACTGCAATGTTGTAGTCATCCACAGGCTAGGTTTAAACTAATCCAGACATTGTATCTTCTTCCCTTAGCCCTTGGAAATAGTTCTCTAAGTGGTCAAAGCTATCTCAAAGAACAATAAGATAACAGTTGTAAGTAACATCACAAATGGAGGGAACTGCTGGTGTGAGCAGAGAACCAAAAGGAAAACAATGAAGATGACAAGAATGAAAGATTATCCTGCAATAAGAAAAATTGCAGCAAGTTGAGAGAGGGGGTTATATATTCATGGAAGGAGTCCCCATTTTGGACAACAGTTTTAAAAAAACAGAAAATATTTTATAAAGGAAGATGTGCCCCACCTTCAATAGCTAATTCTCAGCAACTCACCAAACTCCTATCCTCACAAGCCATGTTAGTTCCTTTGGCAGACAATGTGTGCATATATTTATAGTGAAGGCATTTGCAGCATGGATGGATAAGAGGCAGCTTCTTTTCCAATAAATAAATTAAAATTCCAACGTGAAACCTTTTTCTATTTTAGTATATTTTCCCACCCATTATCATTTAGTATTTACCTTTTCCTTCCCAACCTCATCTCTGCTTTGTGATATGGAGGAGGGTAATTCTCATTTTGAGGGGCAGTTGGATTCTTTTTGGCTACACTGTTATTGCCTGCAAGAAATTTACAAAGCATGAAAGACAGGGCACCTTCTGAAATACGCAAGGGACAAGCAACCGATTCCTAGTTAATTCCCTTCAACGCCTTGGGATACATATCTGCCCTTTAGTTCCAATTGTTCTTGTTGGATGGATAGTTAAGTGGAGGATGAAAGGAAAGGAAGGGCAAAAACCTAAAGAGAATGCATCAAGACATGTAAAGAAAAAGCAGAAAGGAAGCTGATTGCAAAAAAAGAAAAAAAGTCTTGCCAAGGCAGGTTGGTGTCAGTCAACCTACAGACATGAGCAATCATTCAGATGAACTCTCTGAAATGGCATAAGTTTGCATAGGCCAGTCTTGCTGTCAGATGTACATTCAGTGCATATATGTGTGCACATTGATGTCTCAGTGTTTACCCACAGAGTTACGCCCCCTTCTATGGGAGTACCAAACACAGCCAATAAGGGACGCAGTTGATGTGAAGAGTAGAAAACCATAGGCATGACTGTGAAAAGTGTGCTCACTCCATTCCTTAACCAGGGACACACGTTTGTGCAGATACTGTTGGAAATAGCATATTATTTATTTGTTTGTTTGTGTATTAATAATATTTAAAACCCACTCCAAACCTTAAGGACAGAAGGGTGAGGGGGGGACCATAAAAATATATGTCATTATAATTATAATCAAATACTAAACAATGGGTTGAAAGTACTTTTAACGAGTATTGCTTTAAGATGTTTCTGAAAGGGTTGAGGATGCTTGACCCTCTAGGGGTAGAGGGGTCTATCGAGTGGGGGGCTGTTATTTATTTATTTATTTATTTATTTTTCACATTTAGATATCGCCCATCTCACAAAGAAGTGACTCTGGGTGGTTCACAATGAAACAAACAGATATTGCCTGATTTATCCTAGTCCTACACCATATAGGGCTTTAAAGGTAACAACCAGAGCTTTGAATTGGGCCCAGAAGCCAACTGGTTGCAAGGACTTCGAAACTTGGATTATTCTAACTGGATGGGGTTATCTCACCAGCAATCTTGTACGCACATTTTATGCCAGGTTGCAGATTCTGGGTTGTGTCCAAAGCTTTCCCCATGTAGAATGCCTTATAGTAGTTCAGTTCAGTACAGTACAGAATTGAAGGAGGGGAGACCTGGTAAAAATTGTCCTAATGATGTTTTCCTTGCAGTGCTGAAGGGTTTTCCCAGTGATCTGGCAGGAATTTCCATTCTCCTGATTGCTCTGTGGAATATGGGTGTTCGGCCCTGAGAGACAGCAAATCACCCTAAACCATTTGAATGTCCAATTCCCTCAGAAAGAAAATTAACCCAAACCTAATAAATTTTATCAACTTATTTGAAGTAACCTGTGCTTATTCTGCCTAGAATAATGACTGAGTCCCTTGCTGCTTTTGTCTGTCTGTCTGTCTGTTTGTTTGTTTGTTTTGTTCCACAGCCTAATTTAGGTGGAGTGATTTATATAGGTCCGGCTGCCCCCATCGGTTCTCCTTTGTGGAAGTATTTTGCCCATTCATCTTCCCATTTCAAGCTCCTGACTCAGGCATCTCTGACTCCCATTACCTTCCTCTAGCATCTCACTGAGGATCAATGAATGAAACTGGCTTATTTTCAAAGCACTCTACAGCAAAAGAAAAATTATGTTGTGATTCATTGCTCCAAGAAGGGAACAGCTTGGATCTTCAGAACTTCTCTAAATTTTACATCTGATTATGCCGTAGATCTCTCTATATTGAAAAGGGCCCTTGTCTCATTTTAATCATTAGTGGGCATGTAAACTTCATTGGCTATTGATATTATCTGATAAACTCCTTAATGCTGGCATAACATAAATCAGGAACTAACAACCCTCCACTGAACATAAAGCAGGAACTAAGAAGACTGCATTTTCTTCTGTGGGACCTGAGTATTAAAGTCACACCCACAAGCATGCTGCTTAAACCCTACTGAAGTCAATGGCCTTTGACTAATTGTGTTTAGGATTTCAATTCTAAGCTTTAAGGACTATAATAATATATGTGCCTTGACACAAATGAAGAGCAATCAAGTTTCACAGATACCATCCCCTTTCCCCCAGATTAACACAAGATTACATACAAGCCTTATCTGATGCCCCACCTCCAGAGCTTTTTCAAATCTCCTTTCTGCAACCCCCAAATCCGACTGAGCCAGGCAATTTGTACTCCTTTGCATGGGTAAACATTAGATTCACCAAGAATGATGGAACAGAATTATTTACTGCCCATGTTTATTGTCCTTTCCATTTATCTTCCCATGCGAAGAAGATCTTGTTCTTCTACCAATCGCCTTTTCAGCCTGGTTAGTGCTGTATTTAATTATGTGATCACATACCAATTTTTCCCTTCCAAAGAAGGCCTCTCCTTCTCATGGATGAAAAATTGGCTTGAAACTGATTTAACCCCAGAGTAGTACTTCCTTTATGACTAGGATGAAGATGGATAAAATCTTGTCTACAACAGAGGTCCAAACTAAATCAGGAGATTCCACTTCATACTGAGGTCACACTTAATTGTTTTTTTTCAGGAAGTGCAAATAATTCCTGGGGTGTTATATGCATATTTGTTATTATTTCTTAGTTAATGTGAAGAAAAAATGTGTGTTAGTTCTGGAATACTTGCTTACACCGCAGTTTTGCCTTTTTTAGGGATATCCACAGGGTGAATCAAAAAAGTCAAGATGACAGCCATGACAGTATGATTCACACACACACACACACACACACCCTGGTTAGGTGCACAGTGCATACAAAAAGAGGGAGAGCTTCAAATCTGCGGTTGTGGCCACCACATTGACTTTTTTTTTTGTTTTACACCTTTCCTGCAGACACTCTTTTGTCTATCTTGCCATTCCTTATGCTATTGATGGGATGCTGTTTATGGAAATCAGTTAAAATAATGTTACAATCTTTGCTTTATTATTGTACATTGGGCATCAAGGGGATGGCAAATAAAATACACTTAAGCGAAATCAGTGTTTTTCTTTCTAACCTAATGATTTGCTTTGTGTTAATATCTGTCATTTACCTCCAGTACGGAAATGATTGTGCCTGAACAGATGCAAAGCTGTCTTGGAAAGACCACAGCCAACATATATCACCATGCTTTTTTGAGAGAGAAAAAAAGAACTTACCTCTTACAAGGTCAACAAGAGGAAAAAATGCATATAAACAACTCTGGGTCAGTCAAAAAAAAATGTTAAACTATAATCAATGCACTGCATTGCCAGAAGAATGGAAAAATCAATGAAATGACACAGGGCATCTATAATCAATCAGTCAATCACCCCAGTTTATGTGCCACAAATTCTAAATACCAGGGTTGTGTTTATGGTTTTTTTTTTTTTTTTACATTTCTTTCCTTATACCTTGCCTTTTTCCTTCAGCAAATTCTCAAGTCAACTACCAAAATGTTTTTTTAAAAGAATGCAAAAAATGTAACACTACAAGTTAATAAACAGATAATAGCCTGATAAAAGAGAGGCTTATTTACAGGTTTCTAAAATGCTGAAAGAATGAGGGACAGAAGGAACTTCTGAAGGATGACCATCTGAAGCTTGGAAGCAATGAAAACCATCTTTGCATGTAGAATAGATGGAGCTTATAAATAAAGGGGGCATCTTCCTCGGAAAATCTTACCAGCTGGACAGGATCACAGGGGGAGAGTTGATCCCTCAGAAAGCTGGATCCTAAGATATTTAAGCTTTAAAAATTCACCCCAACACCTTGCATTGTGTTTTGGAGTCCGGCATCTTAGGCCACCAGAAATCTAGGATTCTGTTTATAGCCTATCTGGGAAATGGTTACAGTGTCCATTTCATATTTCTGTGTGGAAATATTCACACAATATTTTAAAATAAAAGTCTGGGGTACTGAAAATGACATGGTACGTTTAGCACACTGCATTTAATTATCCCTTCATTGAGCAGTACATATGGAAAAAGTTAGTTGTGGAAGGCAGACAAGTGGGTCTCCTGGATGGCTTGATTCTTTTTTCACTGAAGGTTTTCTGCTTGTTTCATAGCCATATGCTCAGTGATTGAGGAAGGGAATCAAACAATTTCTAGCTAAAAATGAACTCCAGTGATGATCTAAATAATTCTGTGTTTGCTAGGGGTTAGAAAATGCAGTTTGTATTAACCTAGATAACGGGAATATTTTAGAAGTATTTTTTCCCTTTGTACAAGCTCAGAATCTGCATGCCTCCTCCAAAAGTTGTTTTCCTGCAGATTAATGAAACATCATGCATAAACTCCATTTCAAAAGAAAGCCTGTTTCCATGTATAAATTGGAATAAAATTTGAAAGGAAATGTTATCTCTAGATAGATCTTTTCAACTGTTTAGTTGAACTAGAGGATACTGAGAGTATCCTTGCAATTTTTGAAGAATACAGATACAGACATTAGAAGTCTCCAGTTTGATTTAAAGAAAATGTGGAGGAAGGGAGGGATAAATAGATTTAATGAAATGGAGAATCTTTTAATTTTTGAAAAACTTCATGAAACTGCTAAAGAATAAATTCAGCCTGAAGGTGGTTTTGAAGATCGACTTGGCATTTAGAACCATGTGTTTGGGTTTTTTTATTATTAATTTATAATTAATTAAATGTATATCTCCCCTCTTATAACATGTGAACTCAAGGCATACTGTTTCCTCTTCCTATTTTTCCCCACTGCATTTTAAAAAATATATTTTATTAAGAATTTTAATTGCAGTAGTAAAAACTAATACAAATTAAACTTAGAGAAGGAAAAGAATGGAAAGAAAGGATAGAAAGTGCAGGAAAAAAGAAGAAAAGAAGAACAGAAAGAATATAATAAAGAAAAAGAAAATAAATATATAAAGAAGTGACTTTTAACCTTCATCACAAGTATAAACAAATTTAATAAAATTTAATAACACTCTCTCTCTCTCTCTCTCTCTCTCTCTATATATATATATATATATATATATAAAACTATCTATCTATATAATTTTTATTAAGAATTTTTATTATAATAGTAAAATCTAATGCAAAGTAAACTTAAAGAAAGAAAAGAGAATAGAGAGGAGTAACAAGTGCGAGAAAAAGAAAGAAAAAAGAGAAGAAAAACAAAAGTAAGAATATAATAAAGAGAAAAGAAATATATAAAGAAGTGACTTCCAACCTTCATCACAACAAGTATAAACAAATTTAGTAGCTCTTCACCCTCTCTAAAGTTACAAACATTTATCTCTTCCTCCCATATCCCATCTCTTATCTATAAACAAATCCATAAAAACTTCATCTTTTCAGTCCTGGTGTCCACAGAAAGTCCATAAAGAGTAGCTAGAAGTAGCAACATATCTTATTTTAACTTTGATCAAATAAACCAACTTTATGTTCCTTCCTTTTAATTATAAGTTTTAATCTTTAGTTTGTTCAAATATTGTCATAGGATTTGATTTCTCTTCATTTCCTCTTTGTCCTATCACAGAGTTTTTCAAGGTTTTAACAAGCCTCTTTTCTAAATCCAGTAGGAACAAAAATTACCCAGGTCACTCTCTTGGTTTGTCATTTGTATTTCCCTTTTAAATTTTAAAACCTCAGCCAATTTCTTTTGTAGATCCAGTGAAACATCCTTTTCTAAATCATTCTCTTGGCCTGTCAGTTGTAAATCCACTTTCAATACCATCTCTATCTTGTCAGCTAAAATTTGTTCTACATCTGATATTTCTTCAATAACATCTTTTGGGCATAGTCTATCCATAGAAGCAGACATCATTACTGACATTGTTGATATTGTAGCTACTATTTTCTGATTCCATTTTTCAAAAGTCTCCTTCAGTATTTTTCAGTTTTGCACCAACTTGCAGGCCTGTATATATTTCCTCTACCTAAAATCTTTAGTCCCCTCTAGTGTCCAGTTTTTGAAATCATGAAATTCTTTATCTATGTTATATCTTTTAAAAACCAAAACAGGATCTGTTTCCCATGAGAAGCTGTTTGTACTTCATAATTAATTCCAAAATCTTATTGTAAAAGTTTCAATATTCCAATTTTATCTAGATCCTTAGTCCATTTATAACTTTCTAGGATCAAAATCCTATGTAGCTTTTTGCTGTCTATTTAAGATTCTTTAAATTCTTAAGATTAAAATTTTCTTTCTTTCAGCATTAAAGGCAAACCCACCCGGTGTTTTCAAACTTGTCATTCCAAAGGTTTCTTATAGCTTAGAAATTGCTCATTAACTTTTGTAGCTCCAATAAGAAAAAATTCTCCATGTCATTCTCTTGGTGTATTGTTATATTTCCATTTTAATTTTTAGAACTTCAGCCAGTTTCTTTTGTATATCCAGTAAAATATCCTTTTCCAGATCATTCTCTTGGTCTGTCATTTGTAGTTCCACATTCTGTACTTTCTCTCTTATCAGATAAAATTTGTTCCACTTCTGTCATTCCTTCGTTAACATCTTTTACTCTATCCATACAAGCAGACATCATTACTGACAGTGTTGATATAGTAATTATTAACTTCTGGCTCCATTCTTCAAAGATCTCCTTTAATATTTCCAATGTCATAAGATTTTGTGTCATTTTGTAAGTCCCAGTATTAACTGACATCAGGCATGTACAGTGGTACCTTGGTTCACGAACTTAATTCATTCCGTGACTCTGGTTGTGACCCGAATTGGTCGCGACCCGAATCAAATTTTCCCATAAGGTTCAATATAAATACAGTTAATCCGTTCTGACCCCTCCGAATTTGGTCGCCAACTGATTTTGGTTGCGACCCAAATCAAATTTTCCCATAAGGTTCAATGTAATTACGGTTAATCCGTTCTGAACCATATGTATTTTTTTTTTTAAACCACAAAAATATGACACAAAGTACAGTACGAAGAGAGAGAACGCTAACCTTGCTCGACGCGACTTCTGGCATGGAGGACAGGAAGGCAGGTGGGGAGGCGGTTATTGCTTGGAGGGAGAGTCCCCCTCCCTACAGGAAGCCACGACCATGTGTCACGGGAGGGAAAATGGCCGCGGATCCTGTTTGTCACCCGATCCGGCGTTCGCGAACGGAAGCAAAATTTTGCGAACGGTGCTGTTCGTGACCCAAATTGGTCATGAACAGAAGCATTTGTGACCCGAGGTACCACTGTATTCTTTTTCTCTTCTGCTTAAAATCTTTAGTTCCCTGTAGTGTCCAGTTTCTAAAATTATCACTTATCTTTTGTTATGAAGTGCAATAACCAGATTAGCCAAAATAAGTCAATTTCCCATAATAAATTGTTTATTTTTAATTGTTAGTTCCAAAATTTTATAGTAAAAGTAAATTTTTCAAATTTATCTGGACCCTTAATCCATTTATAACTTTCTTAGATCAAAATCTTATTTAGCTTTTTGCTGTTTATTTCAAATTGTTTTAACTTCTTAAGCTTATAATTAATTTTTCTTTTGTTCAGAGTTGAAGATAAATTTACCCGATGAAGACTTTAAACTTGTCATTCCGAAGGTCTCTAATAGCTTTAAGATAGTTAATAGGCAATTTGTGAAAGTGATTAGAAAGTGAGGTTTGCGAACTTAGTGTCTCTTACCTTAAAAGACTTTACCTTGGTTGCAAACAAGATGGCTGATCCTGTCATCTCTCAGCACTCAAATCCATGGAAAACTGCTGTCCTGCGGTCTCCTCATGAGGAGCAGCCATCTGGAGCACATGTGGGTGATCTCCTATCCTCTCCTTATCTGGAAAGATTCCAAGGAACTGGTCTACTCACTGATTCCTTGGTCTTTGCTGTGGTCAGTGGCTCCACTTTTGCATAGCTGTCTTTGGTTCACCATATCTCCCCCAGAAGCCCCCCACAGCAACAATCCTTGAAGCTTCGTTCAAGTTGAGTTTCACGTGTGGTGACTACATGACACAAGCAACTCCCTGTAATTTTCTTGATAACAATATGGAATTGGTTTGCAATTGCTTTCGTCTACAATTTTGTTTCAACTTCTCAGTCCAACCTATTGATCTGGGATTTCTTTTGTTGCCTATAAAACTATTTGCAGGTACCCATGAACCCATCAGGAGTTAAGCTGGACTTGTGGGAGATTTTAACTTAATGCTCTGCATCATACTGCATTTGTAATTGAGAAAGCATTTTTCTACCTTTGGAGATTATCTAAAGACCAGCGGACCCAGAATGCTCTGAGCATTTCTGCTGGCATTATTCAAATTGAATGGCCTATATTTTAAGGAAAATGGAGATAGGATGGGTGATTATTTGAAGGGCTCTTCGTAAAAGGGTTTTTCTTAGGCTTAATTATATATTTATTTCTGTTTTACCATTGCTCGCAGGAATTAATTACCTTGAATAACCTCCTCTGCATTAGTGAATAAAGAACTGAGATAAGATGCAGAAGCAAAAGTATGAAAAACAATAATATGAGTGGTTGTGAAAAGAGAAGGAAAAAATGAGAATACAGTGAAAGGGAGAAGAAGGGAGAAGGGACAAAACATCAGAGTTTTAGTTTTAAAACTATTGTCTAGATTGTCTCCCATCTCTCATTAGTTCTCAGCACTATGAATTTTATGATACAGAAATAGCATCTGGCTATCATTTCTCTATCAAGGCTGCCCCTTGGTGGCTAGATGCTGGAACATCTGAGTGGAAGAAGAATGGACTTCTTGCATTCCCAGTTTCAGCTATATCTGTCCCTCTCTGCTGAAAGAAGAGGCAATTTTTTAGGTCTCCAGCTTGGGACTGGATTTACAGTTTGGTGAGGGGGGAATGGAAAAATTATCTCATCGGAAGGCATCCCTTTTTAACACCTCCATACAAAGTGGGAGCCAACGTCATAGCATAACTTCTGTGTAAATGATGTTTGGAAAAGCCATTCTCTTGTCTAAAAAGGCCATCAATCACTGCTTCCTTCCTTCATTAGTGTAAACTGAGATCTGAGAAGTGGGAAAGGGAAGCCTTAGCAAAAATCACAACCTTTTTAACTTCGGTCAGTGTGAACTCCCTTCAACAGAAGCTATTGCAGTTTAGAATTCCTGCCCTTACATAGCAACTTTCTGGGCTGTTATGTTATGGACTAGATCTTTGAATTCAGTTGCTCTACACTTTGACATTCTTCTTCTACAAATTCATTAGGCCATCTTCCCCTGGTGAAAAATACAGTCAACCTAAAACTCAAAGTTGTTAGATTAAGTCATCTGGATATCTTTTTTTTCCCATGCTGACATGATGCTGATATTAGGATTGGTTAAACCAGTAACATCACTGCTAGAGCAGAGAAATGTGGGAATTGATGCAGCGCAGAAACTTCTTGTGCGTATGTGGGCCAAGAAGCATTTGCAAGAAACACAAGACTATTTCCCACAGCACTTGAGGAACAGTCAAAAAACCATGTGAATCTGCTGATAAATGCAAAGGCAGGACACATTGGTTTGAAATACCAAGTCATGATTGGATTCAGACATGATCAAGTAATAACCATCTCCTGCTGTAAATATTGCATCATTGGCAGTACACAATCTTCAATGAATGTATCAGTTCTCTTTCGATCAAACTCTATAGTGATGCCCCAAGATCCCTAGAAACATTATGTGAGGGGCGGGGCAGGGGGAGATTGGATACCCTTGATTCAGTGTTGCTCTTGTTTTCACTGTAAAGTTGCTAATAAGGCCCCAAACAGTGACAGACTTGTTATTTCTGCAGTTGGCCAAGTGAACAAATACTCTACGCCTTCTTAACCTCCCAGGTTGGTACAGCTTTCAACAACCTGGGCTCCCTAAGCAGCTGTCTCAGCATCTGAAAATGATTCACTTTTACAAAGGAGAAGAACCTAATAAAAACATCTCTAAGTGCTTCCAGCTAAGCATTTCAGCCATAGGTATCCATTCTATGATGAGTGGAGAAAAATTCCAAAAAGACTAGGACACTCTTAGCTGGCTAAAGGAGACATCTGGAAGCTGTTATCTTTGCACTGGTGTGATAAAGAACCACTGGAAGGATGTCCATATTTCTGCATCTACGATATTCATTTCTTGAGTCTTCAAACAACTGCAGATAAATGACAAGCATGCATTCAAATGTGAAGAACTATTAAAGGTTGGGTCAGCTTCTGTACACTTAGGGACATGTCTCATTGAGACATACAATTTGACCAGGGATGTATAAACTTTACATGCTACTGTATTTCACTCCTTTATACATGTATACACTCCTTGAATGCAGCCTAAGTATGTAGGTCCAGAAATATTTCAGTAAATGAAGCTGTACTGATTTCCAACAATGGTAATTAACTTTGGGGCCTCCAAAAGTAGTTTCCAGCTACTATCACTGCTATCTTGCATGGTAAATAACAAGGGAAAGAGTGGGAAGACACTAATTTACCAATTTGCACAGCTCTTCCCATTTTTCTTTGAAACAAAAGGTCTTACATAAGGTATAGACCATTCAAAACTAACAATTGTTATCTATACCACAAAGCTAAACTCGTTTATCATGGAGAAGCAGCTTTTAAATCCTACTTAAAGAAGCTAAATGTGAAAACATGTATCTTGTGATTAGACCATGACTTTTTTTAATTAGGCATTAACATTGACAATTGACAGTAACCTCAGTGTTCTGAGTGCCAATCTTTATATAACAAGTGTAATTAAATCATCACTATCCATGCACAAAATCAGGAGTTTGGTAATACATAAGTTATTTGCTTTTCTGACTAGCAAAAAGTATTAAAAGGCATCAGCTTTCGCGAGCTGCAGTTCATCAGATTCATTCTGAAAACTTATGCCATTTAATGGCATTTGTTAATCTGAAAACTCCTGATTTTTTGCTTCCATAGATAAATGGGGCTCTTTTCCTACAATATTCATGCACATAGATCAGAAAAGAGTACTCTATGGTTGCAGCAGCAGGGTTTTTTTTTTTTTGGAGGGGGGAGGAGGGGAGAGACATATAATCCCAATGAAACAGCCCACGTAATAGTCAGTATGCTCAGAGGACAGACCATGGCTATCATTAACAGCAGGGTGACATATTTAGAATGATACAATTTTGATTTTTTTTATAGTCCTATCAATTTCCTTTAAAAAGATCATTCCTATTAAACACTCCAATCAGACCTACTCTTTCCACTTCTTCTAATAATCACTCCATGCTGTAACCAAGCTGTTTCAATCGGTTTAGGGGGAGGAAGGGCCCATGCAACCGTACTTTTCCAAAACATAGGATTCCTTTGTACATACCAATTACCTTGTCATCTTTATTCCATAGCTATCCCCACTGAACTGGTGAGTTGGCTATTAAAAGGAATGATTTGCAGGGAGGGCGGGCAAGGGCTGAGTTCTTACGGATTTTCAAGATTGTCTTTGCTAAATTTACACATGTATTATCCAGATGGGAAAATCCCTCAAGTGCAGAGGTTCTACGTAGCCACTCTGAAGACTTCTGCCACACCTCTGCTGCTTTTCCAGGTCTCAGCACACCCAATACTTCTGTTAACTGTAAATGGGCCGTGTTTGAACTTGGCCTCAAGAATGCCTTCATGCAACACTTAATTTAAAAGTTACTCTGGGGACAGAGAGCAAAAGGGCGAGTTATGAAACACGAGCCAAACACTATTTGTTGCCAAAGCCAAGTTCACAAAGACAGCTCAGAATAATGTTTTGCACATTATGATTGGTTAGCTGCTCAGCTGGTTTAAACAAAGGGAATAATATATTCAGCAAAGATCAGTTCTGGGGATTGTTCCACCTGCTTTTAATAGACGCTTGGAATTTGTAGAACCTAGAAAGCAAGGCCTCATGTGGCGTTCCTAACGGGAAGGATCTTGGAGGCCTGCCTTTGCAATGAGAACCACCTGCCAAGTGTGATCCTAGCACTTGCTCTGTCTGACGGCCACACTAGATGAAATTAAGTGAGCTAGGCCTAAAGGCAGGACTACCCTATTGTATACCAGCAGGAAGTACAGTACTGAATCATTCTTTCCATTCATTGGAAACTGAACATTTCATTTTTCAATAGAATCACATTTCCAAGTATTGAATTATAGCAGCAAAATCAGTATTTGTTCAAACTCTACAACACTTTGGATTCAAAGGCAAAAAGGAGCAGCTGCTCCTTTTCCCCCAAGAGTCATGGGAATGTCCAAATTCAAGTGAAGCCCGCACATCATAACACTGGGTCCTAACAAAGAGGATCCAAAAATCAAAAGAGTGCAACGCAATGCAAATGTGTCAGAATAATTTATTGGAAAACAACTATGCAATAGCTTTGACAAAAAGGCAACTCTCCATTAGTACTGCTTTCCCTCTTAAGTTAGTAATTAGTTTGCCTGAATGGCTCTTATGATGAAATAAGTACCATAAAATGTATCTGTGCCCTTCACATTGACTTATCACAGACAGCTTTTATGTCCAAGTTTTTAAAAGAGGCAGTGGGAAGATGGGAGGTTTAGCTCAGAAACATCAAGTGCAGAACAGTTTGCTCTCCTCTGCTCAAAGAAACACCCATCGCTTTTATGCAATAGATCACTGCATGTTAAGCCCCCGCCCTCAAATGGGACACAGAAAGACAAAGAGCCATTCTAAATTACAACACTTTATTGCAGCATCGGCAAAGATCAGATTTCTGAAGCTGGTGAAGATCGGGTGGCATTTCTGACTGTGTGTGTAATATGCAAATGTGAAATGTTACAAGTTGTACAATCTCATTTAAAATTCTACATGCAGAACTCAACAGCGGTAAAAAGAATTTTAAAATAGCTAGGAAAAAAATTTAGTAGCATACAGATGTGTTCTTAAACTGAATGTACTATACTACATGAAAGCAAACAAAAAAAAAAAGAAAAGAAAATATCCCCCACAACTATACTAACAAACAAGATTGTCAGAAACTGACCAAGAAACTTTATTTCAATTTAGAAAAATAAAAATTCTACTTCTGCCAACTATTTTTTTTCCTTTTTTTTTTTTTTAATATGTAGACACAGAGGCTTATCAACCCATGAAAGTCAACAGAACATTCAGCTCCACTTCTTGGCATCTGTCTGTCATGCTGACTGGCACATTTTGGTTTTCAATGATGCTTTAAAGAGCTCCTCTAGATCCTTGTTCTTAGGCTGGTGTCAGGCTGTTCAAAGCAACTTTTGGTCAACGCTCTCTACCTTCCCATCTACCTGTGACCTTCAGTAGATCGTCCCACTTCCTTGTATCTGGCTCCTTTCTTGTTCTTTTCCCCCTCCCCCTCTCTAACACACACACATTATGGAACAGACTGGTTTCCTCTTAGAACATAGTCTTCTAGTAAGATATCTTGTGTTTTGGTAAATAGTTGCTGTTTCGCTTATCCTGTGTGTTGGGGCTTACTAGACAATAATTACCTCTTGCTCTATCACTTCTCTAGTGCAGATCTGGAGCCCCCCAATGAACATTCTCCTGGCACACCATGCTTCATTCAGTGAAAATGCCACTCTTACTAGGTTTGATTTTCCCCATACTTAGCCACCAAAACTGTCTCTGTTCCAGCATAATCCATCTTATTTAAGTTGCTCTTTGTTGTAACTGAACTGCTCACCGGTCAAGTTAACCATCTCATTTATTTACTTCCATTCTCATGAGAAGATTAACCCTCACATGGTTCTGTAACAAGATGCTTTTTGTTTGTTTGACAGGCCATGACTGGAAGCTTCCACTATTTCTGTTTTTAATAGAGGCTGGTGTATCTGCTCTATGGCCCCAGCCTGTCGATTCTGAACTCTCTAGACTGACATGCTCAGATGTGTCCGCTGCTCTCGTTTAATTGCTGGAGGACTCCACTAATCCACAACATTGGAGATACAGGACCTAATGAAATGACGCTTGCTGCTGGATCAACGTCTCCTGGCAAAGAAAAGAACAAAGGAAAAATGTCTGAGTAGTGAAGAACTAAGTTACATTAGTGCTTAGGGTTGTCAGTAAAGGTAGTCCTCGGGTTACGATGGTAATTGGGACTGAAATTTCTGTTGCTAAGTGATGCAGTCATAAAGTACAACGTGCTATCCTGGCAGTCCTGGTTACCATCATTACCCTAGGACCATGTGGTTGCTAAGTGAGGATCTCACTATGGGAAGAGAAGGGAGTCCCAGGCAAGCAGGCCAGTGGGTGAGAGCTGCGGGTGAAAGCTATGGGCAGGCGGGCAGATACTACGGCCAGGAGCTACAGAGCGTGGGTGGGCAAAAAAGCGGCAGGAGTGACTCCCCCCCAGCTTCCCCATTGACTTTGTGGGTATGGGGGAAGTTTGTAGGAAGCCAGCAGGGAAGGTTGCAAAGGCAATCATGTGACCATAGGATGTTGGGACCGTCGTAAGCGCAAGCCAGTTGCCAAGCACCCGAATCGTGATCATGTGACTGCAGGGGTGCTGTAATGGACGCAACTCCAAGGAGTTGTTGAAAGTCCCCCTTGAGCGCCATCATGACTTTGAATGGTTGCTGAACAAGCGGTGGAAACCTGAGAACTACCTGTACTGCAACTGGGCTCTTTAGAAGACCCCTATTGTTTTATTTCCTCCCCAAACAAGTATAAAGTCATCAAACATGAAAATCAACTATAATCAAGATTATACTGCAGTTCAATAAATGTTATTTAATACTGCTCCCAGTTGTAACCGTTAGGGCTAGAAATATGGAAAAATGTAAGGGGTTCAGAGTACAAAGTATCCTATTTCAAGGAGTCAGAAAGAAGGATAATTTTGCTGTTTTAAACTTTTCACCAAAACTAGCAGAAACAAAGCATCCAATATAAATCTGCACCGTTCATGCAGGGCACTCAATACAGTTTATTTTCAACAGAATTTTTAGATACAACAGAAATAGGTAAATGGCATGTTGTTTTGGGGAGGTGTCCAACACGCAGAGACATTTCTATATGCACACCTCTTGTAGTTATCTTAATCTGGCTGATGCTTATGCTTTGATATGGTCAATTGACTAATCAATAAAGTATACTGATACTGATACTGTATCAGTTATCTCAACACAACTGAGATTGCACAAGAGGCAAGCTAAAAGCCCCCCAAGTCATCTCCTAGCTGCTGCTCCCTCCACTGTTACAAGAGGATCACAGAGAAATACCAAAAAGGTTTGGTAACCACAGAATCTCTCAATGCAGAAGCTAGACTAGGCTCTATGGTGGCTGTTCTTTTCAGAAAGACCACCTTTCAGGAATCAACAGCAACTACAAATGCAATTCTAATAAAGCTGGAGGTAACGAAGAAGTAGGTAAGCAGACATTTGCCTGATTTACTGCAGAGAACAGTCGAAGTGAAAATCATAATCATGGGATCTTACGGAAAGTTTTTGTCTCTAAGCAAGTAAATCTTATTTTTAAATGTGAACTGGAACCAATCTGGTAATACCTGGGGGCCTAAAAGTTGATTTCTTAAATAAAAGCATTGATTTCACTTGGCTACTCTACCTGTGCCACTGATTCCTAGAGTAACTGCCTTCATATTCTATACTTGAACCTTCCTGATCCAAAACCCACTTTTCTTTTTGTATTCCGTGACTAATATCAGCTTTGGAGCTGTCTGTTCCCTCTCTCACACCTTATCATATTAAAAAAATAGAAATGGCAATGTAATTGAGAAGCAAGTGTTCTACTTTCTTTCTGCACTGCATTATCCTGTGAGCAGTTAACTTCTTCCACATTTTCTTAGAAGTTCTGTCTTTTTCTTATGAAAGATCCAATGGACAGCAACTTTCCTCCCTCCTTTTCACTCATATTATTTGATACCACCGTTGTTCCCTTAATGAAGGACTACTGATCTCCAACTGCCTAGGACCAGGGAATTCCAGGGCTGTAGACTGACTAGGAAGTCAAGAAAGCATTGTAGAAGAATGCAGTGGCCAAACTACTCCTGTATTGCCGCTAAGAAACCTGCATGGTTGTATCCATGGTCTACCTGGTATCAATCTCGAAAAGAGACTTGGCCTTTTTTTTTTTAGTCATAAGGCAATAGATTCACAAGTATACACTTTTAGGAGAAATTTCTGGACACAACTGACTATATATGCCTTTTATTTTTCCTAAAGAGGACTGGGAAGAAATATGTATGGGTGAAGCAGTATAAATCTCATTAGGTGGCTTAGACAGTTTCTAAGCTCCATCCCACCATCAGCAAGAATACAAATGTAGATTTTAAAAATTATTCCTAGTGTTGGAAATAACAAGAACTGATTTAACCACAATATCCTAAGTTTCCTCTGATCCTAGCAGTTAGAGTTAAAAGAGCCCACAACTGAATTTCACAGATGCCTTGGATGAACCGCTTTTTCATCAAGTACTCATTCAATCTAAGTTCATGTAATTTTGAATAACTTTTCTCCCTCGGGTAAGGCCAATTTCTGGGAAGTGGAGGATGAAATATTGAAATGTTTCTAGTGCCCATTCAAAAGCAGTTGATCAGTTAAGAGATTAGGCAATATGAAGCCTCCTCATCTCCAGTGGTAATTCATCAGCTATAGGTTTTTGGAGGTAATGCTTTTCTTCTCAATAGCTAAGCAAGAGGGACCTCCCCCTTTCTTTTCTTTACTAGTAGGAGAGGGAGAGAAAGTCTGCATAAGGTGTTCTGAAAACTCTGCTCAGGTTTGTATACTGCCTGCCTATCTAGGCATATTTTAACACACTTGATATTTATTTTTATCTTTCTCCTAATAACCTAAAAGCTGGAGTAAGATACATTAGTTCAAAAGGCTTTTCATCCAAAGAACACTAACGTGCCCCTGTGGTTAGATTCTTGTAAATTACAGGAATTAGAGGTAGGCAAGAATATTGTAACAGAGGCCTTCACTATTAGAAGAGAATATATGTAGCTCAGGGATGAACTGTGGAGTCCTTGGGGTTCTCTGAGCTTGGCTGTTTTCTTGCAAATGTTTCGTTACCGGGCTAGGTAACGAAACATTTGCAAGAAAACAACCAAGCTCAGAGACCCCAAGGACTCCACAGAGGCCTTCACTGTCAGAACAAAAGGGCAAACATATAGTAGTGGTGATATTTCTGAAATATTTTTATATGATCATGCCTCTAGCTGGAAACATGAATTATAGTATATATGTGCATATCTGCTCAGAGCCTGTATGGTAAGATTACTTTAAGGCTGAAACATTTCTGCCTGTTCTCATTCCTATCACACTTTAACCAACAGAATGTCACAGCAAATGCAAGGGATCTGCTTTTAAAACTAGAGGTGCAGGACAGATCCCCTGTAGGAAGTCTTCCAACCAAAGAAAATGGGAGAACCTGAAGAACTTGTAGATCTTGGAAGGAGCTACAGTGTGACTTACATGTCAAGAATGGCTTCCACCTTGTTCCAATGAAGAAGACACAAATCCCCCCTAGTCCTGAGCCCACTGTCATGGCTACTTCTAAAAGTAAAAGCTCACATAAACTTCTAAATTATTTCAGATAATTTTTACATTGTTTTCACTCTGAAAAGCAGAACATTTTTTTTTCTCCCAGTCTCGTATTGCCCCTATTCATTTCAGTAATGTTTCCCAAAAAAAAATAAATAAATAAAATTTCAACCTGTTAGTGATTTCTGCTCTAAGGTTTTCAAGACAGACCATTTGGTTCCAGCAAAAATGTCTTCTTGCTTAAGGATATAATCCCCTTATAGATTAAAAGACTTTTCAGTTCCAAAATCAGGAGTGGTGGGAAAACTGAAAACCATGCAATAATCCTACCTTGTTCCCGGAATTCTGTGAAGGAATGGTTGGATGAAGGCCGCGCTCGAGGATATAAGCATTCTCTTAGCCCCCAACAGGAGCGTGGGAAGTTTAAGATGACACTGGCACCACCTTAAGGAATTCACGGTGTTTTGGGTTGCTGGCTTGGGAACTTAGGTTCAGTTTGGAGAGATTTCTGTCTTGAGGTGGAAGCTAATAAACGCAACAGAACTGTATCTGCACTGTCTTGGGGAGTTCTTTGGGCTGAACCTGACAATTCTTACCTTCCACCAGTTTTAAAGATGAGGTCAGCATTAGGTGCTCCTTTTGGATGCTGGTAACGAGGTCGCCGTTCTCGGTTCGTATTTGCTGGAGCTGGCCGCTGAGCCAAGGACTGCATCATTTCTGCGGATTAGATTTTTAAGAAATAAATTGAAGGGTGACGGAGTGCATAGTTCATTCTAAATTGATAAGAATGTCAGAGAGATTTACAGCAAGACTCTTAAGTTCCCAAATTCCTTCATTTTTCAGTGAAAGAATCCTCAAAAATGTCATTCTGTGAACAATTAAGACTTCTTGGACAGGAATTTGCAATATTTGGGAGGGGACTAATATCTCAGCTGTATTTGAAACAATTATGACTAATAAATGATTTTCAAGTTGGATCAGCAAAAGGTAATTTTGAAAATGAAAACAAAGCATGCCTGTAAGTTAGGCACATGCTTTTACTGTTTAGCAGAGCCTAAAAGAATAAATTTCTTATTGAATGGGCAAATGGTGTTCCACAGTACTTGCTAGAAATTTTAGCTGTTTGGGCAGCCAACAGCAGGTACATTTGTAAATCTCTATGGTGAAGGGCACACAAGGACTTTAAAAATACCTTTCAATAATGCCCATTCCAAATTACAAGAGACATCTGTTTGATTTTTATTTGAAGGACATCTTTTGATCATATTGATCCTTAGGTGTTATTTTTCTTGTGTATTTTGGAGCAGCCATATGTACATTTGTATGCAGGAACAAAACCAACCCAAGTGCATTAGAGTGTGGGAAGGTGATTCTCTGAACTGCTTCCTATATATAAAAGACTTAAAAGTAGCTTCATACCCTGATAGTCCTCCTGTTCTTGCCGTTCATTGATGTCCAATGTTAGTTTTTTCATTCGCATGCGTTCCTCTTGCTCAGCTTGTTGTTGATTCCAGTGATTTGCAGCCAGTTGGGAAGACATCGGTACATTCAGGATTTTAAACTGAAAGAGCAGAAGTCAGTCTATGAGCCCAAAGAAAGGAAGACAACCCTGACTAAACATTGCCTACAAGGGCAAGTGAAGAGATCCAAGTATTATTCTTTAATTTCCACCACTACTTGTCATCGTACAGGTGCAAGGTATTTTGAGAACCATATTTTGAATGAAGATGTGTGGATAAGAATGCAAAATCAGGCCATTTAATTCTACTGAATTACATGAAACAGAGGCTCATCTGGGAAAACCTATTAACATTTGCTTTACTCTGATAGATGAGTAAATGTATATTAAGGGGGACTTACAGCCACATCCCAAAACATAATTTTTTGGAAGTTAATCCCACTAATTTTTATATGTAAATAAAGTTACAACTTCTCCATTGAAAAGCTATGCATGGCCAGGAAAACAAAGTGTGTCACTATTTTCTTGTTGTCTAAAATATTAGGTATCCACATAATACAATTAATCTGAAATGTTTCATATTGTCATTGTCTTGCAAAAGAAGGACCAACTCATGTAAAATCACTGCCCAGAGTCATTGAGAGTTGGGCAGCATACAAGTTGTTGTGGTTGTTGTTATTATGGTTGGTTGCACAGTCATCCATTATCATCATCATCATCATCATCACCACCACCATCATCATGAAATCACAGCTGCCAGTGTCTTAGCTGGTGTTGGCCTTCATTTGCATTGAGTTCTTCCCAAGAACCTAGGTGTCGTAATGTATCGGCGTAGTATACGTGCGGATCCAAGCAGGGTGGCCTCTTGTAATTGACAGATGGAAATACTGTCAATGTGCAGATTTTCTAAGTGCCGTCCAAGGCTTTTTGGTATGGCACCCAGTGTGCCGATAACCACTGGGAATACCACTGCTGGCTTATTATTATTGTTGGTTGCACAGTCAGCCAGATGTTTAGACTGGATTTGGCATTTTTATCCACCTACTGAGTCCTTCCCAAGGACCTGGGATAGGCAGATGTTGTTTGATGGTGTTAAAGGTATCGTCGCGGGACATAAGTTGTTCCTAGTAAAATTGCCTTTTGCAATTGACTGGTTGTGATTTTGTTAATGCCGATGATCTTCAAGTGGTGCTCCAGATGTTTTGGGATTGCATACCCAAGGTGCCTATCGCTACTGGTACTATCTTTGCTTTCTTTTGCCATAGTCATTCTACTTCTATTTGCAAGTCTTTATATTTTGTGATTTTCTCTAGTCCTTTCTCTCTTATCTCCTTTAGCATAGCTCTCATCCTCGTCAGAGCATGCAAGCCCCACAACCACGTCAAGGTAGCAGGAGCTGAATTTTGAAGCATCTAAGCAACATTTGCTCTTAATCTAACCTAACATGCAAACTGCTACAACATAATTAAGGCAGTTATGCTGCTTTAATAGCAATTTCATCATTTTCACATCCCAAGAGCATTAGAAGAATATCTCTATTAAGGAAAAAAATAATAGACATGCTCCTGCTTGAAGCTTAAATCAATAAACAAGTGGGGGGAGGGGACCTGCAACTTTTAAAAAGCTTTCACCAGGCTAGTGAAATAAATGAACAGGTTAGCAGGCATTCTAAGGTAAGCAGCCTGCCACCACAGTTCTTTGCACCGTTTCTTCCATTTCAAAAGGGGAAATTACAACAATCAGCATCTTTGAAAGAAGAAAGAGACTGCTTTCTGCTCACTGGGGTTCCTGCAGTGCCCCCATGTCCTTAGTGTCACTTCCTGAATCCTGCTATCAGTATTTTGGATAAAGAAAATGAGGAATAAAAAGAGCAACATTAATTTAATTGAGGTCTATCCTTACCTGCTGCTTGTTGCCTTTCCGAGTTAACATGACAAAAGGCATTGTGTCTCCAGACTCAGATTCCCCCTCCCCACCCCCGAGCGGTGGTCCTTTCTTCAGCTGACTTTTGAGATGCAAAGGAATGGCAACATCTAACTGATGCACTTTCACCGACTCTCCACTTCTTTGCTGCAAGTGCAAAAGAAAACACAGCTTGCTGAAAGGTCTGAGTACCAAGAGAAGGTAATCAGAGTGAAGGATTACAGCATTCAGTTCAAAGCTACTTTACACCCTATTTTGTTTAGATCTGTGTTTTTCAAACTTGGCAACTTTAAGATATGTGGACTTCAACTGCCAGAATTCCCTAGCCAGCACAGCATTCTGGGAGTTGAAGTCCACACAACTTAAAGCTGCCAAGTTTGAAAAACACTGGTTTATATCTGTGTTTCTCTGTATATCTAGAAGTGTGAGGGTGGCAAACATAGGGAGGCAAACAACTGTATTCACATCAAGAACATGCATAAGGGAGCCATGATTTAGGAGAGCTACATGCCAAGCATTCAAATCCGAGACTGCGCTTTACAAAATTTGCGAAAAAACAACACATTACTCCGATTTCTTTCTACTAGTGTCTTGAGACTCACCAGACTCAATATGTTCAGTCCTCATAAACAGCATAAAACATTTTTCATTTTTAAAGGAAGAAGGCAATTTGGGCTAACTTTCAGAGTTTCATTCTTGCTGGCTTATTGCTAAGCACAATTCGAAGAGCTGGAGTTTAACTACAGAATTGTACTTTACTTGAGACCAAAGTAATGAAGCACATCGTCCTTTATCACAGTATTTGAATGGACCTTAATATCTAGAAAGGAGGCTTTTTTCTTAATGCCCCCCTCCAGCCCCCTGAGTGGCAACTGTTAAGTGAGCCTGCTAAGATGTTATCATTTACAAAAAGTTCACCTAAGACTATTTTGCTGAAGCAGGGGGGTCTACAGTAGGGGAGTCAAAAAAAAGGCAAGATGATAGCCACAACCATGTAATCAAAACCCCACCCTTTTTGTGTGTCTGTCGCAATACACGTAGAAAAGGGTGGGGCTTCAATTGCATGGTTGTGGTCACCAACTTGACTTGTTTGACCCTTTCCCTGTAGGAACCCCTGTTCAAGAAAAGCAAAACATTTCTATTGTACAAATTAGAAAGTTTTCCTCACGTTCTTGTGGGGGAACAGAGAGCCTGCTGATCCCTAGTACAGTGGTTGGTTGGGTCAACCACAGTTGACGGAGTACTAGGATTCAGAGTCAGCACACTAAGATGTATCATGTATATCTCATTACCAGCTGAAAACAAAAGTTTTAGTGGCTAGTAGCAACAAGTCACTAAAATTGTGGGTGTGCAAAATTCTTTGCTTTGCACTATCTGAGCATGAAATTTCACCTGCCCACCAGTACTTGGAGTGCACACTGCTGGCTTGAGTACGAAATGGCACGCTCTAAATATCTTGGAAGTTTTTGAGCTTGAACAGCTCTGTTTCAAGCATGAGACACATTCAAAATACTTGAAACAGCCCATTTCACACCTGAAACAACAGTTTCACAAGAAGTAGGGAGTTTTGTAAAACAGAACACTGTGCACACTTGTACTAAAAATTAATCCATACCTGTAAGTTTTCCAGCATCATTTTATCCAACGCCTGAATAAAATCTTCATCTTCAGCACATGGGACACGTTTCAGTCCACCTCCTTTAATCATTACCTCCTGATATAAAAAACAGCATCATTATGTGCTTTCAGTTGATGTATATTTTCTGCCAGTGGGGAGTGGCAAACAGACTGGATTCCTCCCATAAAGAAATTATCTGGCCCCATTCACAGGGCTATAATGCTTTCAAAATGTATCCAAGAATGCATTTTAATGCTTTGGTTTCTCAAGTAATGATTCAATTATGTGTCTCACAACTAAAGGTGTTCTCTACTACATGTTTCTTACTGTTTTTTAGAACAGTAAACAAGCAGGAAAAGGTTACATGTGTGACAAAATGATATCATTCCCAAGTAAACCTCTAATAGGGGAACTAGTCATTGCTAATCCAGATCAGCGTATGTGAGTGACAAGGAATAAGAATGTCCGAAAAAAATATTCTATACATTTGAAACAAAGATATGCATTTTGCTCAGTGTGAAAAGGGAGCATTTTTACATTCTTTTTAAAAAAGTGGCAGGAGTTAACAAAGGATATTACAGTTAATACAGTTCGTTAGAAAGAAATTGCTGAACATAACAGACAGCTTTTTCTTCCAGTTTTGAGCTGGAAGAAAAAAATCAGCACTGGGGAATGATTTCATTTCCAGTGTTAGTCATAGACTATATCTAATTATTTAAAAAAATCCAATTCAGGCACACCACTGTACCTTCTATCAGAATCCACACCTTGAATATACTTTGTTCTCCTGAAATCCCCAATTATTAGATATATCAATAGAAGAGAATATATGTAGCTCAGGGTCGAAGTGTGAACAATCAACAACATCTTCAAAGGAATAAAGTTCACAAGGGAAGAAGAAAACAATAACACACTACCCTTCCTGGATATCCACATCAGCAGAGGAAATGATGGCAAATTAGAAACACAAGTCTATCAAAAAACAACCCATGCTAACCAAGTGCTCCATTGCTAAAGTAACAACTCAACCTCCCACAAGAGGAGCTGTGTAAGAACATTATTCAGACGAGCGCAAATGCATTGCAGCAACCGAAAACAGCAGAAAAAGGAAACAGACCACCTATACAACATCTTCCAACAAAACGGATACCCACGCAACTTTATCAAAAGGTGCCTGACCACTCAATCCACTACTGCACAACCAACACAAGCTATGAAAAGGATAACACTGCCATACATCAGAAATGTCTCAGAAACCACCAACAGACTATTACAACCACATGGCATCACCGTAGCATACAAGCCAACTAAAGCCCCCCAAAACAACCTAAGTATATAAACAGAGAGCAAACCCCATTCCTTTCTAGCACTGTAGATGTTACCTACAGTGGGGCAAAAAAGTATTTAGTCAGCCACCAATTGTGCAAGTTCTCCCACTTAAAAAGATGAGAGAGGCCTATAATTTTCATCATAGGTATACCTCAACTATGAGAGACAAAATGAGAAAAAAAATCCAGAAAATCACATTGTCTGATTTTTAAAGAATTTATTTGCAAATCATGGTGGAAAATAAGTATTTGGTCAATATCAAAAGTTCATCTCAATACTTTGTTATATATCCTTTGTTGGCAATGACAGAGGTCAAACGTTTTCTGTAAGTTTTCACAAGGTTTTCACACACTGTTGCTGGTATTTTGGCCCATTCCTCCATGCAGATCTCTAGAGCAGTGATGTTTTGGGGCTGTCGCTGAGCAACACAGACTTTCAACTCCCTCCAAAGGTTTTCCACGGGGTTGAGATCTGGAGACTGGCTAGGCCACTCCAGGACCTTGAAATGCTTCTTACGAAGCCACTCCTTTGTTGCCCGGGCGGTGTGTTTGGGATCGTCATGCTGAAAGACCCAGCCACGTTTCATCTTCAGTGCCCTTGCTGATGGAAGGAGGTGTTCACTCAAAATCTCACGATACATGGCCCCATTCATTCTTTCCTTTACACGGATCAGTCATCCTGGTCCCTTTGCAGAAAAACAGCCCCAAAGCATGATGTTTCTACCCCCATGCTTCACAGTAGGTATGGTGTTCTTTGGATGCAACTCAGCATTCTCTCTCCTCCAAACATGACGAGTTGAGTTTAGACCAAAACATTCTACTTTGGTTTCATCTGACCATATGACATCCTCCCAATCCTCTTCTGGATCATCCAAATGCTCTCTAGCAAACTTCAGATGGGCCCGGACATGTACTGGCTTAAGCAGGGGGACATGTCTGGCACTGCAGGATTTGAGTCCCTGGCGGCATAGTGTGTTACTGATGGTAGCCTTTGTTACTTTGGTCCCAGCTCTCTGCAGGTCATTCACTAGGTCCCCCCGTGTGGTTCTGGGATTTTTGCTCACCATTCTTGTGATCATTTTGACCCCACAGGGTGAGAACTTGCGTGGAGCCCCAGATCAAGGGAGATTATCAGTGGTCTTGTATGTCTTCCATTTTCTAATTATTGCTTCCACAGTTGATTTCTTCACACCAAGCTGCTTGCCTATTGCAGATTCAGTCTTCCCAGCCTGGTGCAGGTCTACAATTTTGTTTCTGGTGTCCTTCAACAACTCTATGGTCTTGGCCATAGTGGAGTTTGGAGTGTGACTGTTTGAGGTTGTGGACAGGTGTCTTTTATACTGATAACAAGGTCAAACAGGTGCCATTACTACAGGTAACAAGTGGAGGACAGAGGAGCCTCTTAAAGAAGTAGTTACAGGTCTGTGAGAGCCGGACGTCTTGCTTGTTTGTAGGTGACCAAATACTTATTTTCCACCATGATTTGCAAATACATTCTTTAAAAATCAGACAATGTGATTTTCTGGATTTTTTTTCTCATTTTGTCTCTCATAGTTGAGGTATACCTATGAAGAAAATTACAGGCCTCTCTCATCTTTTTAAGTGGGAGAACTTGCACAATTGGTCGCTGACTAAATAGTTTTTTGCCCCACTGTAGATGGGTAACGAAATGTCTGCAAAACAACCAAGCTCAGAGAACCCCAAGGTCCGCATAGTATTAGATATATGGATGGGGACCAGAAGACATTGTACTAATGCTCCAGGTGTTTTCACCTAGCTGTCAATGCAAGAACAGAATGCTGCCCTGGATAAGCCTCTGAATTAAATTTGCAGCACTCTTTCTATCTCAATGTAATTTAGTTCCTTAGATTCAGTTGTCTTCCCCAGCTTATGTCAGGCCAACCCTTCCTTCTTTGAACAATAGTTTGTAGCAGGAAGCATTAGAAAAACACCACTGTTCAGCTCATTGTTTTGAGATAAGCTTTCTTTTGACATATAGCATAACTCATACAAACATTCCAGCTTCTATGGTCAGTTCCTTTAAATGTCATTTTAAGGCAATGTGACCACTTCTGTTAAGTACTGTTTCTTTCTTTTTACTCTTCCAATCAAGATATCTCTTCCATGTGAAAACAGCACCATCCATTCTAATGAGGGCACCTTATCTGCATAGGGTAAGCTAAGGAGAGAGTTTACTGGAATCTTATCTCCCCAACTCAGAGACAATATTGGAAATAAAATATTAATAGGTGCTGTTCTACCACAGCAGCACATGGTTGATGTGAAAGTGGTCTGTGGCTTTGCTTCCTGATGTTTGTCTGGAGATTAGCGATTATGGCACTCTACCTACCAACAGATGCTGTACTCAAACTAAAACTGTTGCTAAGGTATTATGTGTTTGCAGCTGTTTTTCATATAAATGAGAAACCAAAGGAAACTCATTTTTCCCCAGTAGACTAACTTTGTCTATATGCAGTCTTTTTAGCACTAAATGTTGTTAAAGAAAAATACATACCGTGTTCTCTTCATCAGTTTCATTCTCCTTATTAGAGTCGGTGAGATAATCAGTATTTTCTTCTTCTTCCTCTTCTCCTTCATCATCATCATTCTCTGAGCCCTCCTGAAAGATCAAGAGCTTTAATGCACAGCCCTAAGTCTTGCTTTAACGTGAGTTATACAAATTACAATCTTCAAAGCTTTTGTGTACAAACATACTTGTATGAACTTAATTTTAAGATATTTTAGCAATCATGTCACTGTTACTTCAAAATTCACTCTGAACTTAATTATCCAGTCCAGTTGTTCAGAAAAGGACAATGTTCCCACCGAACATGATTAAAAATTATCCAGCTATCTGTCTGCTTTTCTTAAGAAGATGACGGAATGATGGTGGAATCCAGTATCTGCTGGAGTGGGCAGCTATAATATAATGAAACAAGTAAATAAAAATAAACTACTTTATGTGAAACAGAACTATCCAAGATAGATAAGGCTGACCCTGGGTCAGGGGTCATCCACAGGGTTCCACCACAGCCAAACTATGCAGATAATGGGATCTGTGAAAAATAAGTACAATGATGGACATACAAAAGCCTGTCCATCATTTCACACTTGTGTAAAATATGCCAACTCTCTGTCCTCTGAAACTACTTTTCCATGGTTAATATGCAAAACCATGGACAAAGAAGGCCACCTCTACTTTATATCAAAAAGTATTATATTGCTAATATTATTTATCTATGTTTACAGCAGAGGTAGGCAATTTAAAACTTTCCCACATGTCTAGGGCCACATTTTACAGAATCTTTTGCTGGTAGGGGCTGATGGAAGTTATTCTCCAAAACGTATAGAGGCAAATGCTCTAAAGCAGGCAAAATGGAAGAGTTCTAACTATGACAAGACTATTGGCATTCATAAAGACATTCCTGGGCTTGAACATCATGTCTTTATCTTCTACTCTCTATCACTCCTAACAGAAAATCAGAACAGATGGGATTCTAGTGAAATCTGCATACACGGTTCACAAAATCATGAATATTCTCAACTGGATTTCAGCAACTCTATCCCTCTACTTAATAAATTATCATAGCTGAGAGAAGAGAGTCCACAGGGTATGGTTAAAAATGTCAAGATGGCAGCCACCATGGTGCAAACAAATTTCCACCTTTTTTCTAAGTGCACCTGGACTTTTTTTAACCATATTCTGTGGACACTCTTGGCAGGGATGAGCTTGGACTGCTCCTTCTTGCTTGCCCAAATTATATACATCTCCTCAGTTGTGGTGAATAGCAGGCCTTAAACATGAGCTATTTGTTTGTGAATTTTGAGCAATTGGCTAACAGCTGTATTTCCCACTCTTCCAAACTGTATTTGATAAAGTTAAGAGGAGAGAGAATCACCTCTTCCTCTGGTTCATTTATTTCACTTTCATTTCCAGATTGTTCTTCGATCTCTACTCCACCTTCCTCTTCTTCTTCATCCTCCTCCAGGTTCTCTCCCTCAGTCATCGAATCCTTAGAGTCTTTGTCATTCATAAGACCTAAGGGGGAAGGAACAAGAAACAATTATGAAGGCAGGCACTGGGAAAAATCCAAACATTATGGTCTAATGCTTAATTATAAGGAGCACCACTGGAATCAATGGGACTTACCCTGAGATACACCAAGTTGCAAACTTTTTTATGTTGAAATCACTATTATAAAATAGAATACCCCCAAAAGCCTTTGGGCCTTCCTCATATTAATTTCTAGAGCACTTCTGAGGACGTACCATTTAATCCTAATGCTTCTCTGGGTTATAAACCAGCCTTTCAACCATATACAGTGGTACCTCGGGTCACGAACTTAATTCGTTCCGCAACTCTGGTCGCGACCCGAATCAAATTTTCCCATAAGGTTCAATGTAAATACGGTTAATCTGTTCTGACCCCTCTGAATTTGGTCACCAACCGATTTTGGCCGCATCCCAAATCAAATTTTCCCATAAGGTTCAATGTAATTATGGTTAATCCGTTCTGAACCATATGTATTTTTTTTTAAAACCACAAAAATATGAAACAAAATACAGTACAGTGCAGTACGAAGAGAGAGAACGCTAACCTTGCTCAATGCGACTTCTGGCGTGGAGGACAGGAAGGCGGGTGGGGAGGCGGTTATTGCTTGGAGGGAGAGTCCCCCTCCCTACAGGAAGCCACGACCATGTGTCACGGCAGGGAAAATGGCCACGGATCCTGTTCGTCACCCAATGCGGAGTTCACGGACGGAAGCAAAATTTTGCGAACGGTGCTGTTCGTGACCCGAATTGGTCGTGAACAGAAGCGTTCGTGACCCGAGGTACCACTGTAGTTATTTAGAGTCTGTCACCTGTGAAAAGCATGAGCCTCAGTGCCAACCATTCTCTCTCAGTGGGAAACTCTGCTTGACCACCAATCCCCCAAAAGTTCTGGATTCAGGAGAAAGAAGACTTAAGGATGATTCCTCTGCTTAAATTAAATTCTCAGCCAGTTTTTAAGCCCAGAAAAATGAGCAAAACTGAGAAGAATAGGTACAAATTTACTTTTTGAACACTTATCCAGCTGGACAGTTTCTACTTTTCCCACTTCTAAGTAGGAAAATTTTAAGTAATTTTAAGGAGAGCATATTTGAAAAATTGTTATAAACCTTAGATCAGCAATTTAAAATGTTCATATTTAAGTTTTTTTAAAAAATATTTTAATACTGAAACGTAGCTTTCAGGTTCTAACTACAATTGATACTGGCATCTATTTCTGAAACCAGAGGTAACATCTCTGATCCGTTTTGTTGAACAAGATTATATTTCTTTTTGGCATCAGGTTATTTCACAACCTGCTCTCCCATTTTCCATCTTTCCTTAATACTTTCACAAGACAGTGTAATAATGACTTTGATCACCTTGAGGAAATTATTTTTTAATACTTCTGCTGCTGTCGCTAACATGTGCAGCACCTGCTTGGTTGAAGTGTGGAAGAGATGTCAAGAGGAACTAGCAGACAAATGGTTTGTGGGAGTTGGCAAATGCCATCTTTCCTAAAACAGCCCATGTAGTATTCTGTCGTGCTTTATTTTCGGAATGTAATTTTAGATTCAGCTTCACAGTTCAATTTCTCCAGTATTATACCTAGGAATATAGTTCCTTTCCAAATGTCACACTGATTCTAAGACTCCAAATTTCCCAGACTTGTCTTTCAAGTAGAGATCTGCCCCTTTTTTTACTGTTTTTATTCTTCTAGATGGTAGCTTGCATTGCTGTGCAACCATGCCATTTGCAAATAGTATCTCCATTCCACTTCTCCTTATACCCTATCTATGTGCACTAGCACACATGAAAAATCACAAAAATCCATGTACAGCACCTGTACCAGCTCATGCCATTTGTGGGCAACTTGACCTCAATGAGACCATCACTAGTGCTCAGTCCCTTCTCCCTCTGGTCCAACCTGCACAACTGTCCAGAAGGAGAGGACAAGGCAAGTGAAGGGTCTCACTCCTTTTCCATGCTGCTCTCACTGTTTCCACACTTGGAGAGCCCACAACAGTATGGAGGAAAATGAAGGCTCAAGGCTTGTAAGATTAGCAGATGATCCCTGCTGGAATATGGGCCTCAGCAGAAGCCAAATATTGCTACCAATAAAGGATTTGTGACGCAACTGAACAATTGTAATTGCAATTCAATTACCCAAAGATCTGCTGTGTATCAGTAGCACTTCAGTGAATTTTTTAAAAAAGTACCTAAAGCCTATAAGATGGGATGAAAAACCAGTAACTTTAGAGCAAGAATTTCATGTATATTTTTACTTATATCTGTTGCAAGGATGGTTGGAAGTCAATTCTTTTCTTTTTCTTGCTTTCTGCACTTTAGATCTTTATTCTTTTTCTAATTTTTTTCTTTTTTCTTTTTTTCTTTTTCAATATTCTTGTAAATTTTTACATGTTTCTTTTAAAATTTAATAAATTTATTATAAAAAAAATAAGATGGGATGAAAAACCTGAGGATCTCAAGATATTGTTGAATTGAGCTCCCGTTAGCCTTCAATACAGGCTATAGTGACTAGGTGTTGATTGGAGCTGATCATCAACAACATCACATTATTCAATATTGCTGTAAGCAAAGATGCATTTACAACTATAGATTAAATGTACATTAATTAAACAAAAGAATGGAATTCAGTGAGAGAAAATCCATAGAATGATAGCAAGATGGAACATCTGCTCATTCATAACAACTTAGCAATGTACGAAGGTTATATGATAATTTTAGGGGACCAAACTGAGAAGACATGTTCTAGAGAGGAAAGGCAGTTGGATTTCACTTGTTGGACTATTCAAACAATGAAATCATGCCAGTCAAAACCCAAAGTTTACAAAATGACAACCTTAAAAGTGAATCGCTAGAGAGTCTAAACTCAGATAAATGCCACTTTTTTTTTTTTTTTACAGATAACATTAAAGAAAAAAACCTCTTTGCTACTTTACTATAGCTAACAGGTATCCAATAAATTTTTCCTTTGGAATAGGCTTTGCCCCCCCCATCCCAAAATAAAACTTGGAAACTATAAAATCCAAGTTGCATGTTCAGTGCATAAATCCAATTAGAGCATCCATGACAAATGATCATCTAGCTTCCTCTTAACCATATTAAGAATCCATCACCTCCTACGTAATCTGTGTGTGTGTTTGGAGAGGGCAAATGAATAGGCAACAACAACAACAAAGGAAATGAATTACTAGGAATTGTTTTCCTACAACCAGAATTTGCCTTCCAGTAACTTAAATCCACCATTTTGCATCCTGCATTAAGGAAAAACAGAGAGAAATATTGATGTTATATGTGATACCCTTTCAGTATCACATATTATCATAATCTCCTCAACTTTCTTGATTCATTGCACCAACAGTATTCCCACAATCTATTAAGGTAGTTCCTCAATGAAAAAAATAAGGTAAAACCAAGATATCAAAGTTGGTTCTAGATGAATCCAATCTGATTTCTGGTGACTACCACATCATTTTCAGCATGCTAATGGATTAATTGCTTTCTAATGTAATCTAGAATCTTCCCAAGTGTTATGCCAAGATGAATGGTCTCCTCCTTTTGGAAAATAAGGACATTGTTTGCTCTCCTCCAGTCACTTCATTAGTTCTTCAGGATTTCTCAAAGGAACTACATAAAGGTTTGCTCAGTTTCTCTGGTTCTGGAGATTCAAGCTTATTCAAAGTAAACAAATATTCCCTAACATGTTTCTTTCAGTCTCAACTTTTAGTTCTGGCCTTCTTCACAATCCCATAGTGGAATATACATCTTCTTGATGAAGAAGCTGGCCCAGAACAGGAAATTGGATTGGGGGTCATTATTTATCAAATTGGTACACTGAAAGATCCATATAGCTTCATAGCTGCTTATAGCATCAGCTATTAAGCACTTTTTCCCCAAGGAAACATAGGAAAATTCAAACCCACTTACCCAGAGGCATCTTAAAATTATAAACAGTGCTATAAAAATGTAAAATACCAAAGCGGGAATTTCAAGCTCCTTTTGTGCTTGATGTAGCAGTCTTACCTAGTTTGATTAAGAATTCCCTTTCCAGTTCTTGTACCTGCCTAACAGATTCTTCCAGAGAATTGCAGAGTTTTATTTTTGGTCTCAGCAGTTCTAATGTATCACTGATCATATAGTCAATGTCTATAGGGAACAGGTGATCTTTTGTCCAAACGTCCAGACTTTTCTTCCACCAAACATACCTCTGAAAAAACAAAGATCACTACATAGTAAATACACAGCTTCTCTACTTAGTCCAATCACTTAGGAGCTCATTTCAGCAAGTTAGTTAATTTTTAAAAAATCTTGTTATAACCTGATATAAAACAACTGATCACATCAAACTTATTCTGTAAGTAAGTGGCCATTTATTAAGAACAAGAACTATGCAAAATACTTTCCACTTCCCTTTTCTGAATAAGCAAAAAGCAACATGTCACAAATTTATATATTTATGAATAAATATTAATTAATAGAATTAAAACAGTGGCATAGTTCTTCCCATTCACACATTCCCCTTGTCTGTATGATACTCC